>NC_090931.1:400850306-401164495 GCF_040938575.1 Ambystoma mexicanum
GCTGACATTACATATCTGGGTCACTTGTTTTTGTTCCTTGACATATATAGGCCAGGTGGTTTTGTTCACTGGCAGTCAGAATAATACAATTTATAAAGGTGCTATATATCTAAATGTTAACCTTGTCATATGTACTTTAAGTACTTTCCTTAGGGTTTGGTCTCAGCTCATGGTGCACATATATGGGGAAATGAGCAGGCTTCAAACACACAATTCATTTGTATACATGAAGATGAACTTTAATGTCACTAACATTTTCTGATGATGCAGTTTCTTTCTTCCTTACTTTAGTTTCCTTTTATGTGCTTCTGATTTGTATGCATTGTGGTGCTTCATATGTAATGTTTGTACCAGCACAAGTTTTGTAAGTCTAGAATTGTTAGCTAGTTATAACATATTTAACATTACTCAAAACTCTGATAAGGGAACATTCATTGTTGTACTATCCAAAATTACAATATAATGAATAGTGTACTTCCATGATGCATGCTGCAGTCATTGCCTTTGCTTATATATGATTAGGTTTCTGTATTAACAACAACACTCCAATACAATGATATTAGATTAAGTAGTTCATGATAGGTCTCCCGATCACTCCTGAAATCTTGTTATCAACAATATAAACAAAACTCCTTGTAGAGACTTTTCATCAAAATGTTTTTCACGTGTGATGTCATCAGTGATGTCATCAATGACATTTGTGATGTCATCGTTGATGTCCTGGGTGTTAGTCTTAGCAGTGCACAGTGGTGGCGCGAGTTATGGTTGCTTATCTTACCATAACTGACAAATTTCAGGGGCTTTTCGGTTTAACTTGGAACCATAATGTCCGTTTAACAAAGTTTTTTCTTTTAATTTCATAGGTTATTAGTCCAACTTAACCATAACATACCTTTAACAAAGTTTTTTCTTTGAATTTCATATGTTTTTATTAGTGCAACTTAACCATACCGTCCCTTTAACAAAGTTTTTTCTTTGAATTTCATAGGTTTTTATTAGTCCAACTTAACCATAATATCCCTTTAACAAAGTTTTTTCAGTGAATTTCAAAGGTTTTTATTAGTGCAACTTAACCATTACACTTCAATACACTCCTTGCAACTATTTCAACTAGTATTGCATCCGTAGACATCTACGAACATCTGACTTCATAGCGGACCTTCCGGACAGTGTCACATGACCATACGCTGGCGCGCGGCATGATGACGTGTCTGACAACCCGTCCCCACTTCACGATAAGATCTCTGCTTGGCGGACAGTTCGGAACTGCATTTTCTACTAATCTAGGAACTTCCAACTTCAAAATTTCCCTTGCACTGCTCCAACACCTATTCCTACATATTATCCATTAACAATCTACTACACAGTACATACTTTTAGCAAAACTGCTATTTATCTTAAAATGGCATCAGCTAATGCCATCCCTCCTCCCCAAGAGCCACCACCACTCCTGTAATCAAGGAGCATGAGAAACAGTGCCCCCTAATATAGAAATAACACACACACACAACATTTTCCCCTGTCCACCTACCCCTCCATATTAGTGTTTGGTTGCTCTTCCCTCATTTCCCTCCCCACCTTTCGTTCTCAGCTTTCCTGCCAAAACAAAATACATCCAAAAACAACAAACGACAAATTCCTTTAGGAACCACCTTTCACAGTTAAAAAATAGAACTAAAAAAAAATGTATAGACTCCATCTACTTTATATATCTCAGTAAAGTACATAGACTAAATAACATTTTCCAACATTTCCATTTATATTTTGTGTTAAGCTAATTGGAATATTGTGGCGTTCATCCTGTGTTCCAGGGACTGGAACGGTGGATACCAGCCCAGCAGCCCAAGTTATCAGCCCAAGCGAAGCGAGGGTGGATAACGAGTTTCTGGACCATTATCCCCCCATTCCAGCCCCTGAAATGGGGGATGAAGGCCATTAGCACCCTAGGTTCCCAAAGCGGGAACCTGGGGTGCTAAAAAATAGGATTTTACTTCCAACACCGGGACACCTGCAGCGTCCAGGTGTAGGAAGGAGAATCCTTTTCCAGGATGGCCATCATAGAAAGGGAAGTTGAGGGTTCCATACAGGGCCCCTCTTCGCTTTCCATAGCAGCTTGCAGAAGGCAGAAAGAGAACCCTATGACCATATTACCACAAGCACATTTTCATTCCCTTTCAAATCTATCCTAATTTCGAATAACTTTACCACAAAACCAGACCCAGGTGGGCATGGCCACTTTAATCCTATGTTTTGTCCCTTGTGGTCATGGCCAGTAGCCAGATTGCCTGGATCATGACCTTATTCCATGACCCGGACAATCTGGCCACTGCCCATGGCCACAGGCTACCCCTCTGGTATACCGCTATTTTTTGTAGTTACATTATGAGACTTGTCAAATAATAAAACACTGGCATATTTGCAAAACCATGCTTGTAGGTCCTTGCCAATGCTCCTTACGCAAGTTTGCTGGAAATCCACCCATGTTTTATTTTTTGAAAAGTGTCAAATGTATGCACATACAATCGTCATATAACCTAGCCCCCACTTGACAAAATCCATTCAGACTTTATTACGAAAAAACATCTAAATCTAGATCTATAATCGTTTTGCAAACCTTTGTGTAGATTTGTCAAATGGCACCACATTTATAAGCCTTTACAATATTTTGAGACCCCCACTCTAATTGTGCTCCCTCTCGACAGAATCCCACCGAACTTTGCAAAAACATGTACATCTTCTTCTATTATCAGTTTGCCAAATGAAGTGTAGATTCGTCAAATGGCACCTCATTCATAAGCCTTTACATTATTTTGGGACCCCCCTCTAATTTTGCCCCCTCATGACAGAATCCCACCAAACTTTGCATATTCACTCAGAATCAGCCCAGGAATATACATGCAAATTTCATGCAGTTCCATTAAGTGGCGCCAAAGTTATAAGCCATCCAAGAACTGCATTTCACCAACCCTGTAATGCTGAGGTGTACGCAAACTTTTCAGGAATGTTCGCGAACATCCGAACTGTTCGCGGACTTTCGCGGTAAAAAAACACCAATTTTTTTGCTTCTTGCAGCCATATTCCATCCCATCCTTATCTCCCCTAACCTCCCCAGAGATTATTTGATAAGTTTGACAAGTGCAAGGTTGTGTTTTTTAATATGTTTTTACCGCGATGTCTGCGGACACCAGCTGATGTCCCAAGATGGCGGGCCTTTCCAAAAATCTGATGCACCTCATGCTTCATGCCAACCAATCAGCGAACACGTTGGGTGTCCGTGGACATGACACAAGTCAATTGACCAATCAGTGTCCTGTCCGCGGACATAGATATCACTAATTTGTTTGCTTTATGTTTTGGTCATTTTAAAAAAACTACTGGACAGATTTAAACCAAATTAACAAACACACGCTTGCTGGACCAAGCCACCGCTCCTGCCGCAAATTTGGTGAAAATCCATCCAGCGGTTTGGGCTGTAGGCGTGAGCAAAGTTTTTTCCCATTATGTCTATCAGAAAAAAAGACAGTTGGGACCCCCCCTATGAATTTCACCCCCTCCGGACAAAACCTCACCAAAATTTGCAAAAATATTCAGAGTGGGCCATATACTTTGCAAAGTTTGGTGAGGATTCATCCAGGGGGAACGAAGTTATAAGCCGTCCAAAAAGTGCTCTTCCTATGGTAACAGCAACTTAACCATAACTACACGGCCACTACGGTCGGAGTACCGCGAAACCCGTCGTTGTGTTATTTCAGGTTCCTCTTTCCTATGCACTTTTGATAAATAAAGAGCATTTGGTGCTGTCTGATTTTGCCGTCAAGCCTTTCATTTTGCTGAAGATTGGATTCTCTTTATTCAGCTGCTCTCGGGAGTGCAACCCGCTGGTTTTGCCCTGTTCAGGGGCTCAATTTTCGTTCGAAAAAAAATAATAATAATATATATATATATATATATATATGTATATATATATATATATATATATATATATATATATAAAATTAGAAAATCTGTTAGTTTGTTTTCTGCCTATACACACCGCTCCACCAATATGCAGCAAATGTTGCATAGTTAGTTACCTGTGAGGACCCTCCGGACATCATTGGCTACATCACACGTGGACAACCCACCACGTTTCCTGGATTTCAGCCCCTGCACACATAGAAACACTTGTGTACAGGTGTGTTATAAATGACTTATCATATCACATGAGAAATGTAGATGTCATTTTAAGCATCTTGATGCGAGGAAAATAACCTCAAGTCCCTAGCATGCACCGTTTTGGAGATATTTGGAGATATTTGCACCGCAACACATGAAATCAGCGAAATATCAATGTGGAAGTAGAAGGACTGGACAAAGCTCATTTAAGTATCTCAACACCAGGAACAAAACTTGGAGAACCCCTTAAACACCATGTTTAAAGCCCTAGGAGGCACCGCTTCCGAGATATTTGCACTGCAAAGTACACAACTGGTGAAACCTCAATGTGGTCATGGAAGGACCAAAAAAAGCTCATTTTGAGCAACTTGATGCCAGGAACACAACTCTAATGCTTGAAAACCATGTTTCAGGGAACGAGGATGCACTGTTTCCAAGATATTTGCACTGCAACGCACAGCATCATGCTCGGGTGAGGCAACAGGCAGAGCGAACGCACAGAATGTCCAAGTATGCTGCAGCACGCCAGCTCTGGCCTCCTCTCTACGTCTGCTCGCGGGTATGTAAGCCTGTCAGACATGCCCATTCTCAATGCAGGGTATTTCAGAGTGCAAAGCACATCAAAAGATGAACAACTCAGAACAGGGACCTCCAGGATCATTGATTTTCAACAATTAATGACAGTGTTGGCATGTCTGTCTATTGGCTACACAGCATTTGCACACTGCACCCCTTTCCCTGGGTTTCATCACCTCAATTCATGACATGGTTCCCTGAAAATGGCAAAAAATCAATGTGGTCACAGAAGGACCAGACAAAGCAAATTTTTATCATCTCGATGGCAGGAACAAAACTGTAAGGCTTGAAACTGACGTTTCAATCCCCTTGGATGCACTGTTTCTGAGATATTTGCACTGCCACGCACCCCAACACAGAGCACCGTGCTAGAGGGAGGTGACAGGTGGGGAAACGTCTCGACCCAAGAAACAAAACTCAAAGGGGACCCCAAAAACAACGTTTCAAAGCCCTAACACTCACCATTTCTGAGATATTTACACCACAACTCACCACAACACAGAGCTCTGTACCAGGGTGAGGTGACAGGTGGGAAAGTGCAGTAGGTCGCAGTATGGTACAGTACATCAAACCCTCACCTACCCTCCATGTCTACTCCAAGGGATATCAGCCAGCCACACGCAACCATTCTCAGTGCAGTTTACTTCAAAGTGCAAAGCACATCAAGCAATAAGCGACTCAGAACAGCGACCTACAGAATCATTGATTTACAATTGATGAGAGTGTTATCATGTCTGTCTACAGGACCTGTGCGGAGTATGGGTACTTTTTGCTGGTTTACTATATTTTATCATTACATGAGACTGCTCAAAAATATAGCAACTGAATGTCATGCTCAGTAAGTAACATGGTCTGGAGCTCACACTCATAAATAGATCACCACAACGTCAGGTGTGCCTGGCCATTCCAAGATGGCTCCTGTGAAAACACTGCTTTAGTTAAGATACAGTGGTCCAAGGAAAACCACTCTCTTCATCATCAGCATCAGCATCAGCATCAGCATCATCAGCATCAGATTGTTGGGGATTGAGAGACATGCTAAGATTGTCTTTGAACACACTAACAGTGGCAACGATAGACAAATAAAACAAGGTGTGTGTTAATACCAACAATAACAAGAATAAAATGCTACTTAGCACAAAAGAGGAAACAACATTAGTGTATCAAAAAGCATACATAACAACAATAAGAAGAAATGCAATGAAGCATGAAAGGGGAAAAGCAATGTACCAATCAAAATAGAAAAAGAAGAGGCTCTTAAAAACAACATTCAACAACTTTCTTACCAACTTACACAGTTTCACTAGCTTCCTTAAAATAGCCAACACTACTATAACCACAACTTCACCATGATGAACTCTTCTGCATCACTGAGGGCCCGTCAAAACTCTGCACTGCGGATTATAGCAAACAGCTGAAGGTCAATCTATCTAGACCTCATAAGACTAAAAGGCAAGTGCAAGAATATGCCCGCAAGCTACAAACAAACTAAAGGGAGAATATGAACATATCAAGCTGATGCTTTGGACATTTTTTTTCATAAATTGGAGTAAGGGGGCAAAGTAGACTGGAGAAATATTTTCGCACAGTTCACAATGATTTTGTTGCATATCAAGTATCCTTTCCGATTGTAATTAAATTGCAAATTTACCTGAAAACAAGTGATTCAATCTCAAATTTTACATGCAGTCATACAGTGGAGACATGTGGTCAAACACACTGCAATACAACTGCAAGCTTTAGTTGCCATTTAAGCTCAGATTCATTGAAATCGTATTGGTTTTCTGCACCTCTCCATGGACTAATTGAAATTTAACCATGTCAATCATGCCTACAGTGACAATAAACCACACACTTTAATGGTGAGATCAACAATAAATCTAAGTGCAACTTCTTAATGTTATACTTCAGAAGAATGCCATCCCTTTTTTATTATTTAATATTAATGTTACTTTTTTCAATTATGCTACTGTGACGAACTGCCTACTGCCCTCCAAATGTGATCTCTGGTGACCCTGATCTCTCCAGGTTTGATTTAGCTCTGGATGGCTCCCTGACATTTAATCCCCCAGGATCGGAAAGCAACACATAGGCCCAAATTCATAGTAAAAGTGCTAATTCATCGTAAACTACTTAACGCTCCTACATGCGCATGCGAAAATGTGAGTGATGTCTGCAGATTCATGGATTCCAAAACGTAAAGTAACCCGCAGCGCAAACAACAAAAGTTGTGCACAGAAAACCCACAACACGCCACCACACAAGCAAAAACAAGCACCAACAAATAACCTTTGCACCTGCTTTTGCACCACCACCCAGAACTCTGTCAAAACTGCAAACTGTCACCCCTAAGTCAAGGCAGCACCCCCGTGAAACTGCGAACCATCACCCATAATTCAACGCAGCACCCAAACTACGTACTGTCATCCATAAGTTCAAGCTGTACCCAAACTATGTACCATCAACATTAAGTACAAGCAGCATCTTTGCAAAACTGCAGCCCATCACCTGATAGCAGCCTCCTCAAGCCCTGACACTGCCCACTACCCCCACCCAGGCCCACTACCCCAGGCTGTCCCATCAAGTGGCCCACCACCCCCACTTACCTTGGCAAACTAACCCCAGGCTGCCACCTCAGTGCTCACACTTCCCACCAGCCCCACTCACATTGGCCCACTACCGCAGGCTGCCTCTGATAGTCCGACCTCCTCTTACAACCCCAATCAGCTCTGCCACCAACCCCAGGCTGCCCCCGCAAGTGCTCCTACCTCCACCAACCCCACTCACCTCTGCCACCAGCCCCAGGCTGCCCCTGCAAGTAAGCCCTCCACCCACCACACCCACTCACCTCTGCCACCCACCGCAGGCTGCCCTTTCAAGTGCTCACACCACCCACCACCCCACTCACATTGTCCCACTACCCCAGGCTGCCCCGTTAAGTGCTTGCACCTCCCACCAGCCCCACTCACCTTGCACACTATCCCAGGCTGCCCCCACAAGTGCTTGCACCTCCCACCACCCACACTCACCACTGACACCAGACCCAGGCTGCACCCTCAAGTACTCACACATGCCACAACCCCCATTCACCTCTGCAACCAACACCAGGCTGCCGCTCAAGTACAACTTACTGCAAATTCTCTGGCCTGCCCCAAATTGAAGTACACCTGCTGCATATCCAACTTCAACATGAACAATCAACAACCAGGAGATCAATCAAACATGTTCTGCATACTGTTAAATATTTGTGTTTCTCTGTCCTTTTAATATCAACATTGTATTTATTCAGTGGTGTTTCTGCCTCAATCTATCTGGCTCCACTGACAAGCAGAGCCACTTTCTAATTTCTAATACTCCATTCATAAACTAGATGTGCTTCCAACATATATTTGACTCTATCCACCAGGATAGCCTATATCATCCTCTACATAGTGCTACATGTCTATCTTCTTCAGTCTGGTTATAACATTGGATTCAGTGATGCTTCTGTCTTAATCTATATTGGTCAAACAACTAACACAACAACGTTCTAAGTTTTATTTTTGGAGGTTCTATTTTTATTTGGCTCTACCAACCAGTGGAACGACACTCTTAGTCCTAGTACTGCACTCAAAGACTGGTGGATCTGCCTAAATATGTTGGGTTCTGCTAAATTTTGGTTGTACACGTATCCCTATTTGCAACACTCTTTCCAAGTCATCTAGAGAGATTACTGTGGTGTTGGAGTAAGTACTTCTCCATGACATCCACCGCTACCATGGGATCCAGCTCCTCCTGACAGAGGAGCAGTAAAGAAAGTAGTACATGACTCCAATCCTCATCAATAGATCTCTCAAATCCTGCCCAAATGGTGCCTTATCCTGAACTCTTCCACTATCAATATGATGCCGGGGTGCTAATGGCAATAACATGGCACAGCCAGTCAACGGTGCCGGTGGGCTTGTCTGCACTGGCCCAGAAACGGGATTCTGGAATGTGTCTGTGTTGGATAAGACTGAGGGGAGGATTCGTTTTTTTTTCTTGTCACAGGTTACTTTGAAAAAATGTGGTGCTTCATCCAACACAATATTTTTGGTACCATCACGGTTGTAGTAGGTTACAACATTTGCAGCATCTCTTGCAGCTGTGGTGCACTGCCTGTAAACAACACTGCACCACACTCTGATGTGCTTGCACATTTGATGAGGTGCCCTAGGCACTCCAAAGTGGGTTACCTGGCTTAACTATTTTCTGGCAGAGGTTGATTATTACTATGCACCCCTCCCTTCTTGAAGTCTTACTCTCTGGCAATCTGAAGTAGTGCAAAACATATGACCACATGGGCAGTGCCAATGTTGGGGATGACGTCTGACTCGCCTCCCTCATCACAAGAGAAGCTTAAGCCTTCCTTGCCCTCGCTGCTTGCTCTTCAAGCGAGTCAATGGCACATTTGTCCCAGCCTCTGCCTCTAGACCCATCTGCTGGTGGGCCGTTTGTGGCTCCTTCACCTGGTGGTTATATTTTGTTACCTGAAGCACCACCACCTCCTGTTCTCCTCTCTCTCAATTGTGTCTACCTCCATCTGCTAGTGGAGCACCACTATCCCCCTAACTCTGAGGTCCGCACAAGGTTCTACATTCTGAAGGAACTCCTGGAATGACCAAGGCCATCACAAACTCCTCCTGATGTGTTGGCACTTAATCTTCAGTCACCATACCAATGACACCAGTCTCGTTCAACCATTGAGTCTGACCCCTGTTCACCCTGCACCAATATGGTCCCTGTAAAGGACCAGCTACTCCCAACTTCCCCACCTCATTCTCTCTCTGTCTCTCCTCAGCCACCATTTCCCCTACTCAGGCACCATGAATGACAGCCTCCTAAAGCTTAGCCTCGGCCTCTTGGCTGACTAACTCGACTCTGACATTGAGGTTGAGGAATAGTCCAGCTTCTCACCTTTGCTCTCTGCCCTCCATCACTCCCACAGATACAAGGGCAGATTTTTTTCTAGAAAATCAGTGTGTGAAGCACAAAACAAGATACATGACAAAGACAACACAAATGGATTCGCACATGACTCATCAAATGTAAACAGTAGTGAAAACACTCAAACAGTAAGGGAGGTGACTGACTAATACAATGCACCATACAATGTGTTGGCATCACATCCAGGTTTCTACAAACACAGAAAAGGAAAGGAATTTGGAAACTTGTTTTTTTTAATGTATTTTGTTGGTAGTCCCAAAAGGGATTGGGGGAAGTGCACACGGGACATATATATATTTTTTTTTTTGCATTTAAGAGGGTAAGGGTAAAAAGGTAAGATTAGAGAAAGATAGGAAAACACACATAAACAGTAAAAAGAGGATACAACAGGTATCAACTAACAATCGAAACCTCAAAGTAACTACAAAGAGGTTCAGCTAGACATCAGAAAACATCATAAACAAACACCTAGCAGACTGTTCTAAATTTCCTAAACTTCAAAAAGACTTTAAAACTTCTCCAAAACTACCTGTTTGTTCGCCTGTTCACTCCTATCTCTGTTTGGCTGATTTCCCATTCCACATCTTGACTGGATGGCTCTACTCAAACCCTTCCTCACGCCTTGGGGCAGGGATCATATCATCAACTCTGTGGAAATCTCACCTGGCAGTCCAAACCTATATGGGATGGCCAGGTCTCGCAGTGGGGTATAAAGGGAAATTAGAACACCCTTTGAGTATGGTGATATTTTAAAAAGATATTTTTTTCTAAATACCAGATAGTTATGGCTTGATATTGCATGAGGTATTTATTGTAGGGGTTATCTAGAAAGTACTATATGGGAAAATGACCCATATGTCCAACATACAGTGATTTCATCTCATGATTGGGTGGTATTTTTAAAATGATCAGGTACATATTAACATTAAATAAAGAGGGTTTTCTGAGATTGCCAATGCCCTCAATAAAAGGTAGAACAATCCGATGCTTTATCATGAAAAATATGAATCTCCAAATCACAAAGACCCCAAAAAAAACATAGAGAGCCTTGGAAAGACTTAAAAACTAAAACGTTGGCAGGAAAAACAGACATCTCCATATCACACAGATTCCTAAAAACACCAACAGAGAACCTTGGAAAGAACTAAAAGCTTGGAATAGCTAATATATAATGTAAGACCAGAAATTGGTTGCGCAAAGGACTTGCAAGAGTCAAGGCGATTTGAGTAACATATTGTGGATCCCTTGATAGCATGCATTATATTAGGATGACACAGGCACAGAAAGAATTCTTCAAGGGAATAATTTCACCATACTAACAAAAGAACAAGCACATTCTTTGTTTAAGAACATCTACCATTTGGTAACCGCCAGCATACATTGAGACCATGAAAATGTCAGCGGGCCCAGTATAAGTTCCAGTAAGATAACATAATATGACATATGCTGAACTGCAGGAAGAATTGCTGATCATGCAGTTCCATGTAGTCCTCTTGGGTTTACTGACGACTGATAAAAAAAAAATGTCTTCCATTTATTTCAGCAAGGACATACAACTGTCTTTCTGAAGATACCTATTATCCTAGGAATGGCAATACATTTCAAGCATTAAAGTTATTAACCTCAGATTTTATGACAAAGTCAAAGTAATTTCAAACCTATTAGATTGAGTACATTTGACTCTAGTTAATAGGAATCAATGGATGTTTATCAAAAGAAAAACATAGCTGCAAATACCCCAGTATTGATCAAGATGAGAACAATATGCAACAATTTGAGGGTTATGTATAAAACTAACTCTATTGGA
Source organism: Ambystoma mexicanum (assembly GCF_040938575.1). Lineage (NCBI taxonomy): Eukaryota > Metazoa > Chordata > Amphibia > Caudata > Ambystomatidae > Ambystoma > Ambystoma mexicanum. Next base: position 400,861,810 of record NC_090931.1, read on the forward strand.
TGCTTAAAAGACATTTTGTTTAATTGATTGGTCCTTTCTATAAATAATGCTTGAAAGCTTACTGAATGATATTGTGGATCAGACTGGAATAACTAGGATACAATCCAATTTAGATATGTTTGCCTTTTTTTCAGCAGACAGAATGGAAAGAAAATCCTATACCTAGTTAAACTAATTTGTACATTTTATACAATCTAGTTTTACTAGTTAAATTACCCCAAAACGTTTACGAATTATGATCTAAAAATGGAGTTCCACAATAAACGTTGATTCGACTTGCAGGAAGCTCCTAGAAAAGATGTGGCAGTATGCCACTGTCAAGATTAGGAAGGCCACATGTTATTAAGATGACAATACATGGAAAACAGATATTTCTGGCATGGGCCCACTCTTATGAGATATAGTATTCTTTCTATTTCTGTCCTAAAGGAGGGGAAGAGCATTGGATATCAAATAAATAGTATTTCTGGCATTAATGGGAGCATACTACAACGAGAATGTACTCTATTTAAGGCACACAGCTTGCCTGCACTGATAAAATAATTTCATGGATGTGGACCTTGCACTAGAAATGGAAATAAAATGTTCTGGTGGGAGCGGACCTCACTTTAAATAGAAAGCGATTTATTGTAATTTCTATAGAGCTAAACATAACATAATTTTGACTTTTCTTTCGGAAAGCCTGCCTGAATTTGAAATGTATGTATTTGTTCATTGTAACTGTCAACGAGCCTCACACCTACATGTTTATTTCATAATAACAGAGTATTGCACAGGGGCGAAGCGCTGGTCTTAGACGCAAAACCATGCAGAGCAACAGAGGCTCGAATACTCGATCTGCCCTTAGAAACTGAACTCAGGTATGGTATTAGGCATTTAAAAAAAAAAAAAACAATTAAATACATTCTATTGCGAGGAAAAACTATTCAACTATTATTAGTTTTTTAATACATGTCAATTGGTCTGCCCTGGTACATGCCGTCATTAGCAAGCACATCCTACACAAATATGCAGATCAAATACAAAAATACTGTTATTCAACAAACTTGAATTCCCCCAAAACTCGGGTAATTATTAGTCTGAATTAATAAGTTTGAGCCATTTATTTGGAAGCATTGTAGGGATGCTGAAAGAACAATACATAGAATAAATAGATAATAAAAACATACTTAGAGCCTAAAGTTCAAATGTTTACCTTTGATATAAATTGTATATGTATGATGACATTGCAGTCAATAGGAGGGTCAAAAGATAAACAGTTTGCCTGGTTTGAGGTAAATGTGTAAGGTATGCTAGAACATTACTGTTATGATGGTGTGAGGGAAGGAGTGTGCATTGTTTATCTATATAATCTTTTTTAATGGTTGATGTGGATGAAGTTATCTTAAACTGTGCGTACTAAAACCACAATATTAAGAAAAATCTGCATTAGCAGAACATTCTGCTCCATACCAACATGAACACCACAAAAACCCATTGCACACTCTAGAACACTGACATAACCACTAAATAACATGAGCAGAACTAATAGTCCAGCATCAAAATACAAACCCCAGAACACCTCTGCTTCAACGTGTACCCATCGAAGCATAGACAGAACTACTTTATTGCATCAGTAAAACTACCACTCTAGCACAAACACAAAAAGGAAACTGAAGAGTACCTTTGCATCACATAACCGACTTCAGACAACTGACATAAAGACTGCATGATCCCAACAATCCTGCTAGGTTTGCATCAGCAAGCAAACACCAGAAAACTGCTTCTTCAATGACCAAACTCAGGAGAATCACTGACATACCCACACACAAGATAAGATATACAACAAATCCAGTGCTTAATTTGTGGGGGTGGTTGCAGGTGGCCAACACCGGCACTCTTTTTTGGGCACCGGAACTCATGCGGGGGCAGCGCACGTGCAATTGCTTTATTTGTCCTTCCACTTCGCTTTGCTTCGATTATAAATCATTGGGGTTTGTCATTCTGATCTCGATCTCTCTTGTGCTTGCAGGTTGCAGGCCATGGCTAGCTGAGCTTGGGAGGGGCCAGGAATAGCAATGAACAACAAACTGTCACAAACAGCAGCCAATGAAAACTACCATTCTGTTGTTACTATGCAGTATTTGATGCATTCTACATAGTAACACAGAATGTGCCTTTTTCATTGGTTGTTCTTCTGAGCCTGTGAAATTACATAGTGAAGTGTTGTTGTTGCCACAGGAGGAAGCGCAGCGGCACCTTCATTTTACGAGTTACTGTGAAGTGAAGGTGTCGAGGCGTAGCGTCGTCGGTCCTGACTTGTGAGAGAGAGAGCCTGCCCTGCGTGGTGCAGCCTAGTTGCTTCCTGGGGCCCCCTCTGCCTGCTTTTTCATTTGTGCGAGTGCCAGTGTGCGCACCCAGCCCCCCCCCACACTGAGGCCCTGACAGGAGACCAAGTCCCAGCCGGCAAAGCAGGTAAGTCACTTGTTGTTGCGTGCGGTGTAGCCTGAGCCTGTCACAGTCAAATGATCAGGCAAGGCCCAGGTCGGGGCCCGGCTGGCGGCACGGTCCCCTGGTGGTGTCCTGACTGCCCAGGAGTCAGGACCCCACCAGGGGCCCATTCTGTCTGTGTGACCTGTGTGCTGCTGACTGCAGTCAGTGCCAGTCCCAGGCCAATTTCTGTGACCAGGGGCTGCCGGCTGCCGCAGACTGAGTCGGATGACTCTGCCGTGGGCGGCCGGGCCTGTGGATTGTGCCCAAAAGTATGTTTTTTACTTTTTTCTTTGAAAACCTGACCTTCCGTCGGGCCGGTGGCTGGGGCCCCACCCCACGGAAGGTAGGTTTTAAAAGAAATAACTTACTTTGAGTGGCGGCTGTGGCCCATCACTTTCGAATATACCACCCAAATACATGTTTATTCTTTTAAAATGTTACCTTCTGTGGGGCCGCTGCGCGCCCACCTATTTTTGTCATCATCAGGCTCAGCATGGCCGTGGCGGTGGCAGCCCCACAGAAGGTAGCCCTACGTGATTGAGGCAAGGCAGGGCAAGGCCCAGGATCAGGTGAGGCATGGGCGGCAGCGTGGTCCCACTAGTCAGTCACAAAAGGAATGAAATGTCATTTGCAACTCTGGCCACTTTTTCATTGGTGCCGAGCCCGACTCGAGACAATTGTATGTCCCAGTCCGACCCTGGATAGCATTCATCTAAGCTAAACATGAACTGTGAATTTTTGCCTGGGTGTTTCCGTTCTTCCTTTTAATGTTATCGGCCTCATTAGTTCACAAACGAGCTTCAGCGAGGGGACCCATTCCGGAACGGTGCACGTATTGGGCCGAAACCGAACCGGCTGCACTTCACGAGAAAAGCCCATGCAAAGACCAACTTCTGAAATGCCATTTCAGGCAAAGATACACACATGGAAACTAGACGGGGATAAACATGGTGCACGTGCCCACTAATCTGTCATCATAAATTAAAGCACTTGAGTATTCGTGTATAATTCTCAACCGTCTTTTGCTGTCATGTTGTTACATAATTCCAGCGCATGTTTTCTATCCTGATGTGTGGTTTATAAACCAGATATGGCCCCTTAACCTGGGTACAATACACTCCGAGCATGTGCTTCGAATGAGAGCACATGCAATCCTCAGATAGGAATCCTCAGATTGAGGTGGGTGTCTGTTAAACCCAGCAGTTTACTGAAGTATGTGAAGAGCATGTCAGTGGGAAGGAGATATCCTAATATGCATTCTCCTCTGGCACCTGAATATTGGGTGACAAAACATTTTTAGTTTTTTAATATGTGTTAAGGAGGAAAGAGGCCCTAAAGCAGAAGTAGCACAGGCTGTTGATTTCACAACAATGTCTTGCAGAAATTATTTTTTCCAAGTATACAACACCATGCTCATGCTTGAAGGAAGGGTGAAGGGGGATGAATTTATGAGATGTGATGACTGATAAGGGCTTGAGTGTAAATTGATTACACAAAACACCTGGATGAGGTGACTGAGGAATGGGCTGAGGGGAGGGTGCTCTTCCTGAGGTAACCGATTAACAATACTTGGTGTACTTTAACAGACTGTAAGATGGGGCAGAAGGGGTAGAGACGAATACAGTGCAACAGTGACTGAAACAGAATGCTTTTTTATTATTTGCATTTTGATAGCGCTCACACAGCCCAGGGGCATCGAGATGCAGTTACAGGAGGAGCGTGTCTTAGTTGCGTATTTATAACGTGCTTAATACCCAGAGGTTTCTAAGCAAGGAGTCGGGGATCGAACCTGTGTTGCTTCGTGTCGTCTTGCTTCCAATCGAGCACATTGCTGCTGAGCTATCCTGAGTCCCGGGACAATGATTGCAACGCAGCCCCACTTAGAGCCATTTGGGAAACAAGGCGGTGGGAGGGGATGGGCCGGGCGGTGGGGGGTCATTCTACAAAATTGACAAAAAAGATAACATCCACAGGTTTGCAACAATTTTATCAAATGCATTATCACTTTGATGACAGCAAGTATGGTCCAGACGTCTAACAAGTGTGGTCTAGAACTTAGATGTGTGTTCACATGCACTCTTTTGCCTCTGGGTTTGCCGGAATGCGGGGAGCACTACACCTACCATAACAAGTGTTTACCAAATTTAAAGCATTATACTTTCTCAACCCATGTGTGCCCTTCCCCATCCATCCCACTACTAGCATGTGCCAGCAGTTGCTGCAGCGCCAAACATGTGACATGGAGCAGCAGCAGTGTGATGGGCTGGTGGTGGGCCGATCTAGGTAGGTATAGCACTGAACTGGGGCGGCAGGTGCGCCCGCACTGTGGGCGGCGCCGTGCCCGGCATTATGGGGCCAATATTTTTTGGGCACTGCCACTTATTTTTTTACAAATTAAGCACTGAACAAATCTAACAACAATAAGCAAACCCCAGAACACCCATCGTTCAACAAGACAACTTCAGAACAATGGGTTATTCGCTACGTGATACCAGCAATTGCAATTTGTTAGCAACAGCATGCAGACCACAGATCACCTGTGCTTCAGCGAGTGATCTCAAGAAGCGTACTGGCATATCCACTGCAAAACACGTCTAGAACTACATGTCTAATATGCTAAACACACCACAGTACACCCCTGCTTCAACGAGCAAACTTCAGAGCACTGAGATAATCACAACATGACACCAGAAATTCAGCCAGTTAAGTAGCCGCATGAAAACCCCAGAAGACCCATGCTTCAAAGAGCAAACTCCAGAGACCCACTGGCATACTTGCTGCAAAAAATGTGTAGAACTACATGTCTAGCACAATAAGTGCAACCAGTAAATACCTGCTTCAACAAGCAAACTACAGAGCACTGACATCATCACTGCATGGCACCAGCAATTCAAAAAGGTTAGCAGCAGAATCCACGCCCCGGAACACCCCTGCTTCAAGGAGCAAACTGCATAGATCCACTGGCATACCCAGTGCACAACATGTGTAGAACTGCAAGTCTATCACTAAATAGAACCCCCCACTGCGCCCCTGCTTTAACGAGCAAACTTCAGAACACTGACAATCACTGCACCTAATATTCCCATTTACAGTGTGCCTTTCTAATTTGATGTTTGTATTTCTCATGCGCCTTATTGCCATAAAGATTTCACTTAAATTTAATATTTCCTGACTTTGACAGACTTTTCTCACTTTCTACTACTTCCAACGCAGGGAGGGTCAGCTGACTCTCCCGCTCTGACTCACATGTTCAGGCAGAAACAACAGTATGCATGATGGACGCCGATGGCATGCACAAAGCAAGCCTGTCTGTGCCTGTCTGGGCACCGTCTGGGCTCTGGGCACTTGGCACTGATACCCAGGCTACTGGTGGGCAATATTTTACAGGAATGTTGGACCCTTGCTGTTACACACGTATCGTACTCTGTTTGTTGGCCCCTCCTAATACTGTGCGGCCAAGATATTGCATTGATTATCCTCCAGCCTCAATCGGTCCTAAACCCTCTCTGGCACTATATGGGTTTCTAACCAACATGCAGTCCCTAGTTAGCCATCCACTTGACATGTTCGTATCTACTACTCACCCATGCCCCCTATCTAGTTTGTACTACTGAAACATGGATTTCGGGGAGCTCTGCTCCAGACTTGATTGAAGCTGTCCCCTTAGATTACGCGATCATCCATGATGACAGAATGGCAGCCCACTCTGGTGGTGGAGTTACCCTTCTGTACAAACATTACCTACAATGTGCCTGTATAGACATCGCTCCCTGTATGGGGATAGAATGCCTGCTCACATCTCCCCAATACAGACTTTATCATACACCGCTCCCCTCATTCTGATCACCAGTTTGTAGAGGCAGTTGTTGACTGTAGTGGGGATCTGCGGCTGAAGTATCCCACCGTCTACATTATGGGGGATTTTAATCTTTGGCCTCATGATCCTTCTGATCTTCATGGCCATAGATTAGCTGATCTATTAGCGGACCAACAGCTGTTCCAACTTGTTAAGGACCCCACTCACATTACAGGCCATTCTCTCTATCTTATTTTCGCTGCAGAACCTGCAGCTGCTGTGCAAGCCTAGGGTATGGTCTGATCACGTTTTAGTCCCTTTTACTATGTTTCTATCTATGTTTTGTTAGCTCCTTTGGATTGCCTTCGCAAAACCCTAAGGCATTTGTGGGGAAAAGTGGATTATAGTACACTTGCCTCACATATTCAATCCCACTTTCATGGGACTGTGCCTGACCTCGACTATTTGATTATTTTAGAAGACACTTTCATTGAGGCAGCCAATACTTTGGCTCCCCTTAATGTAGTTAATTCCAGAAGAAGAAAAGAGAAATGACTCCTGAACCAGCCTAAAGATCTGTTCCTAGTAGTGAGAGAGATGTCTTCTCCTAGTACAATCTCATCTAAAATACTACTCTCACAAATCCTGTGCAACACTCTCTCGTACATATTGATGGAGACGATTTGGAACGTCAGGAGAGAAATTGCGATGCAGACTGATGTGACGTCTGTGCCTCATTTTTCTATTCTACTGCAGGTGATTTGGCTGATCAAACTACTCTTTCGACCTTTGCTCTTGTCACCGATGATCAGATGCTCAAAACTATCCTCCAATTTGAATCCTGCTCTCCTTTATATCCCATTCATCAGGAGGTTCTGGTGAATATTAGTCATAAAATCTCACTCTTACTTAAACTAGCTGTTAACGCTTCCCTTTTGCTTGGGAACATTCCTTCCTCTCTAAAGCATGCCCTTGTGACACCCTTGCTAAAGAAACCTACTGTTGATCTCTCACTTCCAGCAAATATCTGTCCTACTTCCCTCCTCACATTTTTGATGAAGGTTACAGAGGCTGTTGTTACACCACATCTCCATGCCTTCTTTGAGGAGGCTGCAATCTTACATCCTCATCAATCGGGCTTCCGCCGCCTGATGGGAACGGAGGCCCTATTGGTGTCAGTAATGGATGACTTGGCTGGAGTTAGCGACCAGGATGGGGTGGGATTTCTCTTCCTTTCGGACTTCTACAAAGCGTTTGGCACTATTGACCAAACTATTCTGTGTCACTTCTTTGTTGAGGTCAATATTACCAGTGCAGCTTTGGAGTGGCTAAAATCGTTTCTATCAGACCATTCCCAGACCTTGTCCATGCCACCGTTTAGGTTGTGCGGAGTCCTGCAGGACTCAGCTGTATCACTGCTGCTGTTTAACCTATATGTCCGTCCACTGGCTGACCTGATACAAAATCATGGCTGTCAATTCTGTGCATACGCTGATGACAACCAACTAATTCTTCGAGTTGTTCCCAATCCCAGGGAGGCGACTATGTACATGCGTGGATGTCTGGCAGATATGTATGCCTGGATGAGTCAAAACTGGCTCAAGCTCAATGGGAGCAAAACTGAGGTCCTGGTGGTTGGCCCCCTGGCCTCCTTCTTTGTACAAGTTAAAAATCTCAGGGTGAAGATTTCCGCCACTATTTCCCCTAACTACAGATTAATAACAGATGTATTTTTTTTTTTTTTTAAGCCGGGATCCTTAAAGAAACTGATGCCACTCATTCCTGCCTAGATGAAGGGCCCAGTGGTCGCCAGTGCAGTCATGGGTATTTTGGATTACTTCAAAGCTGCACTGTTGGATCAGCCAAAATACCATCTCCAGTGATTGCAGGTCGTTCAAAATATGACAGCCCAGCAAGTGGCTGGCATTCCAATAAATTCTCATGCCTCTCTCATGTTGAGCAAGCTCCACTGGCTCTGCATGGTGGGCAGAGTGAAGTTCAAGGCCTTATGCCTTATTCATTGTGCGCTGCACGGTTAAGGACATTTGTACCTCCAAAAAAGCATATTCCCTATGCCCCGGGTAAGGTACTATGCTCTGCTAGTCCCAACATTTATGTGCACCTTGGGTTTTAAAAAAAGGACCGTGGGGTTCAGTCATTGTCTGTGGCTGGGCCCCGTCTCTGGAATGTCTTGCCCCTGACTTTGAGACTCATTGATGACTATCTTAATTTGCAAGGCCCTGAAAACTTTCTTATATCCTCACTGATTCAGATAGTTTGTCCCTTTTGCTCTCTCTGATTTACCCGGATGTTTTCCATCTACAGTGCCAAGATACCCTTGGGTAATATGTATGTATTTATTTATTTAATTAATTATGTATTTATTGTTTGTTTGTTAAGTGCTTATACAGCAAGTACATTCTGTTTCAAAGCACCCATAGGACAACAGGGAGGGACATTGGAATAAGACACATTAATAAACATAAAGATATTCAATAAATTGGGGGAAAAGGAAATGACAAACCTACTGTACCTTGTGAGTATTCAGGACATACAAGCGCAGAAGGGAAGGGGCAGTGGGGGTAGGTGCTTGGGTGCCCCCATGGTAAGATAAATGGGAGCCTCCAGGACAGAGGGTGTGCCGAGGCAAGTGCCGAGGATAGACAGAAGCTGGGGGTGATTGAGTGTGGGAGGTCAGGGCCCAGAGGATGCATAAGGGCCCTGGAACCCAATCAAAGCAACTGTGAGATTAGCAGAGGAGAGAATGGGGGAAGGCGGAGGTAAAGAGGAAAGTCTTGAGGAGCTTATGGAATTTAAGGAAGTCCTGCTCAAGATCCAGAGGGAGGGGGGGGGCTGTTCCATAGAAGGGGGCCAGATGAGGAAAGCAATCAACCTGCTGCACTCTGCAAGAGTTGGTGCCAGAGGAGCTGAGATCTCTAGAAAGGGAATATTTAGTAAGAGAGAGTTGCAAAGAGTGTGGTCCCTGGCTCCTAGAAAGCTTTGTGGGTGATACAATAGTCATGCTATATTAAGCTTCTGAAACATAACATAATATAACATAACTGCATGACACTGTTAATTCCAACTTAATAGCAGCAGCATGCAAACCTTGGACCGCCCGTGCTTTAACGAGTGAATTTTAGAAGCCTACTGGCATATCTACTGAAAGACATGTCCAGAACTACATGTATAGCAATCGTCAGAGCACTGAGATAATCAAAACATGACACCATCCTTTTCCCAGATTCGCCCTTGAATGCAAATATCAGAACACCCCTGCTTCAATGAGCAAACTTCAGTGACCCAGTTGTATATCTGTACACAACAAGTGTAGAAAAGCGTGTCTAAAACAACAAGCACACCCCAGTGCACCCCTCCTTTAACAAGTGAACTTCAGAGCACTGACAATCACTGACAATCACTGCATGACACCATTAATTCCAATGTGTTAGCAACAGCATGACCACACTAGATCATCCATTCTTTGACAAACAAACTCCAGAGCACTGACATAATCACAACATCATATCAGCAATTCTACCAGGTTAGCAGAAGAGAAAGGATTCCAGAAAAATACTTCTTTAACGAGTGATACCTGAGTCCCAGAAGTAAACCCATGCACAACATGTGCTGAACTGCATATCTAGCGCAACAAGCATACTCCAGTGCACCCCTGATTTCACGATCACACTTCAGAGGACTGGCATAATGACTACATGGCACCACCAATTCCACCAGTTCACGGTGGCATGCAAACCCCAGAATGCATCTGCTTCACGAGCAAACTCAAGAGATCCACTGGCATGCTGACTGCACAGCATGGGTAGATGTGCCAGTCTAGCACGAACATCCAACCCCTGAACAACACTGCTTCAGCAAGCCAATTGCAGTGCACCAGTCTAGCACGAACAACCAACCCCTGAACAACACTGCTTCAGCAAGCCAATTGCAGTGCACCAGTCTAGCACGAACAACCAACCCCACTGCTTCAGCAAGCCAATTGCAGTGCACCAGTCTAGCACGAACAACCAACCCCTGAACAACACTGCTTCAGCAAGCCAATTGCAGTGCACCAGTCTAGCACGAACAACCAACCCATGAACAACACTGCTTCAGCAAGCTAATTGCAGTGCACGTACATAATAACTATGACACCCACAATCCCATCAAGTTAGTCGCAGCAGGTAAATCCCAGAAAAGTCCTGCTTCAACGAGTGAACTCCAGAGACCCCAGGCATATACCCACTGCACACCATTGCAGAACTAGCACCGACCTTGTAAAGTGGAACTCTGCAGTAATAAAGGGTAGTCTTTGTTTATCAAGGCATGAATTCCTCACTGTAGTTTTCTTCTGTATTATTGCAGTGCGCATTCATGAGGAATGCAGTGTTAGAAGGGTTCATTGTTTAACAACGAGCCACAGGAATATGTCTGCGCATCAAGAGCAAACAAATGCCCCCTCCTGCACCTTCTCTCCGTTCCTTCTGTGTGAGAAAAGGATTATATGCATAACAGCAAGGTGCAACAGTTCAGTCTTGTCTGTTAGGCAGGGACGCAATTACTGAACTGCAAAAGCCTGTTTATCCCACCGTGCTCCGCGCATTCCGCGTCTACTTGTCTGTTTACACAAAGCATTTGAGTCGGCCTTGTCATTACTCTAGGCAAATACTCCCCCGCAGCAGTTAGGTACTAACTCTCCCACGGCAGTTAGGTACACGACGTCTAAGGACGAGGCAGATGTAGAAGCAGCCTGGACGTTTCTAACGCGCATCATTATCTTGTTCTAATGAACCCGGAAGTGACACCTACATTTCGCAATATCTGAGAACTCCTTTTGGCATGGCAATGTTGCTCAGGAAACACATTATTCCCGTGATACATACATAATAACGTGTATAGACAATACGTATGCATTTGGTGAGAAGGTACATTACAACTGATAGTGACCAGTCTGACAATGTACATCCTGCTGAGCCTTGAAACAATACCTCTAGTTATTTATGGTACCCCAGTAAGTACTGTATATTACATCCTTTTCTATGTCATCTCATAAACGATGCAGTTGCTATTTTCAACGCTAACTAGCACAGATTTTAATGTAAAACACCCCACCCAAACACAGAGCAAATACAACTATCTATGTCACTGCACAGTCCAACAGTAAGTACAACAGTACAACGATAACGAGCCCCACAGGGGAAACAACAGCGTGAAGACAGCCCTGAGGGCAATCACACACTAGACTAGACACGTGGACATAAAGGCAGTGCAGCATGTGTCAAAGGCGTGACTAAACGCAGCACCTGAGAAAGTTAGGAGATTCGAGCCTGTTCTTAGTCTGCCAAACTATATGCTACCGAAGGGCAAATGAGCGTGTTGGGTTTTCATTGCTCAGGCAGCTCTTTCTCTTACTTAAAACATTCATGCTTCCCATAATGATAAGGATTTGTTATTTATATGTCCCTTCTGCCGAAACAGTGTACGTAGAACATTTGCATACAATGATCACCCAACCAAAGCTGGTGCTCATTTATCGACCTCTGAAGGATGAAAGGCTGAGTTGGCCTTGCCGGGATTTGAACCTGCGACTGGCAGAATACACATACATTGCAGCAACAAGCGCTCAATCTGCTGAGTTACCTTATTGGCTTCACTTAGTACTGTAAGTGGAGTCCTCAATCAGCCCTTTGCCTTATCCTTGATTCATACAATGTACAAACAAAGAGGTGATGGCTGGAAGGTAACAAATGTATCTTAAACCTCTGGCAATTGCTTTGGGCAACCCTCCAGACCATCGTTCTTCATCTGCCATGCCATACAGAAGGGGGAAAGACCATATGCAAATCAGGCTTGGTCCCACCACCAAAGGGGCAGTCCAGCCAGAACTGCTTTGTCACATCGCTTCTGCACAAAACCGTACGCATCCCCAGACATGTTTCAGTCTCATTGGGCGCCATCAGTAAGGAGTAACTTGTGTCTCTATGCCAAGCAGTTACGGGACCCTAGTCTGGGCATACCCCTCCCACTTGGAGTGACAAAGCAAAAGCAACAAGGTGATGGCTGGAAGGTTTACAATTAATCTTAAACCTATGGCACAATGAGGTGATGGCTGGAAGGTTTAGAATTAATCTTAAACCTATGACAATTGATCTGGACAACCCTCCAGACTGTACTACATATCTATTTGAGAGGCAGGATTTGAGGGTTGCAAAGTCAAAATTTAAAATGGGAGCAGTTCACAGAGACCAGAGTTGGAGTCCAGAGAATAGACTTTGTTGTTTCCCTGGATAGGTCTTTTCATGCCTTGCTGTTTTGAAAACGTTCTTATGTCTTTTATGAGTTATTATGGTGTTTTCACTTCTTGCTGTGTCATGTTATGCCTTGCCATATGAGGCTTCTCGATAGTTAGCGCCCATTAATAGCCTGCTAGCCATTCTACTTTATACTATACTGTTCTCGCGTGTCCCATTTAAATTCTGATCCCAGGAGTTCCGCTGATTGTGCTCCCATATGTCGTACTTCAGCTCTGCTTCTAGGTGTCCCTCTAAGGTTCTGCCCACGCGATTTACTCTCATGAGTCCCACTGTACCTGGCACTTGACGACTTACATCTGTCCCACTGCTATTTTGACCCGTTGCGATTTTGATTCCAGGTGACTCAGTGTAATTCTTCCCCTGGGTGTCTCTTAGGGCAGTTTCCCCTGCATCGATTCAACTAATCTGTTCACTTGGTATGCACTGCTGCCTGTTACAATATGAATTGCCTGTCTTTCACCAGCGTGATTTAGGACCAAGCACTGCACATTGTCTGCTGCTAAGAACTACAGCTTATTCAAGGGTGCCTCAGGACTTCTCACAAATACCCTAGCCAGGTACACCATTACCAGGATGTGGGAATCGCCACACACTTTGGATGTTCCAAAGGAACACCGAGGTCATCAGTTATTGCTGCCTACACTAACACACTCACAAACTAAGCCAAACAAGTATGGGAAGTGAACACCTCTCACAACAGTCATCAAACATTATATTGCTACACAACTCCAAATATCGTATATATCACAGGCCCGAGCAAAGCATGCACATTCTACTGACACACAAGCAGGGGCGTTGCTAGGGGGGGCTAAGGGGGCTATAGCCCCTGGTCTTTTGGTTGTAGCCCCGGATAGAATCTCAGGAGCTACAGCCAAAAGACTAGCTAGCCCCCAGTCCCAACAGTACCACCATCAGCTTAGCCCCGGGTCTTTTCCAGACCCAGCAACTCCCCTGCACACAAGGCTCCCAGCTGGTCATCGATACCCCGAGTGCTCTAAACACAAACCACGTACTTCTGAACTGCACACAAAAACGCAACCTTTAAGCTATCTAATACTTTGGCTCTTCCCCTTCTCTTTCTGATCTGCAAAGTGCCAAATGACCCTACAAATGTCAACAGAAAAGGGTATAAAAGTAAAACACATAACATAACACATGATCCATAAGAAATATTTGAAATCACAAATCTGCCCACACCAGGGCATGATCAGTGCATGATGCAGATATTTTAGAATCATGCCAGGGAGAAGTAAGTCACATAACGAATTAGGTTAGAGGCAAGTAGCATGTTAATTTATCCGTGGCACTCACTTGGGCGGTCGATAATCTGGTATCGATCTGTCCAGAGAAATCTTCTCACTGAGGTAGGTGTTGTAGCCATATTTCTCATGTGGCCCCTTTGCTTTCTCTGACTCCTCAGGGGAAAGAGTGGCTGGGAGTCCCCCTTTACCCCGGCCGCCATATCCTTCAATGAGTCCGAGAGACTTTGATAAACCTTCAATGAAGAGAGAAATGATTTGGTAAATATACACAGGGCAAGTGGTAGAAGGCATGATCTGATGGGAACACAAATATATACTGCAATTACTCTAAGACTGGACACATTTATCTTGTCCCTTGAGTGAAATAATGTGTATGACTAGAGATAAATGATATATCTTTACAACTTCAGCAGACTAAGGCAAAGTTCTATGGATAGCAATTGTGTGAACATTTAGTCATCAAACAAAATAAATAATGAAGTTCCACATAATGGGCCTGAAAAGACATTCGATAGATACTCATACTTTCAAATGATGTTTAAAAACTAAACTAAACAGCATAATATAGTTAGTCATCAGGCTGAGGAGTCCTGATATGGTACTTTGTTCAGCAAATGGGTCGTCCAGGGACACATTGACATTAGTTCACAAGAATACCTGAGGTAGCTGAAGTGACATCATGTCACCTTTCACTCATCAGTGACATCAACAGAAGAGCCATAACATGCCCTTTGACTTGGATGAAATCACAGGAAGTGTCTTTATGTGACCTTTGACAACAATAACATCACAGGAATGGACACCATTGAAGTAATGTCTCTCCTCTAGCACTCTCTTTCTTGCTTTCTCTTGGTCAATATCACACGTTTCTGCATCTCTCACCATCTTACTTCCATCTATAGCGTTCTAACTCAATCAAGCATGTCCCATTAATTTTCCATCATACCTCCACCACTCAACTTCACTGCTACTTCTTTTTCTATCACTTACACCTCTTATCATCTCAGATTAATCTCGCTCATCTTATTTCCTAATTCCATGTCTTAGTTTCGCATCAGTACCATGTTTCATTCTCCATTGTTGTTACCTCCAGTGTTTCAATTTCCCTTCTTATCAATAGAAATGCCTGAGTTCTATGATCCCCTGTCTTTTTACAACCTTCCCCTCTCAGCCATGCGGTGGAAAAGAAGACCACGCACCATTCTGGTGGATTGATGAACACTTTACTAGTAAAGCAGCAGCAGACACACAACCAACGGCAACACAATAATTTGGCCAAGTGAATCCCCCTCCCTCCCGTACCCCGGTCTCTTATACCCACATGGATACGTGTGTTTCAATGGCAGGGGGCGGGGGGGTCCCAACCTGGCACAGTCACACCTTGCAACATTACTGCTGACAGAGAACAAACCCTCATTATACAGCCTTTGATGCCAGCTGCACACTGCGGTGCCCGTTAGTGTTACCAGTGAAGACAACATAGCGTAATACATTTCTCCAAGGTGAATATATGCCCTAAAGATTTGCACGCACTCTGAGGTAGGTGAGAGTACATGCGATATGATGACGTCTGCAAGAGAAAGCCACCTTTCAACGAGAAAGCGAGAGAATAGAACACGCTTAGCTATGCCAAAAGGTTTATATTCCAGAAGAGTGAACGGTGAGCTTTCTTTTGGGATGGGTAGAGAGCTTCTGTACAGTGACATGCACAGTATAGTTTCCCATCTCGCCTCATGCAAGCTAGAGACAGTGGCTTAAACATAGCAAGTGGCAAACAGAATATAACGGTGCAAAGTGACATTCTTACAAAGGGGAACATGAATGAGCATGCCTTGTTACATATTTTTCCTCCCCAGCCATACCATAGTTGCGTCCATCCCATATCGTTATGATTGTCATTTTATCCTATTTAAACCGAGTCTCACCTCTCTGTCACGCCACATGACACATGCCCTTTTCCTGCTAGTCCCAGAACATACTTCCCCTCCCTTCTACACTTTATGTGCCTATCCGCTTCACGTCAACACTTTGCCTCTGTCTCACTTATTGCCACCATCTTCTGCTCTTGTGCCATTTTGCCTACCATTCTCTACCTCATACCCTTTCAGGAAGCTATGCCCCGCCACATCTGTAGTTTTCTACTCACTCATTCTACATCTCCATCTCTTTAAAATTCTATGGTATTTGCCCTTTCACGCTCTTTCTACTGTTTTCAATGTCCTTTTCTCTCTTCTTCCTCTCTTACCTTCACCTTCATTTCTTTCTTAGCTCCTTCCTGTCTCCCTCATTTTCGGTAGCATTTTCTTCTCTCTTTATTTCCCTTTCTTTCTTTTTCTCATTTTATGTATCTATCTTTCTATCATTGTCTCTCTGTACTTGTTTTGCCTCTGGCTCTTTCCTCCTTCCCAGTCACTCTGTCCCCTCCATTGTCTCTCTTAATGCTTCCCTGTCAGTACGTCCATCTGTACACTTCTTGTGTTTCTGCCCCTCTCTCTCTGGCTTTCTCAATCAATGTATCTCTTGTTCCCCCTCTCTCATTGGCTCCTGTTTATAGTCTTCCTCTAGCTTTCTTTCTTCCCTTCTCTCTTTGTATTTGCTTCTTCATCTCTCTTCCAGTCTCAATGTCTCCCTCATTCTCTATGTGTGTATCCCCCTCTCATGTTATCTCTTTTATTTTCAATGGCTTGCTCTTTTTTTTCCTTACTCTCGGTGGGTTTGTATCTCTCTCTCTCTCTCTCTCTCTCTCTCAACCATTCTTACCTTTTTTGCCTCTCCTACCATCTACCCTTTGGATGTAGAAGGGAAGTCTCGTCTCATGTTATGCATTATGTTTAATCTATATGCCCTAATGTTTTAAGTTGAGGAGAAGATAGATCACTAGAAAAGGCTCAGAAAGGCAGAAGGTCTGAATGATCTAGGGTGTAAGCCATCCCTGCTCCTTGATCAAGGTCCACCTATATTATCACTGCCTCTGTCACCAGAGATAGTACATATAATACCACAGGTTTCAAAGGGTGTTCTTCACAAGCAGCCACCTCACTGACCACTGTAAAAGGCTCACACAACCCACACACCACTCACAGTTACCAAGACACTAGGCTGATATATGGCTG
Source organism: Ambystoma mexicanum (assembly GCF_040938575.1). Lineage (NCBI taxonomy): Eukaryota > Metazoa > Chordata > Amphibia > Caudata > Ambystomatidae > Ambystoma > Ambystoma mexicanum. The sequence goes on from NC_090931.1 coordinate 400,878,767, forward strand.
ACTGGTCCCCGGCCCTACCATACTTTGACACACCTATCTGGCACATCACAGGCTCTGCCTATGCTGAGCATTTACAAGTGCATTGAACATGTGATTTGTAGAGAGTATTATACATATTAACCAAAACCTACTAACTATGGTAGCATTGGGCATGGTAGCCATTTTCAGTATTGCTGGTGGCCATAATAACATATAAATCAATCTTAGATTTTGTAGTTTAAAAACAGACCAGGATAATAGGCAAAGCTGTATTTTAGAGATAATAATGCCTAAGGGTGAGGTGAACACAAGGCACTAGCTTAACGTTAAATGAATGTAGTTGTACAAAATGTAGGGAGAAAAATGTAACTAATGGGGTTATTACCAAACTTGCATACTTAGGCAGATTGCAATAAAAAGAGTAACCACGTGCAATGAGTTTTATACGTGTTTTTTCTGTGAATAGGTGCATTCTCAATACATAAGAAATTATGTAAATCAGTTGCTGCACTTCAGCACACTGGTCAAGAAGTGAAAGATAGCCATGTCTGAATGGAGAGTGCTGCTCTTGACACAGTCTGGATTGGTGCTCTTGGCTACCTATGGCAGTGGTCCGCGGAGAAGAAAAACTACATTGTGTGTGTTGCATTGGTCAGGGAAGGAGGGTGCTCGAAAGAGAAGACAGTTAAATTCCCCAAGAAAGACAAACTCATTTGTAGGAGCAAGTAGGGAGGCAAGTTGGTTCACTCAGGTGCACTTTCTATCACCAACACAGCTTTTGGGTTACAAGGCTTCGAGTGAACATCATTGGAATAAAGGCATGCTGGAGAGTGGCAACATCTTGTAGCAGATCTATGAAACCACACCAGATGAGGAATTAAGATGTGTTGAGAACAATGGAGTTTGTGAAGGAAAAATTGGCATGTCTGCTATCATAGGAACAAGGATATTGATAGAGGGTTTAAGAAGATGCTGGTATGGAAAACATTGACATTATTTTAATTTTTGTGCTTTTTGTTTTTTTGGGTCCCGGTTTCTTATATTTGACACACAGTCTTTGATCTGGGGAAACAGCTTCTTGACAGAATTCTGTGAGAGCTTTAAGTGATCAGAGTATACAGAATCAGACAGAGACATAGACGAAAAGGGAAGGAAACTCTTAGGCCTGGTTTTCCTTCCTTCAACCTAATTTCTGGGGTTATACCTCTGTATTCTTAGTGCCACCCACCACTTGGGAGAAATAAGTATTTCTCATTTGCACCAAATATGAATTGGTCTGTTAATGAACTTATGTTCATCTTCAAAAACCAGATGAACTGAGATGAAGAATGACATCCCTCTGTTGGATGGTGCTCTGCCAACAATGAACTGTTCAATTCTGCTCCAAACTTTACAGAGGAAATAATACAGTGCTGTGGAAATGGGTCCTCCGTACATCATATCTCGCCATGGAGATTGACGAATTGCAAGTGGCATTCGCACAGTGAATCCGCATTCACCATCCATGGTGCCTGAGAGAAAAAAACAATGGGTTATTATTTTGTGTTTCTGTTTTTTCAAGTGCAGACTTTGATAATCATGGTGCATTGAAATGTGAGTTTTTTTTTATTGAATTCAATAAAACAAGGTGTGTCCTCTGATTTTCTATTGTTCATGCTCCCTCATTGTTTCACTAGGAAACAAAGAAGGTTTTTATGTGTTTGAGGATCGTGTCCTATTTGATACCAAGTGCATCGTGTTGATGTATCACCACTATTATTGACCTATTAGCCACATAGGACCTGGCACTCCTAGGATTATACCACCCCTGTAGTTTGGGATATCCAAGCTACTATAACCTGCAACCTCCCCGTTCACCAACCTTTGTTAATCCGAAATTCTTGTACATTGCTCAATTCCTACTTAGCTAGGTTTTCACTATATAAACCCACACACAAAAGCAACAGTATTTAGGTGTTTTAATGTCCTGCCACAAATAATACATCCACGTGTTCATATGCAATGATGTTTGCATGTGCTTTAGTAAGTAAAATAAATACCATTTTAAACTGTGCTTTTCTGTGTCATGAATGCATTGTCTGCTATCAACACTACAAGAGCCACAGTTTATTGTAGCTATCTTTGCAGAGGGTACAACAGCCTCTCTTTAAATGCATAAAGGAAAGGACATGGTTTGCTATCCCAGTGGGGTGCAGGGAGCATCTCTATTGGTACAAGGATGGGCCAATATCTACTGGCCTGGATGTATGAACAAAAGCAATACAGAAGGAGAGGTGAATGTCCCTGTATATACACATAGACAGATTACATTACTTTGAATTAAACCTTATTAAAACAATTAAAAGTGTTGACCACAGCATCTTCTACAAATTGCTTCTGCTTGAGCCTGACCGACCCACTATGGGTGAACCTGGCATGTGACTGAATCTGCCACGGGATTACTATCTTTCACAGAAACCCAAGCATGAAATTGTCTCTATATCTACTTTTCATTCTCCTCTTTCTGACACAGTGTCCTCAGTTGTGGGGTCCACCGAATAACTTCATTGTCAGAGAAGACTTTGGGCCCTTCTAATTTGAAAGACTGAATAGTTGCAACTTCCTGGTTCTTACCTTCATTGCCTCCATCTAATCCAACTATGTGAGCAGGGAGATACAATCCAGTGAGCCACAGACATGTGGACTTCTCTCAATTTATGTTATGTAAGTCTGAAGCAGAAAACCTGTGCCGGGGAAAGCACCTCAGCCACTGTAGTGTGTTATTGGGCTGTGCACAGTAGAACAGTGCGATGCGAGGTATAGCAGAGAAGCAACATAGTTGCTAAGTGCTAGGCCCAGGCATGTGGGGTACTGTACCTTCAAACTCCTGTAAGGTGCAGAAACCTAACAACATTGGCTTGACAAGGTCTGGGCCAGCCAGGACAATGACTTCCCATAAATCCGAAGAGACAATAGTAGAAAGGTAGTTTCCTGTTCTGCGGCATCAAAGCAACATACTAAAGCTTTCAATTGACATGCATGGGGAATTTACAAAGTGATACATTCAATACTGACGATCACTAACCACATCAGAAATGTTTGATCCTATCATGATAATCAGACCCCCTTTTTTCAAAATGCCCCAATTCAAAATTACAGTGCATGGATGCCTTTGCTGTGACAACCTACAGGTGCCCTGCGCTCCCTACTTTGTCACATGGAAGATTCAAAGGTCACCTGCACATCCCTGACAGCTGGTCTTCTGGGAAGCTGCTTCAGAGGCAGAACTGACACAACACTTGTTACAACAGCAGTGATTCAACCCCTAATAGCAGGCTTGCTTTGGACTACTCCCCTGTGGCATTTTGCTTATTAAAGGAGAGGGGCACCCGATCATTTTCTGGTTCTTCTTCGACCACATGAGAATACCTCTGTTTGTACTGCAGTCCATTCCAAAGTCCTCTACAGGGTGGTGAAGACAGAAGGCCTCGAATGAAGAGAAAATCATCTCTGTTCCTTAACCATCCCTAGGGAAAAGTTGAGGTGAACTACTGTGGACAAAAGCATGCCACTCTGACATATGCACTGGAACCAGGATCCTCACTGGAGGTGAAGGAACCCCTGTGGGTGCCCCTTGAGGGGGATTCACAGCAAGTTAGAAGTTAGGGAGCAACTGGAATCCTGTATTGCCAATTTGAGCCATCTTCAAGCTGCTTTCACCATTCACAAGGCCTTCAAGCCAATATAGGACCTGAGGTGCTGCTTTCAGCATTTCTAGACACGACTCAACTGCAGACTCAAGACGCTGCAAGCTATCTTGTCACTCGCGAACTTGACCAAGTGGAAGCATTGGTTTGACCTGACTCATTAACCTGTTTGAATCCATTGACTCATATTGTATCAATCACTGTCTTGTTCCCCACAGAGCTCAGTTTTAAAGCTGATTTTATACTGACTCACCACTGGACCAACATGACTCCCCGTGTCTTGACCACAGGGAAGCACCTAGAAGCCTGGCTTGAAGCTGTCGAGCACCAAAGGCAATGCAATAAAGTACTAGCCCTGCCCCCCTGGTTCACATTTTGTACCATATTGACGTTTAAGGCCATCTCTGCTTTTTTCTTAAAAGACATTGGGCCTCATTGTAAGTTTAGTGGTATTCCGCCAGTAAATCTGGCTGGATAACACCAAATGGTAATATCGTTCCCGCCACTTTGTCAGCTGAAATTACTGACAGATAACAAGGGTGGGAATTCCCCATTCCATAGAGTCACGTAGGGGGGATTGCCGGTATCACCGCTGTTTTTTGCTAGCGAGCTGCCTGACTTACTTTAGCTGGAGGTAAATCAGACCCACCCCCCAACCCCTCTGCAAACATGTTGTTTGCCGGTGCGGAAACATGCCAGTAAACATATTGGCAAACTGTTAATGAGGCCCATTTTCTTGGACACTGGAATTGTGCCAATTTAATGGTTAATCCCCTGTTCTTCTACCCAGATTGCTTTTCTACAACAGCATAAAAAGGCCAATTTCACTCATGGATACTTCAAGTGAATTTGAGCAGGCTTTGTGCTAAAGGGTCTGGTTAGGTGAATTAAATCTACAAACAAGTTTCAGAAAGGGCATGGGGAAGTCATTGAATGGCCTGATGTGTACTTGTTTGGATAAGGCCGGAAGGGGTCTGGATCTCTCTGCCGCTCTCGATAGGGTTGACCGAGCTAGACTCGGGTCGAAACTGGGCAAGTGGGATATTGGCCCAGGTTTGTTAAATATGCTATTACTCCTTCTTTCGGAAAATAGTGTTACAGTTTGTTTGAACTCCAGGGTAATTTATCAAGATTGGTAGGGGTTGATAAGTGCCTAAAACAAGGTTTTGTGTTGACGCCCGGCCCGGCCTGTTCAACCTGTATTTTTCAGACCTACAAACAACTCTTTCTGGGCCTTCTCTCTATCCACCTACACTGAGTAACTTGAATATTGAGTGGTTGGCATATGCCGATGACCTGATTCTGTTGGACAAAACCCCTACTGGACTGCAAAGGTGTTTAAATTTAGTGGCTACATATGCTAGAGAGAATAGCCTGGAAATCAATGCAGATAAATCAAGAATTTTAATCTTTAATAAAAAGAATATTCACAAAACCTTTTGGTGGGCTATAAATAGTAACCAGAGTAAATAAATCAATCAGTTTGTGTACTTAGGCTTTATATTTTATAACATGACCCATCTTAACCTTGTTAAAGAAAGTCTGAGGTCAAGTCGGTGGTGGTGGATGTGAATGTATGGAGGTTGGTGTGGGGACTACCCCAGTCGATGCCTATAAGAGCAATTAGAATTGAGCTTGGAATCAACTCTTGTTTGATGAAATACTAGTGGAGCAGGATGTGTCTCTCTTACAAGATTAAAGAATTGAAAGGGGACTCTTTGATTGCCAGTCTAGGTGATATTTTCCAGGCTGTTGGGGATGCTACCCTAAATGAGTTAACAGGGTTTTGTGACACCATTTTGACTGATTGCTCCACGCTCTAAATTAGGAAAAGGCTCAGAAAATGGGATAGTATTGAATCTTTGGAGTCTCTTTCTCATCTACAACTCTATAAAGAATATTTGGTTACACCTACTAGAGTAAAGTCCTTGAAGCCATACTTAACTAAGTTTCCATATAAAGGTATTAGGATGTGTTTTTTTTTATTTAGGCTGAACTGCCTCCATATCTTAGAGGTTATTGATCCTCATTAGGATTTGTCTATGGAACGGCACGCTTGTAGACTCTGTAAAAAAGATCAGCTTGAGACGATACGTCGTATGGTTATAGAATGTCCAGGTGTGATGAATCAGAGAATTCTGCTTATGGGAAAATGTGTTGACTCAACGGCGGCGGTAATCTCACAGAATCTATTGGAAAGACTAATGAGTGGTACACAATTATCATTGTTATTTGCTCTAGTCGGGTTTTTAAAGGTGATTTATTTCCCCAGTTGGGTGACATATCTCCCATAACTCATTGCTTGTTAGGTTTTTAAACTGACCTGAGGTGAATCTCCTCCCCTTTAATGCTAATGTAATAGTTTTGTAAACTAACTTTATTTCACTGTTTTAGGTCTTCATTTTAAGAGTGTTTTCCCGATTCAGATATGTGTGATGACTATATTCTTTGTTTGTTGGAAGTGGAATGTGCTTTCCTTTGTATTAATTTATTGTGCTCTCATAATGCCATTTAAGAGGTCATGATTTTAAAAGAATGCTGCTAATGATGAAATTCAGAGCTAATTTTAATTTGTAATTTTTTGTACTTGATTTATTATTACTTATGCATTTATTTGTATGTGTGTTTGATATTTGTGAAATGGTTGTATTTAGCCATATCAAAATAAAAATAAAAAAAATGAAAAAAGAAAGAAAGAAAAAACCAACCTGTGATAAAATCAGTAACATATTGTAATTTACAAATAGTATGTCATCCCACGTTTCATCCCCTCTTATGCTTCTTCTTGAATCTTACTCCCGAGACAAGCTTCTACCCCACCTTTCCATGTCTCCAATTCATCACTCAATTTCATCTTCTCTTCCGTTCCCCTCAACTTTTTGGTCTCTTCCATCCTATTTATTAATTTGATCACTTCTTGCTATCCTTCTCCTTTTCCATCCCCACTACTCCTTCTCTACCTCTTCCCTCTCCTATCTTTTTTAATTGTTGTCATTGTGAAACGTGTTCCTTTTCTACTTCATACTTTCTCTTTCTACCACCCTTCCCTCTCTCTCTACTTTTTCCACACTCCCAGTCGATGTTGCTTCTACTACTCCCATAATTATTCTCAACGCGCTCTACCCTTTTTAATGTTTTCTTCCTTCTCACAAAAACCCACAACCATGGTTGACACCTGGCATTTGCTCTCCACATTTTGGAAGAAGATGCACCATTGAAAAAAAACATGCTCTCCCTCTGATCCCTCTATCTTCTGTTGGTACTCCATTCTTTGTATGATGCCTCTAAACTCACCACTACAAAACATTACTTCTCTTCTCTCACTTCATCCCATTCAAATCACCCCGTCACCTCTTCCAGGTTATCAACAAAATATTCTTTCCTCCTTTTTGTGATCATTCTGCCTCTTATTCTCTATTCTCATCTGATTTTGCTGATTTTATTTGTATAAAAAAACCAATACCTTCCACTCTTCACTATCCTACTCTCCTCCCTGCTCTGCACCTCAACTGGGTATTCCCACTCATCCTCTTCTTCTTCTCAGATCTCATTTCTACCTCTTACTGACTTGGGCACTGCATTGCTTCTTTCACATGCCCATCACACGGCCTCCCCACTTGATCCTTTGCCTTCTTCTCTTGTACCTGCTGTGTAACTCTTGATCATTCCTTTTCTGATGTCCCTCTTTAATCTCTTGCTTTATTCCTCTTCTACTTTGCTTCTCTGTTTTAAGCAAACTCTAATCATTCCTATTCTAAAAATGCCTTCTCTCTCTTCCCTATCCAACTATCACCCTATTTCCCACCTTCTATTTCTCTCCAAACCTCTTGAATGGGTTGTGTACTCCCAAATCTCTTCCTACCTTAACCTTCACTTGCTCCTTCCACTGACCCAATCTGGTGTTCATCCTGCACATTTAAAGGAAACCGCTCTCCTCCACGCTGTGAAGTTCCTCCTTAATGCATGTTATAATAAATCCTCCTCTATTCGTTTTCTCCTTGATCTATCTGTGGAATTTGACACTGATGACCACCCTTCTTATTTATCTATTTGTGGTGTTTTATTAGTGCTTTTATCCAAAGCACTTTAACAAAAGAAATACAGTACAATAAAATGAAAATTGGAGTAGATGAGACGTGGGCTGTTTTTTAGAGAGAGAGAGAGAGAGAGAGAGTGGGGGGGGGGGGCAAGAGCGAATTTCAGAGGGGAGAGCATTTTGGGACCAGAAGCTGAAATGAGCGAAAGACACAGGAGGCGCATGCGGGTGTGCAACAGAAAGGAGAAAGTGAGAAGAAGACTGGAGCTTCCGATTCGGTTGATAAAGGAAAATCAAGGAACAGAGGTAAGAAGGGGCTAGAGCATTAATAGTTTTAAAGACAAGACAAAGACAATTACATTTGCAACAACGCTGGACTGGAAGCCATTCAAGGTGGGCAAGGTAAGGTGAAATGTGAGCAGAGGGAAGCAGAATAAACAGAGTCTTAACCACACAGTGTAAGCTAGAGCAGGGAGGAAAAAAGGCTGGCCTAATTACAAGTATGGCGATGCAGGGAATATTTGGCAGTAACAGAATTACTGCCACTCTTCCAGCACCGCCATACTATGAGTATGGCCCTGGAGTGTGGGATTTACCTCCAGCAGCATGACAAGAGAGAACCAGAGATTGGAGCAAAGTTTTGGTTGAAGAGAAGGTGAGCGAATAGTGCATTTTCCTGATGTTGAACCGATGGAATGGCAGGAGCGAGATACAGATGAGATATATGTTTGAAATGAGAAAGATGGGGGTAAAAGATGTCTTCAAGATTAGGTAATGCATGCAAAAAAGAGAGGTGCAGCCGAGGAAAGTAGGGGGGAGAATATTAGAGGAGGTGAGGAAGAACAAGATTTCAGTTTTCTTCAAGTTGAGGCCCAGAAAACCAGAGGACATCAAGGCAGATATATCAGAAAGACAAGAGGACAGAGATGTTGATCAGAGTCAGAACATGAGGAAAATGAAATAAGAATCTGGGTATTGTCATCTTAAAGGTATACCTGGAACCTAAAACTCACAATCAATGCAGGAAGAGATATAATGTAGAGGGAAAATGGAACAGGACCAACACCTGAGAGCCTTGAGAGACACCGTGAGGGAGAGGGAAGGAACAAGAAGAGAGATAGGAAGAGAACCAGTTGCACACAATGCCAGAGAGACCAAGGGATTAGAGAGTAGAAAGCAGGGTGGGGTGATCAGCAGTGTCAAAGGTTGCACTAAGATCAAGGAGAATCAACAAAGAGGAACATTTGAAATAACATGCATGGCAAATAGAATCATATACACACAGGATTGATGCTTCTGTAGAAAATCCAGATCTAAAGCCAGATTGTTGAGAAGGAAGGAAGTTATTTAAATTGAGAAAAGAGGTAGATTGAGAGTAGATTAAACATTCCAGGAATGTAGATAAGTACGGACGCAGCAAAATACGATGGGAGCTAGAGAGATCAGACAAATCAAGAGAAGGTTTTTTGAGGAGTGATAGAGTAGTGGCATGTTTAAAGACCAAAACAAAAAACCTGAGAGATTGAATAAAGTAGTAAGGAAAGAGGCCAGTGCTTGATCACAATATTTAACCAGAGAAGCCGGGAGAAGGTCTGCAGCCATAGAGTGAGTCTGAACGATGATAGATAAGACATCACCTTCGGAGATAGGTGTGAAGAGGGAGAAAGATGAAGAAGGCAAGGGTAAGGAGGCATAGGGAGCAGAATCAGTAGAAGCAGGAGGACTGATGAAAGTGGTTGAAACTATAGAACTTGCAGAGGAATTAATAGTGACAATCGTAGTAAGACAAAAATAAGCAAAGATTATAGGAGAAAGATTGTAAGACATAGCGGGATAGACCACAGGGGTGGGGAAAAACAGCTTATTCAGAGTGTGAAAAAGCAGTTTAGGAGATTCAGAATGAGAAGAAAAAAGGGTTTCAAAGTAGCTTTATTTAGAATGTTTGAAACTCGAGATGTAGGAAGTAAGGGCAGCAGAGAATAAGAGATTGTTCGCACAGGATTTTTTTTGAGCCATTGGAGTTATGCTCTACTTGCAAGAATGTGTAGAGATTTCAAGAGGGGGGAAACTAGGGCCCAGGAGGACAGCCCTTAGAAGGAAATCAGAGAGTGGGGCTATAGTGTCAAGGGAGGTGGTAATAGCCAAATGCAAAGAAGAAGGAAGATTGTTGGAGTTAGAAGAAGAGACTACAGTTGGAAAGCTGATCTAAGATGCAAGCAGTACAGAAACAGAATCAAGATTTCCGAAAAGCATGATGAAGGAAGTTTGATCTTGCAATGAAACTGTAATAACGTCAAAAGAAGCAACATAGAAGAACAACTACAATCCTCAAAACCATTGATCGCAACCATGATCCCAAATGACCTAGATGAAAAAGCAGACCTAATCCAGAAATGGATTGCAGAAATAATTGACAGCATCTCCCCAGAAAAAAACACATATCCCATCATGAAAGAAAGTAGTGGCAAGATGGTTTACACCCCAGCTCAATTCAATGAAAAATAAAACCGGAAACTAGAACACAAATGGAGGAAAAACTATGACCAAGTGAAACGGATACTTTATCAAAAAAGGTAATGGCCCAAAATGTCACCCTCACAATTACGATGGCCGAAAAAGGTGACTTCTTTTTAGACACCCCTTGCACCACATATATATGTGGGGGGGTATATGATATAATATTAATATGGGGGTCTGTGAGGAGTCTCCCCCTGCATATATATGTGTTGTAAAGGGGGTTAAAAAAATAAACAAAGAAAGTCTGCATTTTCAGCCATCGTAATTATGACAGTCGCAGTGATCACATAGATCCTCAAAAACAAAACCAAGCATACAAAAAGGAAACTCTTAAAGCCAGAATGAAATACTATGATGACAGGATCACAAAAGACACCAACACTAATAAAAAAACTATTCAACATCATAAACGAGATGGGAAACCTCCAAGGATGCAATACCACACCGGTATCCTCACAAACATTTGGCGATGATCTCGCAAATAATTTTAAGAATAAAATCATTGACATACACTGGATTATACAAAGTAGACCAATCAACAAGACCATGCTCCATCCCCACCTATGCTGGGACTACAGAACAGGCTAAACAGCTTTGCCCAAATGTCGAGAAAAGCTCCTCAACCTGGGGAAAAAATTCAGCAAGGCAGGCTCCCCAATGGACCCCTGCCCACCAACCATCTATAAATCAATCCTTATACAGGAAACACCATCGGAATGCTACTTAAACATCTTCAACCTCTCACTCTCAACGGGGAGAGTACCACAAGCAAATCTGCGTACATCAAACCACTACTCAAGGGCACAACGGATGATGTCTAAGACCTCTCAAAATACAGACCGATTTTAAAAATTCACAATCCAGAAAAACTATTAGAGACCTATGCCTACGAACAAACACTGGAACATGTGGACAATCACCAACTAATGGACCAGGCCCAAGTCGGCTTCAGACCCATGAGAGGGACAAAGACAGGTCTGCTCTCTATATGGGATGACCAAATGACAAACGCAGACTCCAACACTAAATCAGCACTGATACTACTCAACCTCTCTGCAGCATTCAACACAGTCAGCCATAACATCCTCATCAAGAGTCTGGAAGACATAGGGATGACCAACACAGCGCTCCTCTTCATTAAATCTTTCTTGGCAGAAATAACAGAAACGGTATGGATGAAACCATTCAAATACACACCGAGAGACAGCACCTAGCGGGATCCTCACTATCTCTGCTTCTCTTCAACATCTATATGACGCCACTTGTCAACCTCATAAAAAGACACTTCTTCTCCTGCCACAACAACGCAGATGACATCCAAATCATCTACAAAATCGGTGATGAACAAGACGAGAATGCAATGCTAATAGATTTTCTCAAAGAACTCTACCAATGGATGAACACTAAGAACCTCAAAATCTACACGGTCAAGACGGAAATCATGATTACCAAGGAAGAAATAAGTATATCCCATAGTCCACTGAACTGACAACAGCTGCCTCACCATCCAAAGTTGTAAAAAAAACCTGGGACTCCCAATGCACAACAAGCTAACCTTAGAACCACAGGTAAATGCGATAATCAAGAAATGCTTCTTCCATCTGCAGACAATCAAAAATATTCTGCTATTACTCTCCTTCATGCACAAAACACTGTCCGTCCTCTGACTCATCATGTTCAGGACAGACTTTGCCAACGGCTTATACCTTGGAAAGCCGGAATATTTACTGAAACTGCAACGTATAAGTAATGCAGTGGCAAGACTTCTCCTTAAACTCTCACAAAGGGACCATACCATTCAAAAAACAAATCACCTTCAAAACAATGTGCATGACACACAGAGCAATCAACGGACTAGGAGAGGAATTCATACAATAGAAAATCACCATCTACCAGCCAAATAGAACACTCAGATCCAGTGACGACATCCGCCTAGATCCAGAACCATATACAAATGGAAAAAGCATTCTCGTGCCTAGCCGTAAAACTTTGGAACTCCCTCCCCAAAGAAATATGAAACATGAAGAACCATCTAAAATTCAGAAAACCTCTAAAAACCTGGTTCTTCAGCTCAGAAGGGGACAAAAATGAATGAACAACACTGATGCCCCAGGAAATTAACACACAACTTTTGGGCATCCTAAAATTCACTGCTTTATCTCATATGTTGGTGTCACTGCATTCACTGTTGAGTCTCAAGTTGGACATTTCTCCATGAATTGAGATTCCTCAAATGTAGGTGTTTAATCATTTGCTGCTGTGTATCAGATCTATGTGTCACTGGATTGTCTGATGAGCCCCAAATCTAGCCGTTCATCTCATAAGAAGGACTGGGGAGTAAGACAGACCGGAGTGGAGTGCAGAGAAGAAGAGAGCTGTCCACATGGGAGGGAGACTTAGGGGTGCACTTCCCTACAGAGGGTCAAACGGAAAACAGGGAAAGAGATCGGTCTGACCTAATTTTACCACTGACAGAGAGTCTTAGATGAATAAATGTGGAGCGAGAGGTACCCCGATCTCAGAACTTATGGACTCCAAGGCACAGGGAGTGCACCCTGCTGGAGGAAGATGTGAGGATGGTGGTTGCGGCACACCAGAGTGATCTAAGAGGGTAGAGATCTGGGCGGCACATGGTCTGAATGCTGGGTGTGGAAACGTACCGCCAATGAATAGTCCATTGAGGAACCACTTAGTTACAGACAACATAACAGTGGTAAGTGTAGCATACCAGAATATATGACCCAGGAAGGGGAGGATAGCTCACCAGCAAAATGCTCGCCTTAGAAGCAAGATGACATGGAGCACTACAAGTTTGATCCCTGGGTGTGCACTTAGAAACCTCTGGGTTTTAAGCGTGTTATAAAAAAGATATCCTATCCTTTCCTATCCTATCCTATCCTACAGGCCAAAGTCGAACAAAACTGTGGGGTAGGATAGGGTACCACCACTAACCAACCCCACTAACAAACTCACCCTTCTGCATACAACTTGCAAACTCTGAACTAAACACAACCACAGCTCTACAACAAACCGCACGCACTTCACCATACTGCAAACACAAAGCAAACCACTCATAGCCTCGCACAACTGCACATGACAGCTATCAACCGAAAAACAAACCTACGCTCAGCAAATGGTATACACCGAACTGAAGCTGCCAACAGCACCTCACAGCTACTTTGCTCTTTCTCCCACTCAGTCCTACTAAATTACACCCCTCCTTACCCTCTTGCCTTACGGTTGTGACAGTGTACAGTATGAAAACCTTTAACATAATTTAGCATAACATAATCCCATTCCAAGATAAACATAGTTTCTCATGCCACTATTTTCATGTTAGGTAACATGTTTCATGAAGTCTCTTAGCCATTTGATTAGGCTACTTTGGACTATTGTTTTCCATGAATGTGTGGACTGCTGCTAAGCATTGTAATCAGCATGGTGGCCCTTAGCATCAGTGGCAGCAGATTTTTGCTTTGTACACGGTTTGTGGTTGTTAGGATTGAGACTGGAATTTGTTGTTTATGAAGTTGGTCGACAGGAACATCGATGATGCGTGCCATTGTCCACTGCGGCTTGTGTTGGTGTGTTCCCTAGAAGCTGAAGCCTGATTCATCATACAGGGTGGTCATTGCCTGAAGCAGTTGATTACCAGTTGACTGCTGTTATTTATAACTGTGCTCCTTTTGCAGGTAGGTTTGTTTGGGGGAAAGCAAACAAATAAAACAGTTGCTCACTTACTCTCCATCTCATGGAATTCTATGTCAAGTCTCGGAGGCTCGGATTATGCTTGCCTCCCAAGTTTACCTCTCGAGCAGCATAATAAAACAATAACAGTAAACATCAAAAATTTGAAAAAGCTACAATCTCCATAAATGTTGAGTCTTTGTAGTCATTAATGCTATCGGTCCTTCCAAATATGTGAAATTTGTAGTCCATCTACATCCCTAAAATCCATTCCACCATCTTAACAACTCCTCTTTCTTTGCTGCTCGAGCAGCCAGTTAAGTGCTTAATCATTTTGTCATACTTTGAAAGGATTAAATGTGTTTAATTTGTGTATATTGGCATGCGAGCGTAGATAGCTGACGAGCGCAGTGTAAGCTAGACATTGGCCAAGCATATCCACAAGATCAGACAAGTTTTTAGAATTTTAATAAGGCAGGGAGTGGTACACAACAGTACATAAACGTACCGGCGACTGCAACACAATACCTTATCTGCGAGAAGGCACTGTGGTCACGGAAGTTACCGAAGCATGATGGTACTAATTGTAGTTTCATGCTCATTGATCTTCTTCCATGACTGTTAGAGGAAGCACCCCCAGGAGAGAGAGAGAGAGAGACAACGAGCGATATCAGTGCATAATAGATTTATAGAACGTGGACACATTGTCTTCAGGATTAACTCCTGATGAGTAAAGCAAACTCGACAGCAAGTTTTTTTCAGCGCCACCTGATGGCAGAAGAAATTTGTATTTGGTCCCACGAAAGTGAGATTACTCACAAGATTGGAAGGGCTGAAGTGGCACATGCAACCACACAATGATTGAATCACTGCATAAATTACTCTTCTCTATTATATATATATCTGATGGGTGCAGGCTCAAGAGACACTGTTTTTGGAATACTGGTGGCAAACCTCCCAGTCAGTGATCCAAAGATGTCCAGCTCCAGCGAAAAAGGAAGAGCTCATGTGAGCCAAAAGAGAATTCAGCCCAAGGTGCAAGTATAACATCAGGCTCTGGGAGACAGTCTGGGACATGAATCCCACCAGTTGTCCATCATGGAGGACTGGTTGAAGTTCTACAGAGGTATGGAGGCACTCAGAGGAGCGAGTCGGCAGGGGAGAGTGAAATGGGGACGAAAGAAAGCCTGTAAGGCCAGAGATGCCAAGACTCTCCCAACGGGAATGCCACAAAAAAGAAAAGGGCAAGAGGAAAGCAGTGAGTTCCAAAGCAAAGGAGTGCAGATGGCAAGATGAAACCTCTGAAAGTTCAGAGGAGTATGAAGAAGATGATTGGGGGAGCCAATCGTCAGATGGGGAAGATGAGATAATATCCTCTGATGAAGAGGAACGTAGAACTTCCAATAAAAAGAAGGTAGAGGACAAGGAGGAGGAAGCTGGAGATGATATCAGCCAGGACACCTTGATCGCCCATGTTCCTCACAATGGGAACCACCCGCAAGAATATTGGCTTAGATAAAGAAATGGCTCAGGACACCCTCGGCAAAAGAAGCTAGGAATGAGTTAAGGGCAGAATGTCCAAGGCCACATCTGCACGAGGAGATAGCTTAGATCCTGGACATCAATGACTGCATGGTCAAATGCATGGGAAGATATAAGAAAGACATTAAGAAATGTTTGGAGCAGTCCTGGTGTTCATGCCAGGACAAGATGCTGGACGTGATTGGTCCACTAACAAAAATTATGGAAATGCCAGATGGCAGAGGAGGCAATAGAGAAAAAATAAGCCATTGACACAACAATGCTGTATGGGTGGGTTCAGAAAGCGATTTGTTTACTGGGCAATGCTAATAGTGCGAGAGGCTGGCCACATCAGAAGGGGCTGTATCAGCCAAAGTAAAACTTTTTGGCAATGCTTTCATAAAGGAGTTGACAACATCTGCGAAATCCAGCATACCTATCTGAAGCAATATCAAGGACCACATCCACTCGCCCCACCAGAGCCCAGTACACCAACCAGCTACACATACCACGCATAAAGAGAGCCACAGCGGGAGGTCTAGGCTTCTCCTATATTGCACCGAAAATCTGGAACGCACTACCTGCCACCCTTAGAGCTGAAACTTCCATCTCTGTCTTCCGCAAAAACCTCAAGGCCACTCTCCTCAACTAGCAAGTGGAGGACTGCCTCCTCCACTTCTGCCATGTATATTGTAATATAACACAAATGTAATATAACTATATTGTACCCTGTATATATACGTAAACAAATGTTGTGAGCACACAGGATTCCTCAATTTTTTGTAAGGGGGGCTGTGGTATGTGAGGAAGGATACATCAAACAAGCGAGTACATTAACCATTAGCTACCCACCTCTAACACACCCAAGGGGAAGGCTATTTATCAGAAAATATCCTCACAGTGGAATTTTCATACAATTCTGTCTACCACCACGGACAAAAAGTTATCTTAAACATATTTTAATCAATATTTACTCCAAACATAACAGTAAAAACAACATAAAAAGCCATATACAGTGTTCATCATTTACGAAAGCCGTAATGGACAAGATGGAAAGAAAACAACACTTCACACTTATGGCTGTAGTTCACATCACAATGTTTACGATCTATCAACATTGGTCATTTGGCGTGATGTTAGTAATAGTGTGACTGAATCGCATAACTATTATACACAAATATGGTATAATGGCGTCTACAATCTGATGTGTTTCTGGGGCAAAGGACAGCACTGTTGCAGTCAAAAGCTCGTCAGTAGTGTCCCAGGACCGGTTTTCAGGACGCAGTGAGTTAAAAGGGCGGTTACACTGTCACCATGACGCATATGTAGCAGTGTAGTCACCTATACAGTGAAAAAAATTGAAGCAAATATAAGATTTACTCAATACCAGTAAAAACCTTCATCTCCGTGGTGTGAGTGTAATACAGAGAAATAGCCAATTTGCGAAACTTATGGTGATTTCTTTTGGTGTGATGAGAGAGGCGATTGCACTCGTCAATCTTATAATGGCGGCCGACAAGTCTGTCCAAATAGTAACAGCTGTAGATCAATACATGTTTTTAGTCAATCAATAATACGATTTTCAAGGGATACTAATCACGATACGGTATATCAAAGTTAAATATTTACCGTTTGGCGTGGACCTCAATTCAATTATAAGTTCCCGCACGGCGTGTTGATCGTGAACATAGGTTATGTAATCATTTGGGCACTACATGTCCCATAATGCACCATGGAATCTATAAAAGATAAGGAATATATCAGTTCTATGCTGGTTTAATTTAGAAAGTGTAGAAGTTACATACACTCCGCACTTACTTGACAAAGAATGTCCCAAACGCTATCTTGCTTTTAATCTCCTATTTTCGTTACTTTTAAGTGTCAGCTCGCATTGTCAACCAGACCAGGGAATCAAGTCCTGCATGGGGGCAGAAAGCGCCAAAGGAGACGGTCAGCCCTCTAGTTATTTGTTGGGTAGCCGTGTGTGTCAAAAAATCAAGCTAGGTGATTTACGGGATCAGATGCCCTTGTGGGCTGATAAATGTGGGTAAAACCATTAGGCCCGTAAAAGTGCGAATTTGCGAACATCGTTCAGCTATCCGAAACGGTACCCCTGACAATCCGCTTGTGGCCCACTATGCAGAGGCTAAACACACGTGTGAAGATATGTTCTGGTTTGTCATTCAAACTACCAAAGCCCACCCACGAGGTGGCAATAGGGATTTGTCCCTTAAAAAACTGGAACAAAAATGGATTTACAATCTAAAAACAGCCTAATCCGGTTTAAACATTTCCGTGGAATGGAATTTGTTTATCCACTAATGGCTAATACACACACCAAAGTCATAGCTGACTTAGACTTCTCCCACGCATGACATCTCGATGAATTTTTTATGCACGACCCGAGATGTTAGACACTAATAGTGTAGGGTAACACTATGTAAGATATCATTATCCAACAATAGATGAATATTGTATATCATCTATCGATTTGTGTTTTTTTTTTTTTTTAGAATTGAGGTTACTAAGAACAATTAACGACATTTGATAATTACAATACAGACACAACACACAGTGGTAGCCATATAAGTAATCATGTGAGGGCTTTCTTGCCTCACAGGGATCACATTGTTGCCTTGTGTTTGCAATCAACACAGGTATTCACTCCAAGATGGCCCCCCCTCTTGACTACATGGGCCTATAGAACTATACAGGTAGTCCTTCTTTGAGGTCTATAACTTCAGACTACTAGGTTAGTCCACTTTCTATTTCAACACCACTGGGCTCTGATAGAAGTGTGCAGGCAGTCCCTCCTTGAGGTACATGTTATTGAAGCTGTGCCCTGCAGCGGTAGCTTTTCACCGCGTGAACTGACACATAAGGTAAGCTTCTTTTGATTTTTTGACAAACACGGCTACCCAACAAATAACTAGAGGGCTGACCGTCTCCTTTGGCTCTTTCTGCCACCATACAGGACTTGATTCCCTGGTCTGGTTGACAATGCGAGCTGACACTTAAAAGTAACAAAAATAGGAGATAAAAAGCAAGATAGTGTTTGGGACATTCTTTGTCAAGTAAGTGCGGAGTGTATGTAACCTCTATACTTTCTAAATTAAACCAGCAAAGAACTGATATATTCCTTATCTTTTATAGATTCCATGGTGCATTATGGGACATGTAGTGCCCAAATGATTACATAACCTATGTTCACGATCAACACGCCGTGCGGGAACTTATAATTGAATTGAGGTCCACGCCAAACGGTAAATATTTAACTTTGATATACCGTATCGTGATTAGTATCCCTTGAAAATCGTATTATTGATTGACTAAAAACATGTATTGATCTACAGCTGTTACTATTTGGACGGACTTGTCGGCCGCCATTATAAGATTGACGAGTGCAATCGCCTCTCTCATCACACCAAAAGAAATCACCATAAGGTTAGCAAATTGGCTATTTCTCTGTATTACACTCACACCACGGAGATAAAGGTTTTTACTGGTATTGAGCAAATCTTATATTTGCTTCAATTCTTTTCACTGTATAGGTGACTACACTGCTACATATGCGCCATGGTGACAGTGTAACTGCCCTTTTAATATGAAAGGGAGAGGTTGGAGACATGCAGAGAGCCAACACCAGACCCTTGGAATTATCGATATAAAATGTACATGACAACATGAGAAGTAAAAGGTATTAGTTGTCAGTCAGCGAGATAACACAACTTGCTATTCTCTTAGCCATTTTTGATGCGATATTGATTGTATTTACTAAGATTTATTGTCAATTTGGGAACTACAATTGTGTAAAGGTTTCCAAATTTTGTTGTGTTCTCCTTGTTTTCATCCTTTCTCTTTCTTTAGTCTCATTTTATTAATAGTTGTATCCTTTCCCATTTATACCTGACACCTGTTTTTTTTGTACAAACTTTTGCAAACCTTTGTGTATAACAATCTGTGAACAAAATATCTTTGTCTGTTTAATTATATTTAATAAATGTACGGAAAGTGACAATGTTGGAGACATAGTACAGTGCATTTTGTTCTGATTGATAAAGAACAGTAAGAATCGCTCCCTCCATTACTGAGGAGTCAGACGTGTAAAGGAATTGTTGTTTATTGTTTGCACTTAGTTCCACACTCAGTGATCCATTTTACTAGAATAATACTGTGTAGTCACCAAGCCAACAAAGTTGAGAGAAAAGATTGAGGCGCAAACGTTGAACACATAGGCTCCCACATTAGGCGGGGGAGCGGCACAATATGTAGAAAAATGATGGCTCATTTCATCAGATGCTTGGGTTATAGACACAGTTCGAGGGTTCCATATACATTGGCACACCATGCCAATACAAGAGAGCTGGCCAAAAGCGCTAGTGCAGAGCACAGCAGTCAAAGCTTTATTAGATACAGAAATAAGAGGAAAGGCTCTGAAGGCAGCCATAGTGATAGCGCCATGTGACAGGGAGCTTCATAAGCAACATGTTTTGGTAAAAAGGGCATCACAGACTAAGACTGATTACACATTTAAAGGAATTAAATAGTTTTGTGGTTTACAGACACTTCAAGATGGAGGGTATACACCTCTTGAGAGACATTTTACAGCAAGGGGACTTGCAAGTCAGAATAGACCTCAACGATGCATATCTGACTATCCCCATTGCCCCAGAACAACAAAAGTCTTTGAGATTCTGATCAATGGGTCAGATATGGCAGTACAAATGCCTACCCTTCAGGCTAGCCTGAACCCTGTGCTGTTTCACAAAAGTGATGAAACCGGTGGTAACCTTCCAGAGGGAACAAGGGATCAGACTGATAATTTATCTGGACAATATGTGTCTAATGCGTCAGTGCAGACTGTTGATCAAAGAACAGGTGGGCACCACTATAGATCTCCTATTGCAACTGGGGTCCCTTGGGCCAGATTACAGAAATGTTGTCCCGGTGCAAGTGCAAAGTGTGCACCTTATTAGCACTAGGGCAAAGTTTGCCCTATTTTTAAAAACAATGGGCCACATTAGAAAAAGATAGCACATTGACAAGTGCAGTTTGGCTTATGAAAAGCACCAGGGTTAAAATTGCCATAGTGCTAAAAAGATATATTTTTTATGCATTTTTACATCAGGGCAAAGTTTGCACTAGTGCTATTACCATTCCGTATTAGCACCCTGGTGCAAAAATGTAGTGAAAATGCATCTTTTTTGCACTAGGGCAATTTTTGCCCTGGTGCTTTTATTATGCCAAACTGCACTTGTCGAGGTGCAATGGATTTTTAATGTGTCCCAGTGTTTTTAAAAATAGGGCAAACTTTGCCCTAGTGTTAATATTGTGCAAACTTTGTACTTGAACCAGTGCAAAGTTTCTGTGATCTGGCCCCAGGTGAACTAGGACAAATCTAGTCTACAGCCGGAGCAGAACAAGACATTTCTGGGTTACAGGATAGATACAGTGAAAGTGACATTGAGCCTCCCCTTGAATAAGGTAACAACATCAAAAAAGAGATAAGGAACACTAGAGCAAAAGAAATTATGTCGTTAAGAGAGATTAAGCTCCTAAAAATTAGGACTAATCTATGTAATTCAGAAAAAGCCTTTTTTGTGATTTTTTTTTCAAAATTATCAAAATATTTTATGTCATATGTATGCCAGTATTCACATATCTTGCTTAAGTATTATGAGCTTAATATCAGTTCCCAAATGTTGATAAATACAAAGAAACAAGATTGCATATATGAGCAATTCTTCTTCATTACTTTTTTCAATTGATTTATATATATATATATATATATATATATATATATATTTTACAAAAGAAATAGTGAATACCCAAGAATTCCCCCAAGTTTTCCTTTTTCTGTGGTGCATTCTAAACAAAAAGGCTGAAAAAGGGAAATATTAAAGTTAGAATTTAAAAATACAAACATCTAAAATGGCCACCACATGCTGGACGTGATGACATCATTGTGTATAGTAACGCAATGACATTGAAGGATTTTGTAAATAGAAGGCCGCCGTTCTCTTACACTAAATGTATTGCGGTTCAGCGGTCCCATGTGAGGAACAAGCGGATCTTCTCTACCTTTTTGAAAAACACAGGTCAGAGAAACATTTTTTTGTTTAAATCTACTTGATTTAAGTCTTGTTAGCCATAATGTTGGCAGAGTATCTCTTACAAATCCTAGAACTGGCCTTATCTAGGCTACACATTCAGCACATGAATATTACTGTGCAACCTATTGAATAAAATGTTTTTGTTTTAATGCAGGTTTTTCACATATTCTTGTTTAAACACTGGATCACCAACCTAAAACAATGTATTATTTTAAAAAGGAAAAAGACAAATACTGGGTGAGTAAATATCAAGCAAACAAAGATGAATCGGTATTACCCAAATTTACCTTTTACAATTGACCTTTTGTCCTAATTGACTTAATTATAGTGTTCCTAATTGACCTTCTGCACAAATGTTTTGACTTTTATATTATTTTAGTTATGTTATACTTACTCTAGACCATGAGAACCCCAACAACTACAGACCTGTCAGCACACTCCCATTCCTATTAAAAATTCAGGATAAAGTGGCCTACTCACAAATCCAGTAGTTGTTAGAAGCAAACAGCATATTGTGGAAGAGGAAATCTGGTTTCTGCCCAGGCCACGGAACGGAATCTGCCCTACTTGACCTCCAGATACCACTAGGGGAGATAATAGACAATCGTAAGCCAGCACTTCTACTGCTTCTAGATCTTTCAGCGGCTTTGGATTTAGTTTACCATGAGACACTATGCAAACAACTCAAGAACTCTGCTCACTTCTCCACCGAAGCCACATTGTGTATCTCCTCCTTCCTTAAGGAGATGTATGAGAGTATTTTCAAAGCAGGCACGCCCTGCACCTACCACCATCCACTCTGGTGTCCCACAAGGATTGTGTACCGATCCCACTCTCTACAATATCTTCACCTTACCGCTGTTCAACGGCCTTGAAGATCGCTGCATATCTACACTAACTATGCCGATGACATACAAGTACTTATCCCTCTCACTGGCTCCTATGCACAGGATGAAGCAACACTCTCCAACAAACTTGATGCTCAGCACAAGACTTTTGACATTGATAACACTATCATCTCAGTGTCATCAGCAGTCAAAACGACTAGGGGTATTCCATGACTCTTCTTTCTCCAGGACTCGACAAGTCAGCGCCATCGCGTCTGCATCAGCACTTACCACCAAAATCATTAATGCTGTCAAACCTTACTTGTCCATGAAAAATTGCCTGTCAATAGCCAGAGCCACCACTGGGGCCAAACTGGACTATTGCAACACCCTCCTTTTGGGCACATCTGCAAAAAACCACCACAGGTTACAAGTCACACAAAACAATGCTCTTAGAACACCTCTCTCAGGCGAGAAGGGATGCACACTGGCTGCCTGCCAAAGAGCAAATTCTTTTCAAGACCATGGCCATCACACACAAGTGGCTCTCCCTCGCAGCCCCCAGGTACCTATCAGAAAAAATATGACCTACCTCCTGCTCTAGACCTACTTGTTCCCAACATACAAACCTTATCTCTGTCCCCTCCTTCAAAATAGCCAAGGTGGGTGGTGCTAGCTTCCAATACCAAATGCCCAAAAATTGGAATGCGCTGATCACTACTCTCAGGAATTAAACCGTGTATGCTGTCTTCCGCAAAGCACTTAAGACTAAACTTTTCAACTATATTAGTACTGCAGCCATCTACCCCTGCTGTTCTTCTCCCATTCTCAACTAAATAAGCGTATTTCTAGTATCCGGTTCCCCTGTAAACAAGGAACCCCCTAGCCTCACATCTTAATACGTTCATTGTAATTGTTTAATGTAAGTGTTTTCACTGTGATACACATTGCTCCTGTTGTGTACTGTCAGCTTAGCAACACAACCTTGTTTACCTGTAACCCCTGAATCATCTTGCAGTAGGTCACCAAGCAAATGTTCATGTACAACTGGCTTAATGTGAATGTACCCTACTCTGCTTTACTCATGTAACTAAGTAAATCAATTGTAACAGCGCCACAATGCCCTAGGGATGCTTGTGCACTTTAAAAATACAAATAAATAAATAAATAAATATATATATTGGGTTGGTTTTGGATTATAAATAATATAAGGGGATTGGGTGGAGGTTGTGGGGGGTTTTGGATTGGGTGGAGGATTGGGGGGTTTCCCCCTCATATATGTCCTAATTGACCTTTTAAATTATGTCAATTCTCCCAAGGTCAGTTCTCCCGAGGTCATTTGTGAAAATGTCAATTAGTATACATCCAGATGAATCATAAGATAGTGTAAAAACAAAAGCCCAAGAAAGGGCAAACACACCGAATTATAATTTATGTGCTTTTCTGCATTCTTTTTCTTCTTTTGTGTTATGTCATTATAGATTATCTCCAGATGAACCACTATGGAATAGTGAGGAAACACGTGCAGAGAGAGAAATTAGGGCTTTAAAAAAAATAAAAAAAATTACAAAAAATTGAAAGTAACAATTACTTAAGTATATGTAACAATGTCCTTATAGATTATCTCCTGATGAATCACTATGGAATAATGAGGAAACACGTGTAGAGAGAGAAATGTGTGCTTTACAAAAAATTAAAAAATTAAAAAGTAAAAATTACTTAAAAGGAAACGATACGTGATAATGAAGAAGAAACCAGCGTTTATTGAATAATGTGAATGAAGTAATGAAGTAACCTTATGGGATTCTGTTAATTCTTCAACTAATAGCTAAAAACTAAAGTTAAGCAATAAAAGCACTTTTCTCACTCTGCGATACAAATAACGGTAGAAGAAGTTGGTGCACTGAGAGAGATATTGGAGCTTAACTGTTTGGATCACTGAGATATTGGACAGTCACCAATATAGGTACTTTCCGTGCTGACGACTGAAACTTACAAAAACAGCACAGACTCACCGTGCTATTAGCTTAATATTGACTGACCTCTCTTTCAACAAGTACTCGTTAAGAGAGATAGCAAGACTAATGGGACACCTAGCATCTTCAATCCAGGCGATTGTCCCAGGCCCGCTACAATACAGAGCCCTCTGAAGATTAAAGATACAAAACCTCAGGATCAGGAGGGACGTTTCTTCTGAGCAAATAATACCTCTCACACAAGATGCAAAGTAGGAGGTGGAATGTTGACTACAACACTTGCATGCCTGTAATGGAAGAGCAATATTTGGCTCATCTCTGGACCTGGTGATAGAGTCTGATGCCAGCAGGTGGGGATGGGGAGCCAGATGTGGAAATCTGTTGACAGGAGGCAGATGGTCAGAGGAGGAACTGCACCTTCACATAAACTGTCTAGAGCTCCTAGCAGGTTAATTTGAAGTGAAATGATGGATGCGAGAGAAAGCATGTTGTTGTGTTCTCCTCAAGATGGACAACATATCCACAGTTCATTAAATAGACAGACTGGGTGCACGAAGTCCAAAATGCTAGCATTGTTCGCAAAGGAGTTTTGTCATCTTTGCCTACAGAGGCAGGTGTCGGTTTTAGCGGAATACCTTCTGGGTCGCCATAACTAAATAGCAGACTGGAAATCCAGTTTTCTCAAGGATGCCAGCGATTAGAAGCTGGACGAGAGAGTATTCCAGAAATTAATGGCAAGTTGGGGCCCATGCAGAACAGACCTATTTGATTCGAGATTGAACAGGCAAATTGCTTGGTTCTTCAGTTGGAGACAGACTCACATGCGGAAGCTATAGATGCATTCCTGCAACAGTGGGGTCAGAGCACAGAATATGTGTTCCCTCCCTTTGCAATGATAGCTCAAATGCTGGCACATGTGAGGAGACAACAAGCAGCCATGGTTCTGATCACTCCAGACTGGAGGGGACAAGCTTGGTTCCCAGATCTGCTTACAATGTCCCACGACATTCTGATAGTTCTACGGAGGTTCGAGCTAATAGTTAGGGACCCCTCAGGGGGAGGCCACCCAATGGCGAAGACAGGCAACCTCAGTTACCTTGCATGGGCAATTTCAGGGGATCCTTGTCTAGGACAGGACAATCAGATGAGGCTGAACATATCATTGAGGAATCCTGTGCCCCAGGGACCAGTAAAGCATACAGGGACCCTTGTTCAACCTGGCATTATTGGTGCATGGAAAATAACTGATGTGGTACATCTAGCCAATTTCCTGGCACAATTAGCAGCTCAGGGCGAAGCGTATAGGACACACTAAGATAGAAGGGCTGTCAGTGGGAGAACACTAATTTTTATGCAGATTACTGAAGGGTGTTAGACTAATCAGACCTCAGAGGGAGAAATATTACCAGGTGAGGGACATAGATAAGCTCCTAAGAATGTTCACTTCAGTGCCAGACAACAGTGAGTTCATGTGAAAGATGTTATCTGCCAGGGTGGCTATGCTTTTATGTTTATCGTCATGTAAGAGAGTATCAGATGTGAGAGCATCAATAGGAAAGCCTTGACCCCACTTGAAGTAACATTTCACATCACGAGAAGAACTAGAACGTTTTTGAGATCTGTATCATATGAGTCATTTCCTGATCAACCTAGGTTATGTCCAGTGAGATCCATTTTCGACATACGAGACCATAACATGAGATATGCGACCCATAGGAGTAACACAATTACTCATTATCTTAAGAAAACATTTCGGGCAGTGGCTTCCGCAACGCTAGCAAGATGGATCAGTTGGGTTATGTCCCAATCGGGTGTCGATACGGATTGTTACAGGGCCGATTCAGTAAGAGGTGCGATGGCCGCAAAGGCTTTTCACGCGGGCACCAGACTAGAGGACATTATGAAGGCAGCAGACTGGTGGAACGAGTCGACCTTTAAAACCTTTTATTTCAAGCCAGTAGAAAAAGTGGCAACGTTGGTGGTAAGTAAGCTTTAAAGAGGCATAATCCGAGCCTCTGTGTCTTAACAGAGAATTCAGATTTTCCACATATACGTTAGAGAAAGTCATAATTCTATTAAAGACACAGAGATGAAGGATTATCCCACCCGCATATTCAAATTCATGAATATATAATGTGATGTTTTCATGCAATGTCATGATACAAATAGAATATGCATTTGGGATTATATGTATGATGATTACCCACCCACTTGGACTGGGTGGCTGAAATATAGTTTGTGTTGCAGGTTCCATGAAAAATAACAAGCCAATGGGTTCATGATTATCTGAGAGAAAAACAGTTCATTAGCATTTAACGGTTGGGGGGCTACAGTTGGAAAGGACCAGTGAAAGAAAGAGGAGTTGTTAAAATGGTGGACCGGATTTAGGGATGGACAGAGACTATTGCTGAAAAAAGGTCACATGTTTGGAAGGATCAACAACTTTAAGGACTACAAAGACTCAAAATGTATGTTTTCGCAATTGTGATGTTTACTGTTATTTTTTTATGATGCTGCTCAAGAAGTAAATTTGAGAGTCAAGCATAATCCTTCGCCTCAGTGTCTTTAATATAATTATGACTTTCTGTAAGGTATGTGTGGACAATCAGAATTATGACAGTGAGTCACTGTCATCATTTTGTCGTCTTTGTTACCAGCAGAAAATATACTGTCACTACTAGAGACAGTATATATGCTGTTGGTACCAAGGACGACACATTGCATCGCTCAATGATACTTTTTTCTGTGAGTACTACCAATTCCTGGCTTGGTGTTGGCTTGTCTTTTTCAAGTGTCTGATAGTGCTTGCAAATAGGGAGCTTTGTACCTGGACCTTTTTCCCGCAAGAAAGAAGAATCATTCTTAGGTTTTGTCACATACATCTGATTTTCCTGCAGAGATTAAAGACTAGCATCAGGTAAGAGTCATCTGTATCTTTTTTTTTAAACCTTTATTTTAATTTTGACAGGTACTTGACATAGGTACATTATTACACGACCGGGGTGGATAAAAGGGTATAACAACAATAACGTATTTTCATTCTCAAATTTATTTCAAAATGTACATCACTCTATTGTAGTTTTCATTCTCACTGTCTCGGATGCAGTTGAGTTATGATCGCAATGGAGCCCATATGTCCTTTGAGCTACACACTGCCGTCACACTTCTCACATACTGTTCCTCACTCCCCTGGAAATACTATAGATCACCTAGCTACGTCTTGTGATTTGGGGCGGTTTTAGCTTTCCAGGACTGTACTATGTTCCTCTTGGCAACTGCCCATGGCAATAGCTACAAAGCAGCTGGTCTTGACGGATGTCACCCAGCAAGTACTTCAGAGGGGTAGCCTGAATATTCATCCCGGTGGCGTTGCTTACTACACCGGCCACTTCTTCCCAGAAGGCCTTAACAGAGAGGCAGTTCTAATACATGTACATGTGTGCATGGAGTCTGCCGTACTTGATTTGCATTTAGGGCAGGTTGTGTCCCGGGTAGGGTCGAACTTGGCTGACTTGTGTGGTGTTATATGTAAGTGATTTAGGATTTTAAATTGAATTAATGAGTCATCTGTATCTTGAGTGAAACATATTGCAGGTCTTTAGAACAACCATAGGCTGGCATCTTACATGTCCTGTATGTTTTAACTTGGATGAATTTGCAAGTATTGGGCGGAAGAACCCAAGTTTAGAATGTACATTTCCAAAATAATGTCAACATACTGAGTGTTTGGCTAAAATTGTGGCACTTTAAATGCTGCATGTGGTTAAAGGGTTGATTTTGTTCATATTTAATTCCATGTTCTGCATCCTTGAATCAGACAGCTATAAGCATGCTTTTGGCCTTGTCATCCACATAATTACCGTCTAGTGATTGCAATAATGTGCATATACATCGCTGCAATATCCTCTGTGGGGGTGCAGGGCCACATAATTGTTGCCCTTTTATGGCTCAGTAAATTGAAAAAGTAGGAGAGCTCATTCGGCTTCCACGAGATCCTCAAGGTTACAGCTGATAAGCATTTTCAGAGAAATACTTTTGCAGCTAAGGGGAGTGGCGAGAGCAGATTTGTGACACAGTGGAAGTAGGAAGAGTCTGAGCTGTATCTATGTTAAACAAAGGCATCTACGCCTCAATGAACCAAGTGAGGTTTAGGAGAGACATCCAATGGCTCATTAAAGTAAACTATGGCAAACTGCTTTAGCCCCTTTGCCTTAATTCCCAAATTGACCTACTTTAGTAGCTCTTAGAAATAAGATAAAGCAAGCAGTACGTGTAGGGATGTTTAATACTCCCGTTGGTTTGGGGCTCTTATTTCAATATCCCTGGTGAATGTAGTACTATCCTAGGTGTCTCATGTTTTAACTCACAAAAAAAAAAATAAACATTGAGAACACAAAAGAGGAGGGTATGGTGCACCATTGTAAAACACTGTATTGCTCTATCTGCGAAAGCACAAGGATTTTGTAAAAAGTGAACAGAAAAAAGTGTACGTTTGTGAGACTGCTATTGTGGGAGAATCTGACTGCGAAATAGCAGGTAGTAAAGAAGCACGTGAGGACGTAGGCTTAATCATGACTGTCTGAAGACGAAGGAGGACACTGCGGAGAGGGCAGCAAGGAGGGAGAGCTCTATATTTGGAGGGCAACAGGGTGTCCAGAACATACATGTCGAGCGCTGGTTCATATGTCTAGACTTCATAGGAAGAGTGCGCGTTGCGTGAGTAGGAAGAGTGCGCGTTGCGTGAGGGGTCTAGAGCGGCGGGTGCATTGCATGTGTGGATTCATCGGGGTCTCCATCAATGGATAAGAATTTGCTTGAGCAAAAGAGGTGGAAGGATACAATCTGTGGTGTCATGGCCCGTGGGGACCCTGACATTTCTTAATGCTGCAGATCTAATATTGTAAGCAAAGGATAGCAATTCTGGCTTGAGCGCATGGAAGCGGGAGGAATATTACAAGTGACACCTTCACAATTCTGAGCAACCTGAGAAATGTCCACATTTTGAAATGTTATCATTTGGCACAAATTCAAAAAAGTGCTACGCCTTTCGTAATGAGCAGCTTTCATGAACATTGCATAGGAGCACTCTGACATATATTGATTGATGATTTATCTTGCTTTTAAGGCAGAATTCAATCATTTTGTGGATTATGTTGGTCAATTAACAGACAGACACTGGATAATGATGAAGGCCATTTACCCCTCTAAACAATTAAGGTTTGGCTAAAGAGATTGGGTGAACAGTAACAATGACATTGTACATCTCTTCCTTCATTTGGATTATCTGTATGCACGTGTATTATGATTGTAATGGATCTGCCTCTCTGGGATTTCATTTGCTGGAAATCCCTTATGAGTTTCAATGCTGTTTGTTCTCTCTAAAATCCGGATGCTATACTCTCAATGGTGATCTCTCTTGTGCATTGTCTGCTTGGTACCCACTGCATCATGCTCCATATGTTTTGTTTCCTCCCTATGCTCCCCACTCCCACCCAGAACCAGTCACTGCACACTTTACACTGCTTTAGATATCATCCTATACCAGGTCCCTCAGGATGTGTTATCTCAATAATCTCTCGTGAAGGATCCCCAGTATGAGACATTACCACAAACCTTTTGGGTGGATGCTGTAAATCGCCTAATGGGCCATGCCCTAACCTTCTCCCTAAAGCATTCTTCACTTGTACCTGCAAATGCACCATATGCAGACCATAGTAATCAAATGGCCTATCTATGGGCACATATGCCTCCACGCTCTCCACACAGGCCACCTTGAAACAGAGCATCAAGCACGGTTCAGGGTACTGTGGGTGTGCACAAATCTACACAATAGAAAAGGTTCCTTGCATTTTACCTGTTCCGAATCAACCTAACCCATGACCCCTCTCTTTCAGATCAGCCACAATGCCATTAAAATGGCAGCGGCAATATGTATAGTCCCATGTAACATAACATTATCATAATATGATTTAGAGCTATGCCATTTGAACATCTGTGAAGGATTGCCATCTGGTAAGGGCAGGGGAGCACTGTTTTTTTTAAAAAAATTTGAATTGATAATAAAACAATGTGGGTAATCAATCGGAGAAACTGTGGTCAGCTAAACAGAACCCCCTTTCATCAAACTCCATGTCAAAAGTATGGTGTTCACCTGTGGCCTGGTGCATCAACATACTGATCTAGAGTGACTTCTCTCCTGTAACACTGAGCAGGTTCAGAAGTCACAGTCGTCCTGTTAGGCAGATGATGTGAAAGCAAAGTCACCACAGTGCAGAGGGTGGATTTAAGTCTGCACCTCTCTTCCAAAACCAGACAAATTCTGGTAATCGTTCGCCTGGCACGATAATCTAGAAATGTAAGTCATGCCTGGGTTTTAGTATGGTGACGGATAGTTCACAAGGCCATAAAAACCACATCCGATTTGTAGGAAACCAGCGACAGCCCTTTGTGCTCAGACCAACTATGAAAGGTGATGTGGATTCCAGGCTCCTGACTGCATTTCAATGAATGGAACAAAAGCAGGATGCTTGTCACTGTTGAAATTCTAGGAGGTTGGGTAACTCCTCAGCAAAGCATGTTGGGTATGTTGTCAAAAGACAAAGGTCACTTGTTACCTTAACAGGAATTGTACCCCTTAAAGTATTTGTATTTGTACTTGTACTTATATATAGCGCTTTAATCCAAAGCGCTTTACAGTTTAACAATAAGAATACATCAAACATGGAACAGTAGAAGCAATAACAATATACATGAATCAAACCAGAAAAACAGTAAGTAGAACAAGGAGAAGAGGGGTGGGCAAGGAAGGAAGAGGGAGAGAGAGTATGTAGCAAAGTGAGCGGTAGAAAGAGAGGAGATCTTAGGAGAGACGAGGGAAGATAAAGAGAACTATAACTGGGATACTAGAGGGAGAGAAAGAACGGTAAAAGGGGGGAGGTGTCAGGGAGAAGAATGAAGAAGGAGTGATTTCAAGGAGGAGCGGAAGGAGGAATAGGTGGGGGTGGAGTGGATAGAAAAGGGTAGGGATTTCCAGTGTAAAGGGGCAGGGAGCTGAAAGGAGCAGAAACGAGAAGAAGCAGAAGGTGGTGGGGGGACAGAGAGTAGGAAGAGATCAGCAGACAGAGGGAGCGAGACGGGGTGTAGCGTGAGAGAAGAGAGGAGAGGTATGGAGGGGCAAGGTCATGAAGAGATTTAAAGACAAGACAAAGGGAGTGAAATTTAAGTTGCGAGTGGAAAGGAAGCCAGCCTAGGTAAGAGCGTGAATTGGAGATGGAGTCATGGGGAGAGAGAAGACAGAGGGTATGGATGGCAGAGTGGTAAAGGGATTTGAGGGGGGCAAGATGGGAAGCGGGGAGACCAAAGAAGAGAGAAGAACATGATAGAAAGAAAGTAGGCTTGCTTTTGCCCAATCCAGAGTTGTCCTTTGCCTTGATAAAGAAGGGGTGTCTCACTCCTTCCTTAATACATTTTGCACCTTCAAGACTTCAATTAAGAGTTTGTTTTTGACTCTGCTGGAAAGCAGTCCTTTCAAGAGTCCTCCAGTTGTGGGGTGATGGCAGGGGCTCAAATAGCAACATATGCTCCCTACCCACACTCAGTGCACTTTTAGGTGAAATACATTTGGAGAAGACATGCTTCTTTTTGCAAGCTGCACTGGTACCCAGGCCCCTCACACGAGGTGAACACATTTGGCAGGTGTTAGCCTCCTCCCAGTTTTGAATGGAGAGAACAAAGACCATTCTTGTCACTGAGACCCTGGATCGGGACTCAAAGTTCTAGAAGAAGGAAATCAGCTGGTTTCCTGCACTCTGCTTAAGACGAACATCCATCAAACCATTGGCGACCATGTTCAAATGCATTCAAACCAACAGGAGACACTGCACTGCCCTTGGCACTTCTTCAAATCTCTTCTAACTACTAGTGCTACTCCTCGAGCCAGTTTGCCAATGCAGTGCACCAGCTGAGCACATCCCTTGCCCTGGTTCTAATAAGAAGCTTGCCACTTCAGAAGGCTATGAAAACACCAAGATGTGAACCACCCCTTGAACCACCTGCATCTTCACCATTAACCCATGCTCAACCGGACATTAGACCCTGTTGGCATCATCGATCTGCATCCTTTGAAAAGCCACATCGAACTTCAACCTGCTTCATCTTGACCTCGATTTACTGCTGGCTCCCCTCTGGTTCACCATAATTTTCTGCATTTGAAACAGTTCTAACCCACGTGCATAATGGCATGAAGCCTGGTTCAATGCCTTTGAACGACCATTAAATGATTAATATGCTGTTTGAAGGCCTCAGCCCGTTTGGTCCACTTTTGGGACCTTAGAGACGCGTAGGGTACCCATTTGAATATTTTGTTTCAATCAAAGACATATCGTTTTTGACAATATTGTTGTTAATGTATTGGTGTTCACTACTGCTACATTACCCAGAGTGTTTGCATCTTTTACATTATGCATATTCTATCATCTTTCCACAGGGGTGGGTTTTTGTTAGTGTTTTTATAGTACAGTTACTGCATGTTGTGGGTTTAATTAAAGTATATATATATATATATATATATATATATAAATTCATGCAACCTTGGTTGGACATTCCTTTATTTTGAACTGTTGTGAGTTGCTGCTGTCACTACAGTCACACCCCTCTTAGGAGTATAGCTACTCTTTGCCTACACTACCACAAAAGGTGAAAGAGGTATATTTCTTCACTGTGTCGGTTTCATCTTTACGATTGGGATCACTGATGTTTTGCAGAAGTGTGCGTGCTGAGTAGGTGGCTTAACCATCAGTCATTCTTGTATTCCTGCAAGACAGTATTAATTTGGTAATGCCACTGAATTATATTGGGAGGTCATTTCCCATCCAGAGAATTGTGATTGGTCAGAAAGATCATTTAACAGTGGTCAACACTGTCTTCGATTGTGGAACTCTCTTTCCACTGTTAATATGCTTGTGTACAATTTGTCTTCATCCCGGAAGTTTGTTTGACTTCCAGAACATTATCAGGGGGCATTGCAATTGATTGTACATACATTTGACCCTTTAACAGGTCTTGCTAACAATGGTGAATTCCATTTCTCCTACGGGGCAGTTATGATTAGCCAGAAGCAATGGGTCATCATAGGCCAACCTAGTTTAAACCCTGTTCTTGATACAGGACTTTGTTTCCACTGGTGCATGCTTATGGCGAGTGTGCCTATCTCTGGTTGGCTTTGCTTAACTTTTGATGTGTTTCAATGGGATTTTCTGTGTCAGGACTGTAGGCTCGCATTATACAATTCCTTTCTCTATAAAGACAGAGCAGCAACGAGTGGAAACATGGACTACATTTCCCACCATCCTTCTGGGAAATGTACAGTACAACACATAACATGGGGACATTCCATGTAACATCTTACCTTGCAGATTCATCGTTTTCCTTCTGTGTTCTTTAGAGAAGTAATTCTAAAGCTGACCAGGACTACATACAGCTGCAGACAATGGCACAATAAACACAAAGCCTTCTTGGAGGCAATTGCAATATAATAGCTTGTGGTGCAAGTGCAGGATACCATCCCTGACAGTGTGTTCATGCTTTAAATGGACAGGCACAGCCAAAGCTTTCCATTCAGTAACATACACTAGTTAAATGCTGCAAGCTGAAAGTGCAGTGCCAGCAGAATGTTTCCTGGATATTTGGTGCAATGAGAGTGGGTGAAAGAGCTTCTGAGCATCAATAAGTCACCAAGACTGTGAGTGATTCATTGATTCTTTGTGGCAACAGCATGTCTGGATGAAGTTTGTCTGATCCAGGGAGAAACTGACAGGGATATGGACATCCCCATTCATAGAATTTTAAATGGATCTGTTGTTGCCAACCCCAAGACTGTGCAGAAAGCAGTGACCTCAGGAGAATTGACCTAATTTAGAAGATCAATTAGGACATATATGCGGGCGGAAAACCCTGCAACCACCCACCCAATCCAAAACCCCCTACAACCTCCCTCTCAATCCCCTTATATTATTTATAATCCAAATCCAACCCAATACATATATAAAATAACTAAAATAATATAAAGGTCAATTGTGCAGAAGGTCAATTCAAACAACTATAATTAGGTCAATTGTGCAAAAGGTCAATTGTAAAAGGTCAATTTGGGTAATACCGGACTGAAGCCCGTGAATAGGATGCAGGTCTTCATTAAGGCCTGGTTCGTCCCCTCTGTGGGAGCCTCCAGCAGCAAGAGTCTGAAAGCCTACAATGTAGTTACCCATGAAGGTAAAATGGAGTGGTGGGCCTGAGCTCTGGAACAGGACCTGAATGGACAGAGACAGACGAAAACCATTGACCCAAAGAGAGAAAAGCTTGTTGGCACACCCAGGCACCCATGACAGAAAGAGAGTTCTCTGAAATTCTTGAATCCATTTGACAAGCTGAATAAAGCATTCTTGGAACCTTAACATAGATCTGACCAAAGGCCCTCCTCTCTTGAGGATTATAAACAGGGTGAACATGACACATAAATCTAAGAAGACATCAAATACAGTGAGCAGACATCAGTCCGACATGAAGGAACATTATGGGGCCTTGGAAACCCAAGATGAAAATGTATATATGGGAACTCACATAGGATAGTTACAGTGGTGAAAGAATAAATAGACCCACACATGCTAGAACACCTTCACTCTTCCGAGTGGTATCCCACCCAGACAATGGCAGATTGTTCATGGAAATGTCACTGCATACCTTTGGATGAGCAGACAATAAACATGTTAAAAGCCCCTTACTGACGAGAACACAGCTTTTACCATGAATACAAATCTTGGGATGATGGCTTTCATGAATGAATGTGCTTTGGACCTCAAGAATGGGATCAACCACTCCAAAAAAGCATGCCAATTTAAGTTCCTTGACATGTAAGGGGTGTTGGAAAAGGAACTTGAGGTTACAGAAGTAAAGAAATACAGGAATCCTCATGGGCAACAACATTTTAGATGAGTGTGCAGAGCCAACTATATGCTTGCTGAATAACCCCATCTGTGCTATACATAGAGTTTTATGGATTGGACAAAAAACATTGAAAGTGTGACAAGTTATAAACATGAACATGAACATTGGGTCATTATCAACTCACACTTCATGATGGATGGTGTTTACTTGGTGAGATCTCTTCGAAAAGGAGATTAGCTTGCTGTCAAGATCTGAGGGACTCACACCCAGCAGTTACAAACCTTCCTTAGCACAGTCATTTCCTGCAGATTCTCTGAGCCAAGACAATATGGAAGATTGCTAGACTCCTCTTCTGTCCTTCATCCCTCTCCTTGGAGTTTCACTAAGCATCTTAAGCAATAAATAGTGTTCCCCTTAGATAATGATATTTTAAATGTCTCATGGCAAATGGTATCCTGCCGATCCTGTTCAGATGTCTCCTTCAGTAGTTCAGTTCTTGACAAATCTGTACAAATATGAAAATCATCCTGACACATAGCTGGAATTTCTAGGGAATCAAGTGGACAACAAAGGCAGGAACGTGGAGTTTTACTGATTTGAAAGTGCAAACAATGTGCAAAGAATACGAGCTGCAATTGCATGAATTGTACTCTCCCTGAAGGATCTAGTCTAACTAGTTGGACTTCTTTCTTCTTCAATTCAGACCCGATTTCCTGGCCACCTTAACTATCAAGCTCTTTAGAGGTTGAAGACTCCTGGAATCAGGGTTGGTATATTATATGTAGACATGGAATGGGAATGTGATCTCTGGTCTGGCTCTGTATTTCATTATGGGGTCAGACACCAGAAGAAAGGGATAGGATGCTTGATGTCTGCAAATGGCAAGGGTTCTTCAGAAGTGCTGGAGCTGCATATCAATTGTTCATTGCTATTGCAGAATAATTTGCAATTCAGTACCTAGGGGCAGTGCTGTATGCTTTTTAAGATGGACAATATCTACATAGTGTGGTATATTCAGGAGACACAAAGTTAGTGTTAGCCTTTGCATTCAGGGATTATTGCTTGCACAGAAATATGTCCGTCCAGTAAGGGCATTTGCCTGGAATTTTAAATGCTGTAGCCACCTCAAATGCCAGGTACCTGGCAAATCTGAGTTTATGGCACCTAAAGAATAATGCATTTCTTCTTCTGTAAGTGTAAGGGAGGAGACTGGAAGCAAGACTAGCTTTTAAATTTTTGTTCTGGACAATGCACATGTGGTTTGCAGTTCTACTGTAACATTTAACTTATTCTGAAGCCAAACCTCGCTGCAGTCTTTGCATAATTCCGGATCCTAGGTGGATCACCACTCGATAATTTGGGGTCAGTCTCTGGTCCAGAAAGCATTGATGATTTCTGATAAAGCTGTAGACATCCTGGTTTTCTTAGAGACGGGTGACACGTTGATATGCAAGTTCTAGGCAAAAGTAATTATTAGAGTTATAAGCCAGCTTGGATAGCATGGAATATCTGTTAAGTGCAAAGGTATCTTCCTACCTTCTGGTCGTGGTACCCAAGTCAATGTTCTGTCTTCCCTAGTGTCTGAGTAGAAAAACACACAGGGCAATGCGTTTCTGCATATCAGTCATTTTGGCAGGCAGTGACTTACATAACTGGTAGTGAGTAGGGGAGCACTCAATCATTTGTAGATCATTGAATGGTATTAAAATTGTTCAGACCATGAGTCATAAACTATTCAATTTTTGTCCCAGAAAGCACTGTCAAGGAAGGTCACAATGCTTCTTTATCTAATTCCATGAACGAGACTTTGCAATGTCATTGCACTAGCTATGAGGAATACATAGGAGGTTTTCTTCAGATGAGAGTAAGCCCCAGGGTTTTAGGAGAGTAAAGACAGAAATCAGGTCCACTTCCTATCCCAATGTACGTGCCAGAGCAGCATCATTGTGATGAGTAAGGTCAGAATGAACATGGCAAATGCCTCCAGACTTGACATAGGGTCTCATTACAAGTGTGAAGGTCTGGTACAATGCTGCTGGTAAGCCTACTGGCATGGCTGTTACCGGTTCGGTACACTACGAGTCTAAGAGCGGGCTCCGTCCCGCCCGCCAGGGTCAGACCTGGCATGCAGAATGGCACCCACCTGCAGAGTTTCACAGAAGTACCTACACTGTTATTAACAGTGCTGGTGCTTCCTTGATCCCCATTCCCATTGAGTCCTATGGGACTCAAATGGGAAGGGGGAATTACATTTTCCGGCACCTGACTTCACAGACTGCTGGGGCTGTAATGCCCCAGTGTTTCGGGCAAGTCAGATGCTGGAAAAATTCACAAGTCCGGTGTCAACCTGCCGGTTTTACCGCCATGGATACCGACGGACTTGTTATGAGGCCCATAGAAGTCAGACGTTTTACACTATTATTCTGGAAAGTCAAGATTCTACTAAAGAAACAGAAATTAGATATTATCCGACCCTAGCAACTAAAGGTAATAGTGAATGTTATACAGTAATATATACTGAAATAATGTCTACTTCATAGCACAAACATAGAGAGTGTTTAAGGGTGATGTCTCTACGGTTAGCTTGGAAAACATTGCTACACTTGGTACATTGGCAGATATTTTGCTTGTTTTTTTTTTGTTCAATGTTTCTGGTGCTGGACCAGTTCTAAATGGTCTACTGTCTAATTTTTCAGGGATAGGAATAGAGAAGACTTGAACAGCTTTGCTGCTGAATACATATTTTTACAGTCTGAGAGTTGCAGGTTCAAGAGTTTTGCAAGGTGGAATTTTTTTTGAAGAGTGGGTTGGGAATGTGAAGGTTTGACACAAGAAAGAGGACGCTAGCTGGCAGGTTAAGACATACTATGAGTTTAGTCTGCTAGGGATTAGGCTAGGGGAGGTAACATGAGATTTGATAAACCACATGTTTGCAAGGATAATGGGACATATAGGGCCTCATTACCCGGTAGGCTATTAGCGCCATGGCTCATGCCGGTAAAATACCAGCACCGCATTGGCAGAAAGGGGATTTACCGGCCCATTCCAAGGTTGGAGGGGCGGTAAATCCCCTTTCCGCCATTGCCCTTCCCCATTCCCATTTCTGCCCCATAGGGCTCTATGGGAATGGGGAAGGCGCTAATTACGGCACCGCAATTTTGCGGTGCCGTAATTAGCTCTGAGGTCCCTTAGCGGGTTGGATTTTAACGCCTGCTAAAAGCAGGCGTTAAATCCCCCAACCCGCAAAGGGACCTCGTAGTAAGGCGGTAGGGATTTACGGGTACCGGTATTTTACCGGTACCGGTAAATCCCTACCGCCATCCGTGTAATGAGGCCCATAGTCCAGTTTAACTTTTTGGTTGTTTGCTACTCTGAGTAAATAGAGAAAGAGAATGGTCCAGTACTTTTCCCCTCTGTCTTCAAAAGAATCATTTCTTTACATGATGATACAGTGCAAAAGCTGTCCTAGTACTGATGTGCATGTTAAATTAAGATTTTTTTACTGCGGGCCGTGGATAACAATGTGTGCAGAGGTTTTTTTCTCTGGGGGAGATTGCTTTTGTCCAAAAAGATCATCTGACTAGAGACCAATTTTTTTTTATAAACCAACCGTCTATTTTTGAGCATATAATTATTACAGGTTATTTATAACGCACTTAATACCCAGAGGTTTTTAAGCACGGACCCAGGGATCGAACCTGTGTTGCTCCATGTCGTTTTGCTTCCAAGGCAAGCGCATTGCCCTGAGCTTTCCTCCCTAGATATGATTTAGCTTCTTTTATGATTAGGCTGGCCCTTAATGTTGTCCTAAAATAGTTTTACTTGTGTTTTAGGGGCAGGTTGACATTTGAATAACTATGTATATTACTATTATTGTTATTATTATTAATTAATATTATTATTATAATTATTGTGTTTTTTGAGCGCGCATTTGTCTTCGAGAAGCAACAGAGCGCTTTACAGGGGAATAGAACAGTACAGATGCATAACAGAACACTTTTCAGAGGTAATATTCTTCTCTGCTTGATTTATTTTTGGTAAGGACTAAACAAGAGCAATTTTTCTCATAATCATTTATTAAGTGGACACTGCTCTTTTGTGTGGGCCTTCAAGAATAAAAATTGTTTATTTCTTCTTAGTCAGTATAATAATTTCCGCTGCCTTAAACTAATTCTTTGGAATACATACTTTAGAATCTAAATTGTCTTCAAATTAAGATGGTGAGTGATGCTCTGCCCTGTACTCATTTGAGCATTTCACTAAACTGGTATTTTTTTTATTTTTTTTTTATGTATCTTCAACTGCAAATGCCTCCATCCCCTGAAGTAATTTGTGAAAGGACAACACTGAAGCTCAATCTGTTAATTGGCTAGGAATAAATAGCCACCCCTTCTTATTTTGCTGTTGATATAACGGCACCTTTGTTTGCTAAGAGGCCATCTTGAGGAAAGAAATGTTACTTCTGATTGGCCAGTGTAATCACTAAGCCCATCTGCTGACGCATGACACAGTACGTCTGCGTGTCCAGACGGGGCACGCGCTACAAAGGGCCAGTTATGATGACGGTCGGGGAACCCCAGAGTGCTAACACACTTCCCAAATCCACCCTCTTTGATTTCCTGACAGGCCGCCTATGCTTTAAACTCTAGTCTTACCTCCAAATGATGCACATACGGATTGACCTGTCAGAAGAGTTGGAGCGGTTGTGTTCCCTGGAGACCTTCTGGTGGCATCAGACAGAGGAACTTTCACAAGCCCCTAACCCCAGACATTGCTAGCTCACTACCTTGGCCTGCTTTGCATCATGGTACTGAGCTGCCGACTCTGAAAAGCGTTGCAGCATCTGTTCACAAAGCATAACAACTTATTTAAAATATGGACCTTTACTGAAAACAATATGTTCTCTCTGAATGACCTGACACATGTTACTGCTGCTATTGGACATATCACTAAACATAACCCACCAGAACACAAAGCAGCCATGCACTCGTATTCCACAAACATATACCCTGTCATGCAGTACTCTCAGACAAGCCACTCTGGCCACAAGGCCACGCCACTTTCGGATTGGGCACTACGCAAACGCAATTCTTGCAGGGCTCTGCCACCTTTGGCTCTCCAGATGTTTTGGACTACAACTCTTATCATCTCTAGCCTGCATGGTCAATAGCAAGGGATAGTGGGTGATATAGTTTAAAACATCTGGAGAGCCACAGGTTGCAGACCCCTGAAGCATATAAAAGCATGACATTAACATGTACATGTTCTCAGGGGTGAAGTCCTAAAAAATCAAGTGGGGGTCTCGTCAACAAACGCAATGGGATGTGACGTTGCCAGAATGTAACATATCAAGATGAAATATGCACATTTCATTAAATTGGCTTTGCATAACAACCGAAATTGCACAGGACAAATGGCATTAGTCATTCATAAAATAAACACACACACACCATCAGAGGATATTTTCTTCTAATAGTGTTTTTGAAATCATTAAAAGGTGTGCATGTTTTAAAATCCAAGAACCAATACAAATGTTTTCCCGGGAACTTGCAGTACAGAAATGGGAAGTTTCACCTTTAGTTGTTTGTTATTTTTCATCAGGTTATGTAGTGCAGTGGTGAAGTGTCCAGCATGTAAACCTGACCCCTGCAGTTCGATCCCAGAGGTCGGGTTTAAACAGTTAATTCGAAGAGGACATTCAATATTTCTCAGTTTAGCTGGGGGGACTGAGTCCACCCTCTGAAAGAAGTGGGTGGACTCCGTCCACCCGCGTGTACCCTCGACTTGAGCCCTGCATGTTCTAATCACAAATGCAATGTTGTGGTTGGTGTATATTTGAAACACACTGGCCTAATTATTAAACATGTGCCAGGCACTGGGTTGTGCAGGCACATGCGCTGATAATGGAGCTGAATCCAAATAAAGGGATGCAGCTCCAGAATGGATAGCTCAAGGCCAACATGTTACGTGCGAATCCCGATCCTGCGCTTAGAAACCACTTGCTGGTAGTAGACACATTATAAATGAACAATGAAATAAATGCAAACTCTCTCGTTGGGGTGTCCTGAAGGCCCAGTGTCAATGGCTCTGTGTTGGCTGTGCTTTGGCTCCTGAGCTGCACGGACAGGATCTGCCAAATGCGCACCCAGCCTAGAGAGGGAGAAATCTATAGTTGATGCTGGAATCCAAACTCTCTCATTTGGTGGGACGGAACAGTTCACTAACCTCTGGCTGTTGCACAGCCATTGCTCATTGAAGACTGTTTGCGCTTGCACATCCCACCGTAATGTGAGCGATCAGGATTTCAAGGGGGACTGACTGACTTGCCTGGAGAATGCCGACATTAAAAGGAGTGAATGCCCCGTTATACACCACCACCTCCTTTAGTACAGATGTGGCAGCACATCCAGACCGAAGTGCCCACTGGGCACTTGCAACAATTCCTGGCACACGCGGTGAAGGTGAAGAGTTAACATTGGAAAGAGTTAACATTGGAAAGGTCAGTGCAGAATTCTCACGACTAATGGTAATATTTAAGAATGTTTAAATCGCATAAACAAGGGTGATTTTTTTTCTGTCCATGAAAAGTTATTGAGTTCGACACCCCACTCAGAGCCGCCCTCGTTGGCTTAGCTGAGACTTCAGCACCCTGACATCATGATGTGCTGTAGAAGAGTCAATGCTTTGGCAACTGCATACGTGCAATACGTGAGTACTGCGCCTCCAATAATAAACCTGGCTCTCTTCCTCATTCATTGGACTAAGGACGCTTCCCACTTGTTCTGAGGGCAACCTGGACAGACAATCAGCCACTACATTGTCCTTGCCTGGTATGTAGCTTAATGTGAAATTGTAACCTTGCAGCCCAATCATCCATCTCACAATCCTTGGAGAACCCTTTGCCCAATCACAACTGCCTAACAGTTGCACCAGTGGTTTATGATGTAATATCATCTTAGTATCGTACTCATCGTATCTGGACGCTTTCCTGATACCTTGACCATGCAATGAACTCATTATGTCAATCCCGCTCGTCGTCTTTAACAGCACAGCTGCAAAGAGTGCATGACCCCACCTTAATGTATTGATGTTTGCAAATGCTGTCATTTCATCAACCGTCTAATTCCCATTGGCACCTCTAAATGCATTGTAATACCTGCCAAACAAAAAGCCTCATAGTGCAGGCCATTATGATGCATAATGTTTACGGAAGTTATGTCGAGAGGGCTGCACTTTACAGACTCAATATTCAACATTGTTTTATTTGTGACGTCTCTAGAATGTATAGACTGGGACTGTTGCCAAAGTCAATCAGGTTGCTTGGAACATGGGCTGAACCTCAAGGTATAAGCCTGCGTTCTGAGAAAACTCAGAGCTCTGAGTACCTGCCATACCCTGTAACTTGGGCCCCGTGCGTTACCACATGAAGCAGCATTCCGACGAAGGCATCATAGCTTAGGTGACATAATTTCTATTACCAGTGTGCCGTGACAGTCATATTAATCTGACACATTCTAAAGTCCCTCTTCTCATTCTATGACTTTCTTCAGAGACAGTTTGACCGTAGTATGTACTATTGGATATGGAGATTCTCTTAGGAAGGGTCCATCTATTTGATTTTTCTGTGGGGGTATATTACATATTTAGCCAGGTCTTATATTCATTTGTGAAATGACTTATCACTTAACAGGAAGAAAATATCTAGTAATACATGATGCTGGGCCATTTTTAAATATACTTTCACCTCCCGTGACATCTTTGCACTGGATATTGGATCCCAAAGCACAATCAATGTTTATCTACTATTATTCTATAATAAAAATAATTAAAACAATTGAGGTGTATAATTTGATACAATACAGCTACAGGAACATCTGGATAAGGCTAATA
This sequence comes from Ambystoma mexicanum, assembly GCF_040938575.1. Lineage (NCBI taxonomy): Eukaryota > Metazoa > Chordata > Amphibia > Caudata > Ambystomatidae > Ambystoma > Ambystoma mexicanum. The sequence goes on from NC_090931.1 coordinate 400,921,937, forward strand.
TTCTGCATCCAAGAGAGTCTGGTTTTAGATCAAATTATGGTGCATAATGGTCTCTTTTGGATTTCCAGACTCAGTTGCTGAACATTGTAGATAAGAGCAGTACGGGAGCATTTATGCTGCTCAATCTATCATCAGCTTTTGATCTCCTACGTAATAAAAAGCTCCTAGCCACTGTTTTATTTTTGGGCAATGTTCAACATGTGCAATTGAATGGATTGAATCATTTCTCTCTAAAAGGTTGTCTATTGTATGCTCGGGGCAGGTGTCCTCTACCTATCAGACATACATTTGTGACTTTCCGTAGGCTGCATGTCTCTTGCCCACACTTTTCAACATACACCTGCATCTTTATGCAATATTCTTGATGCAGAAGGAGCTACAGTCACTAACTATGCTGATAGTACGCATTTGTTGATTGAGTTGAGTGGTATTTATAATGATGTGAGTAAAATTTAAAAAATATACAAATTGGTCAAAGATTGGATGTCTGTAATTTGCCTCTGCCTGAATGGTGCAAAGACAGGAATCCTAGTGATTGGATCCGCTCATGCTAGAATGAAACTGGATACATGTATTCAAAGCATTTCTATCAATGGGCAACACACATAAAATAGGGTTAAGACACTTGGTGTGGTCATGGATTGTACACTAGGGGCTGATTCACATGTGGATATAGTTATTAAAAAATCTCAATACCGACTTAGATTACTCATATTGGTAAACCCCTATGTTACGAGGCCACCATCTTACCTCAGTTGGATTATTGCAATGTGCTCCTTTGTGGGGCAAGTAAGAAGTGTGTTAGTAAGCAACAAACTCTGCAAAACGGAGCAGTGCATATTATTAAAAACATTCTCAAAAGGAATCATATTACGGCAGCAAGAAGAGATCTCGTTTGGCTGCCAGTTGAGTCCAGGATTGTGTTTAAAATCATACCACTGACACATACATTTTTGCATGGGGTGGCCCCCACTTATATCAAAGAAAGTCACTCCCTACAGCCACATGGGAGATCGACTAGATCTGAGGACACCCTCTGGCTTGTATGCCCAAAGGTGAAGAGATCAAGAGGGAATGGTCATTCATTCCCTGTCGAGGTAACACATGTGTTGAATAGGCTGCCAGTGTACCTCCATAAAGAAAAGAGTCTTTCCGTGTTATGCAAATGCGTGAAGACATTATTATTCAACTGACCTCTAATATCCCCTTAAATTTTTTCATGATTGGCTCAGTTTTTTGTTGTTACCAGTTTTGTGTATGCCCTGATACCTGCGGGGTGCAGTGCATTGGCAGGGTTTAAATAAATAAATACATGAATACATTAAAAAAAAACAAGGCTCTTCCAATGGCCTTGTTTGGTGCAGAACCATGGGGACATGCTCACATCAGTTATTTAGAGAAGTAAGAAAACAGGATTTTGATGCAACGTTTGAGCCCACCAAATAGTGTCCTAAATGTTCCAATGAAATTAAGGCTGGGATAGTATTGCATCCAATACTTGATTAAAATAAAATGACTGCTTTATTGGCTAAAACTGCAGAACAGCCGGTAAGATAGCTCAGCGGGTTGAGCGCTCGCTGCTGCGATCTGAGCGTGATCTGCAGGTCGCAGGCTCAAATCCCGGCAAGGCCAACTCAGCCTTTCATCCTTCCGAGGTCGATAAATGAGTACCAATTTCGGTTGGGTGATATTGTATGTAAATATGTGCTCTGTAAAGCGCTTTGGATTAAGGCGCTATATAAATAAAACATCATTATCATTATCAACATTCCTAAACTTCATGTATATCAAGAGGAACTGTGGGATGTTTCAAAGCAGCCTGGGCTAAAGGAACTCCCATGGTTTTCATATGTCAAAGAAATGGCTAAGAAACTGAATGTACAATTGCTTTGGAGTAACCCCAACAAGCTCAGTGCTCATTATAAAATTGTACAATGATATAAGAAAGATATTTGGAATTCTAATGCAAATGTGAAATTAATTATGCATTACATCATTGCAAAATGTAACACAGGCTTTGAGAAATATTTTGATATCCCATGCTCCAAATTTGTAAAATCATTGATGCTTAAATTAGGATAAGGCATTCAACCACTATTAAACTTTGAAGTGCAATGGAAGGCAGGCTGTCTTGAGGAGCTGTAAAGCCGGGGAGGAAAATACCAAACACTTGATTTGTTTCTGCCCCATATATAGTGCAGTGGGAAGGCAGTTTCTGAGACCTTTGTTTAACCATTTAAATGTAATGACCACAAAAGACTCTCTATGGCTAGTTAAAATCATCTCTGCTTAATATGGCTTAACTACTGTATTGAACTTCCTCAAGAAAGCTTTGAAAATGCATATGACATTTATTAATCAGAATTCTTAACTTAACGTTGTTAGACACATGTGATGCATGTTTGGGTTTGTGATGCTGACTGAGTACCAAACTGATGCTATATTTATATATTATTTTCAATATCTACTGAATTTGATCATTGATTAATCAATTACTGAAACATTGTTATTGTTGTTATTGTAAATTATGTGCAACGTTGATGGCTTGTATATAAAGTATTATTATTATTATTATTATTATTATTATTATTATTATTAACCACTTGAATTATTTTTCTTGTTCCAAAATCCAATATTTTATCAAACCAAACAACTCACAAAAAGCTAATTCAATTCACATTCCACATATCTCTGGCTTTATCCAAAATCAACCTGTGGCTTTATGAGATTATCTTGCAAGGACCATCCAATTCAGCACACCAATGCTATTTCAAACATGTCTCTGATCTTGGGCACAATCTGTTTTACACAATGCATCCATGTTGTCACATCAGTTACCTCTTAATATCTGAATCGCTAACAAGCACCCATATCTGTAGTCACTTGATCTTTAAATGATATAAATTGTAAAGATTTGTTTTATGGAGATAAAAAAGAAACACTGTGACAAAGATTATAGGACAAGAAACAGGCTGTTGAAAATTTGAATATTCTATTCTATTTAAAATAATGAATCAAAGCAATCAAAGACAGTCCCCTAATTATTAATGATGGGGAACTCATTGAAAATTGTACATACACATACAGGCAGTCTGTCTACACAAAAGAAACACAGTCATAAAATTATTATCTCACTAGCATTTACATTTACAATGCACATCAACATCCATGTGTGTAAAGGTAATTCTAGACAATTCAATACAAACATTCAAATTACCACTGCTTAATGTCATCACATTTCAAAGAAAACAGTTTCTACTTGCAATTTATATTTCAATTAATTTTCTCTGAAATCCGCGACATGTGTTAACATCAGAGAAAAACATTGGATTCAAATATAACTTTCTTATTCTTAGTTAAAGTCTTCTCTAAATATAAGGCATAGTTATTTTCTAGTTAGAATAGTAATAGGTACGCTTGGCTACTTTGTCGACAATTTTTGGATTAAGACAGAAGCTTTCATCTTTGGAGAGCACAACATCTAGGTTCATCAAAAGTGTTTCGACAAGACTCAGCGTATACATGTTAGATAGCAAATAAGTTAACACTTCATTGTAATAGGGATTAGGAGTACACATAAGGTAGCATACTTTCTTTTATGAGCAATGTTGTATGGACAAATTGCATTGTTTATTTAAATTTACATAATTTGTTGGTAATAAAGGAGATGCAATGACCTCCTTCGTATTCCACTATAAGGAATCTAAAACTCTATTCAAGGCTTCTAGTTTTTATGTAAAATATCACTTGCTGCAAATCTGTGAAATACGTTGAACATGATATAACAGATACAAATTCCCCCTGTTGCAAACTCAGAGATTCATTAATTTGTGACTGCTACTGGAGAATAATATGTCTTGCTTAATCATTAATTCTGGTGCATACTATTTTAGATGTACCTCAAAAATGTTCCCTTATAGCCCAAGCCCAATTCCGTGGCATAGCTTGCAAAGGTATCCCCTAAAAGACTTTCAGTTGTTATATGTGATTATACTAGTTCTTGGTGCATATATCTAAATACACAGGGGTTGTACTCACTTTTCGTTTGTCTTTTTTAAAGGCAAAGGAAAGGTTGGAACATCACCAGAATTTGTCAAGTAAGCCTTGTTTCCAGTCTGTCCACTGCTTTCACAGGCAATCTAGTTCTGTCTTGGAAGAATTCTGAGTGAGGCTCCCTCTGGAAAAGCCCTTCTCAGGTACTTTGTGGCGTAGCGGCAATCTGCACCTTGTCTGTTAAACAAGCTCTCTTTAACTGCAGATTTGAAGATGCATGTTCTCATTGAATGGAGCCTGTGATAGATTCCCTTAAGATACTGACCTTTCCAAACATCCTACCCTTTATTTATGATTGGTACAATGCATTTTACCAGGTAACATTGGGAGGTTCTCCTCTCCTACCAGCCATAGTTATGATCAAATTGTACTGAAATCATTTCCCCTTAATCATTCCTATTTTGGACCTGTACCATTATTGAGACATATATTTTGGAATCACAGGCAAATTCAGAATATGTTCCAATGACTGATAATATGAAAAAGTTATTGAAATATGTACATTTCTTAATAATGCACACATAGTGAAATACCATGTTTTGAAGAGCATCATGCAGAATATTTTTGCTGAATTTAAACCTGTTTTCAGTTTTTCAAAACAAGCAAAGCATCAAAGTTTATAGACAATACTATGTCTCATTATGTGGTGCTTTTTAAATTAAATCAATTTACTGATTTTTTCCAAAATAAATGCACTGCATATTTTTAAGGGAGTTTATCATTTACAGAAAATACTCTGAACTAAGGCCACTGAGATTCCTAGCCATGAAGATGCATTACTTATGTGATTTGGTCTGTTGAAGCATTGTTTTTTAAAAGAGCAGACCCATGATATGTGGACGGGTGTCCCTCATAACCTGTGAAGTTCCACAAAAATGGGAGTTCTAGAATATATGAGCTACTATTTCTTGTATTTTTAAGTTAAACATACTCTGAATTCGCACAGCAGTGTCTATGCAGCTCTTGCAATAGATTACTTATTAATGATGTGCCTGTTGTACCACAAAGCTGGGCTCTGGACAAGGACTTCAGAGCTGGACTCTGCAGAAGCACAGCCAGATGTACAAGATCCCAGCTACATTTCCATTAACAGGGACATAAATACAAACAGCAATGATAATAGTGTACTTTGCATGTAACCAAAACCTAATCATACATGTATTATAGACTGATTGCACAAACATGCCCTTCCTCAGCATACAAATAGTAACACGACTCTAAAACATGTCACTATGGATTGCTGTCTGTGCTGAGTCCGACATAAGAGTCTGGGCTTTGTTTAAAACAAAGGGAGGCTATGCAAGAGGAGCTGGGGTTCAACCTGCTGTTTCTGTCCCTGAAGCAAGGGGGGAGACTGTGACAAGATTGTTGACTGACAGGTTGAATACGGGCAACAGGTTTAGTGAATTATAAGGGAAGAAACTGACATGCACTGAGCGGAGGAGGGTACTAGGCAGTCAGATAAGGTGTTGGATGCCAACTTGTCTCCTTTCAAAGCTATATCCACCATGTTACAGCACCCCTCATCACAGGTCTAAGAAAATTCAACCACATCTCCCCTATAGATATTAAACTACACTGGCTACCTATTCAATCATGCATCATTTCAAGATTGCCTGCATCACCTACAAATATGTCACAAACAAAATGGCACTCTACTTTGTCATGAAACAAACTATCTCAGGAGGCCAGCTCACTACCCGAAGCCACAAAATTGCCATAATGGAAACAAAGAATGGCATGAAGGAACAAAACAGGAAACAGGTATTTTTCTGCTATACACCCTGTCTCTAGAAAATGTTATCAACACAGATAAGACAGGCCAACTCCATCCTACACTTCTGGAAGGACCTGATGCCCTTACACTTTAAAGAACATTTGTGCAGTCACTTCTCACTTCACAAAAACCTCTTCCCCCTTTGAAGTGTCATTCCCTTCTCTCCCCTACCCATACAGCTCCACTGCTACTCTTGCTCCCTACTTGTAACACCTAGTGGTGTCCCCTTTTTAGAGTGTTATGTTTATTCATAGTTAAGTCTGTGCTTTATAAACCCCACACAGGTGTGCATACATACATTGGACAGACAGTGTGCAGGGGGAAGAGGGTGTAAGAAGGGGAAAACAAGACCAGTCGGGTAATAGAAAAATTAGAGACTACAGCACCAGACAGAAGTTGGAGGAAATAGAGTACACAGAATGGGGTAAGAGGGACCGCAGGATGGGCAAAGAGAGGTCTCATGATGGTGTAAAATTGTCCATGGGATTCACAAAGGGAGGCTACATGATGACATGAAAGGCCACTGGATGCAGAGAGAGATCTCAGGATGGGGGACTAGAGGCCACAGAGGAGGAGAGGCAACATGATTTGGGAAAAGAGGCCACAGGATTGAGATAGATAAACTGAAGGTGAAGAAAAAAGAAGAAACAGACCGAGGCAGGAGGAGAGGGCATGGCCTCAGATAGGAGAGAGAAAGGGAGAGAGAGAGAGAAAATGAGAGAGAGAGAGAGAGAGAGAGAGAGAGAGAGAGAGAGAGATGGTGCAGAGGTTCATTTTGATCCTTTTGAGACGAGGTAATGGGGTATACATACAAACAAGCCCCATTTCATTCGGGAATTGGTATCCATATCTGTAGAGCATGCGTCACTGGGTATCTAGGCTGAGCTGGGAAATGGGAGCCAAAATAATGTGGCTAAAAGAGAAGGAGGAGAGAGGACTGGTCAAAGGTGGGGAAGAAGAGCAGAATGTGGCCTTGATAGGGATCCTGACCTGACAGCAAGTATACCGATCCTCACCGTCAGGTGGCTGCTCAATATACACCTGTAGCCATTGTACCTTCTGCAGTGGTAGGTTTGGACTCGCTTTGACACCACTTGGTCAAACTCTTTTGCTTCTGGTCTTCTCAGTAGGGCCTGTAAAGAGGGCATATCCACTTCCTGCTGCAGAGGACAGGTATAGATCATATGGCTGTAAAATTGTCTGAGGGCAGGGTTTCTAGATTGTGGGGGATGGGATCATGACTTGAGCTGCAATTTAAAAGTGGTTATAGAGTTTTTGCATCCCAGTCATTGGCTGACACGAGCCTGTCCAAGTCACATCTTTTAGGGGAAAGAACACCACAAAAACGCCTATTTGCCTGATGTCTAGTACAGGAACACTGCATTAGTTGGTATGGCAGAATAAACAGAATAGAAAAAGTCATATTTCAGCCGATGCATTCCACAGGCATTGTCAGTTGCCAGAGCAACAACTATCCTGCTTCTCCTCACCCCTTTTTCCTTTTTTGTGAACATTGTTTTTCCTACCACCATATGTTCCAAAACCAATAACATATGTGAATCAGTCATCGGGCACTTTTCCTAAAAATGCATGCGGCGCTGCCTTAAAAGAAATTTAAAAACCACTTGGAGTATCTTAACATGTATAATATTTAGGAAGCTTAAAGGTGGTTGTTTTTGACTGGGAGGGTGTACTGGATGTGTATTCCCAGGCATTTTAATATAATAGTGCCTCTTGGAATCCACTTGGTCTACACCTTGCTTTGGTAGGTCCACATACAAGTGCTCTAAAATAGAAATTCCACCTGAGTACACGGATGGAAGTTCTGTAGTTGTGAAACGAAAGCCTAGATCACTCGACGCGGTAGGAAAACAACTTAAATAACTGATATTAATGCGGGTGCTTTAGAGAATGGCGTTTTTTCCATAATTATATCAACTAGATATACATTGCATTTTTCCGAGGTCACCTAATCTAGGAGCCGAGATAGCGTGTATTTGTTTTCCTTTCATTTATCATTGAAATGACTGTTCGGAAGGATTGATGGTGTTTTTCGTTGTTTTGTGAATGTAACAGGTGGGAAATGGTGCTCGGAAAGGGAGAAAACTGGCTATGAAAAGGGAGAGAGAAGAGAGAGAGAGAGAGAGAGCGAGAGAGACAGAACAAGCGCATTGTGGGAAAAACAATAAGAAAGAAGGTCAAGCAGAGACAAAACAATAACAAAGAAAGGTTACACAAGGAAGAGAACTGAAAATATAATTACACAAAATAAAAGTGTTTTTTGTAAATGACAGGCAGCTTGTGTGTGCACTCATATTGTTAAATACTAAGAAATTGAACACATTGTGGCTACCGGGGCTAATCAAGCTGTACAAACCAGGACACGATTATCGATGTATTGTATGGATAATGATGCTAAATAAAGCTTGCAAATATTATTTTTGAGCATTCAGGAATATTTTAGAATTACTTTTTCTATAAAAATCCATTAAGATAAATTAATTTTGAGCAATGGTCTGCTCAGACCTCTTTTTCAACATTTAATTATATGCATGGACATGAAAACTACATCCTGGGATTGAAAACTCAAATGCACGATGGAATCTAAAAGTGGACATTGCACAACTCTGATTGCCTCATGTTATACAGAATTTAAATTATGTGCGGGAAAAACCAACATTAGCACTTAATTGCTATGGAGTTCTCCTACATGCAATTTTGAATGGCCACAAGAGTAGGGGAAAGGTGAAGAGTAAAAGTGAGGCAGAGCCGTTTTTATTATTTAATTTTCCTCTCAGTCTCGTGGACAAGTAATCTCTGCCTACAAATTACACTATGCAGGGACCCTAGTTTTGAGCAGGTACTAAACCAAAGTGGATTTCATAGGAATCAATTTGTTTTTTGCACACATGCAAACCTCAAGCAGATGTAAAACAAAATGCACTGAAGAGCAGGAGGTCAGCAGAGCGGAGATCTTGTCTTTGCACCATGCCCCTTCTCCACCTCGCCACTGCTCTAAAAAGGGCAGGAGAGTTAAAATGGAGGTGTAAATGCAATGCACCTTTCTTTTACGCCTCCATTTAATGCCACACCCATTTGAACATTAGGTTGTGTGTGTTCATTAATTTGGGTTCGTTTCCAATTTTCTCCCCTCACTTACAAGATATTTAATGGTTTTAATGGCCCACTGAAGAAAACATTCCACTTCAGATTTTTAAGCGCAAAATGAGGGGTGAGGGCATAGGAAGGGGAGTAGTTGTCGGGAAAATAGGAGGAATTGTCAGAGCCTCTGTTTACCTATGGACTAAAAGGTCACATTCATGAAGCAAGATAACATCCAACATATCTATTTAATATTTTGGATTTAACATAAGCTCTCAAGCCATGGTAGTTGACACCCACACTTTTTATGATTGACTTAGGGGTAGCGACGTGAGTGTTTGAATAACCAGTGCTGTACCTGTTGCAGAGTAGAGACCACAGAGACCACGATGCCTCAGGGCAGCTCTGTGTGCTTTATAAATGCAAATAAATAAAAATAAATAAATAAAAAAAACAGTCAGGGAAGCTGCTGCTCCCTGGGGAAAAGCCTCATAAAACAGGACAGTCTTGAGTGCTTTAGCACCTAGGGCCACTCCACACCCCACCTGACACTGAATGGATGCTCCAGACTGCTGCCTCCCCTGTTTGCTTGTAGATCACTTGCTGCCAAATTGCCTTACTTCCCCTTCCCTGTTGTTATCTTATATTATCTTTTTCATAATTGTAAAGGGCATCAGATTCCCAAAGGCATCATGGCATTAGAGCACAGCCAGGGTGGTAGGTGACAAGGAACCTGATTAAAGCAATACAGTCTTCAATAGGCTGTTGCAATTTGTGCCTAAAGGGACAAGGAAGATGAAAGCCTGACACCTAAATCTCTCACAGATGCCACTGGAGAGGGGAGCGGACACAACGAGTGAAGCCAGAAAGAAGAAGGGCTCCCTTGTTAGATTCTTGTTAGATCCCTGCTCCCTTGTTTCTCTGCTTTCCTAACCAGATTATTTACCCTTTGATTGTAAAGTGATCTGTTGCGTCCCTGAACTAGGTCTGCACTAAATAAATATAATAATAATAATAATAATAATAATAATAATAATAGTAATAATAATAATAATAATAATAATAATAATAATAATAATAATATCCCTCTTGTCTATCCCTTGTTAGCTTTTACCATAAATGGTTGGTCTGATCCAGATAACTTACAGTCCTCCATGTACATATGGCTATTAAGATGATGGGCACACATGAAAGAAAGCCCACACAGCCCACTGACCATGCACAGGACTTTAGCGATCACTTAATGTTCTGTGAGGTGCAAGCTCGGTTGTAAATTCTTTCTTAATGTGGCTGAACACCAGGTATGCTCCAAGATTCTTAAACCCATTGGCAATGTCTTGGGATTTCTCTTGGAGTCGAAGAGTGGGATTATGGTTTTAAACATGTTAAAATGATTGTCCACAATTAGTAAACACAAAGTTGACTAAGTGAAAGAATGAGTGGTTGGTATACAAATGATGCCTAGATTCCTTGCTGGCGTCACTGGCATAAAGGGATAGATCATTCTTACATATGTTTTGATATCACTAATTTTGTCAGCAATGGAGCCCAAGCAAGCCAGAAATGGTGTGTTGTTGTCCCTCTGCAAATGAAACAGTATGGAAAACAATAAAATCAAGTTAGCTCAAGGAAGCATCTCTGTGTTAAACAACCAATAATTGATCTTAGAGCCATGGAGGACACCATAGCACTCTTGGACTGAATCTGAAGAAAACTGAACTATGGCTATCTGAGCATTGTGGTCTTTAAGGAAGAAGGCAATCCAATGTTAGAATATTTCCATCAATTCCCGTATGATGTTGAAGGCGATGAATCAGCATCTCACGTTTCATCGTGTCATATGTTGCTGATCATAAGGATGATCAATATGAGTGAGTGGATCTTAGCAGGTGCCATAAACAGCTCTTCCAAGGTGATCACAGACTATGCCTACATTGCTTGGCAGAACCCACTTTTTTTTCTTATTTTTTTAAATATTTTATTTTTGTTGGCAAAGGCATACAGCAAGCACAAACACGAAGCACTCATTTACATTCGATATGTACATAGAACGGCCACAAGAATATCATTATACCATTTAGGGGGCCAATAAGAAGGAAAAACGTAGTGTCCCACTTCACATAAACACCACACTACTGCACCAGGGAGGAACTACTCTCAGATGTGCTCTCTTCCTGGATGTTGAGATAACTGTTGAATGCAGACTTCAGTGTTCTTGGGGCGTGAGTGAGTAGGAAGCATATCAAGGTATTCCTCCTCGCAGTTCCGGGATGAGGTAAGCAAGTTCAACCATTTCTAAAATGTGGGGGGAGAGGGATTCTTCCAGTTTTGAAGTATGCATTTCCTGGCCACGATACAACTTATTTTTAGAAATGTAGCCATGCACCCAGCATACCTAGCTTTCCACACCCCAAACAGCACCCCCAAAGGGTCCTGGTCAATAGTACTTTCAATGATCTCTGACAATGTCGCAAGTATTCTCTCCCAGAATTCCCCCAGTTCTTGGCATGTCCAGAACATGTGTAGATGATCGGCTCTCTCCATATTACAGCGGGGCAAGAATGTAAACCAGTATGCACAAATTTGGAGATCCTGAGGGGTAATACAGCCTATTCAACAGTTTAAATTGCACAGCACGGTAGAGGAAGTTGAGGAAGACTCTGTTGGTTTGTGAGCACATTTTCCCCCATAGGTGGTCGGAGACCCTCAGGCCCAGCTCCTCCGCCCATTCGTCTCGCGCCCTGGAGGGTTGAGCTGGGGTGCTCGCCAGTAATAACTTATATAATGAGGAGACAATGCCCCGGCACCTCCAGAATTAGCGATGAATGCGATCCCTGGGGAGTCGGGGGGCTCATCGGGGAAGTCGGCCCATGCAGCGCGGAAGGCAGCGCGAAACCTGTAGCATTGCAGCAATTCTAACGCTGACCCGGAGTGGCCCGGCTTCCATGTCTGTGGGTTTATGAACTGCCCATCAGGGTAGAAGTCAGTTAGTGCCTGGTAGCCCAGGGTTCTCCAGTGTTGTGAGAGGACTGCATTGTGCATAGGTTCCAGCCCGGGGAACCCCCATACGGGGAGCCACTTGTAATAAGGGTGCTGATCTGCTGTCATTCCGAACAATCTACCCCATGCATGTACGGTGATGCCGACTGGATCTATGGGCAAGTCTGGTGTATACTGTTGGTGCAGTATGAGTGTCATTACATTAACGCTGTCTGCCGCAAGGGTTTCCAGCTTGAAGTGCGGGCTGGGGGGGTGCCTGGATACCAGTGGGAGGCGTATTGGGTCTGTGCCGCCAACCAATATAGTGTCAGGTCGGGGGCAGTAAATCCCCCTCTCTCATATGAGAGGGTCATGGCTGTCCATTTCTTGTGTACCGCCCCGGAATGCCACAAGAACTGCACGCACAGTTTGTGTAGATTTGCAAAGTATGTCCTCCTAGCCAGATAGGTACGTTACAAAATGTGTACAAAAACTTGGGGAGAAGTACCATCTTGATGAGTGAAAGCTTCCCAGCGAGTGACAATGGGAGAGAGCGCCAGCGTGCCATTTTGATTTCGGGGAGCTTTCAGGTAATTGTCGGCTAGCAGAGTGGCTTTAGTAAGGGAAACATGAACCCCAGGTATCTGATCCCAGTGGGCGACCAGCGAAGTGGATATTCGGTAGCCGGTTGTTGGGTAGAGCTAGTGAGTGGGAAGATCTCACATTTGGTATAGTTAATTGTGAATCCCGAGTGGGTGCCAATGCGAGTGATGTCCCGCAGTATTGGATCCAGGTGGACGGAGGGACCCCTGACGTATAGTAATGCATCGTCCGCATAGAGGGATATAATCTCGGGAGTGTCTTTTAGTCGAATCCCCCTGTGGGAGTGGCGTGTTCTAATGTGATCTGTCATGGGCTCTATTGCTAGGGCAAAAAGGATAGGGGAGAATGGGCAGCCCTGGTGGATCCCTCTGGAGAGCGGGATCAGAGTGGAAATTAGGGAATTGACCCGTACCCTGGCCAGTAGGCAGGTGTATAGTAGTTTGATGTATTTAATCATATTATGATCGATGCCCATTGTCTCCAACTCCACCCACATATATTTCCACGATACCATGTCAAATGCCTTTTGAGCACCCAGTGTGACCGCAACCGCATTCAAGCCCTGATCTATCGGTGACATGACGTTAAACAGCCGCCTGATATTGTGAGAGGTGGATCTCCCCAGTACAAAGCCTGCCTGATCCTCGTGGACCATGTATGTCATTACTGGGAGGAAGTGGTTCGCTATAACTTTGGCGAAAATCTTAGTGTCCAAATTCATAAGTGAAAGTGGCCTATAGGAACCGCATTCCTCGCTAGGCTTGCCGGGTTTAAGTAACACCGTTATTACGGCTTCACGCATGGTTGGGGGGAGGGCAGATACGCAAAGCCACTCTTCCCATACCTCCAATAGCTTGGGGTCAGTATGACAATGTGTTCCTGATAGAATTTGGGCGTGAGCCCATTGGGACCAGGAGCCTTACCCTTGGGGAGATCCGAGGTGGCGGTGACTATCTTGTCATGTCAGTGCGGGGCATCTAGTTGGTCTCTAGTTGCAGGAGAGATCCATGTCATGGGAATTTGATCAAGGAGATCCCTAATGTGCTGTTCACTGTGTTCAGGGGGTTGGGAGTAAAGGTTCATGTAGAACTCGGTGAAGATGTCAAGTATCTGCTGGACCGACTATTGAGTAGCAACTTGGCTGTCTTTGACACAGGCAATCTGGGCCTGCCCCCACTCCCCTGTCGTCAAGGTAGTTAGTGTTCTTCCGAGTCTATCGCACTCCGCATATTTCCACGCCGCTAGAGGGCGGCTAAAGTATTGAACTTCCCTGGTGGCATGTGCGTTGAATGACTGGAGTTCGTCGCTAATTAGGGCGAGTGTGGCAGGGTTGGCCGATGTTGCCCATTCCTGCTCCAGTTCATGCAGTCTGGACTCGGAGCGGCTGAGGTCTGCTCTTATTGTCTTCAGTACCCTTGCCTCCTTGGATATAGACATTCCTCTAATGTAGGACTTGAAGGCAGACCCAATGGTAGAGGCCTGGGGGGGTGTTATGCTCAAAAAAGGACTCAATGTCAGCTAGGATATCAGCCTTGAACACAATGTCCCAAAGCGCAGCTGATTTGAATCACCATGTGTTTAATGTTGGAATGGGCATTCCTAATTCCACTGATAGGATGATTGGGGCATAATGGGAGCGGGTACAGGTCAGTATTTGCGCTGCCCTAATCCTCCCCATTACTTCGCTTGACACCAGGAATAGGTCGATTCTGGAGGAACTGTCATGTACAGAGGAATAATGGGTATATTCGCGTGATTGTGGGGGAAGAAGTCTCCAGGTGTCATGAATGTTGAGTGTTAAACAATGTGCCTGTAGCCTGCGCTCTGCACTGGACAGGGACCTGGAAGCGGTCCCAGTTCTGTCCAGATTCATATCTAATATTAAGTTCATGTCCCCCCCAGATAATTTGGTTTCCCACGTACCCCAGAAGTATAGACACCACCCTGTCCACGAAGTCAGGGGTGTCCACATTAGGACCATATGTCTTCACCAGGAGATGTTCTCTATTAGCGATTGTGCAGTGCAATACCACATATCTACCGTTGGGGTCAATATAACTCTTGTGCAGTGCAAATTTGATGGATTTATGAATCATTGTTAGCACACCCCTGGTCAGAGAGGAGTAGGAGGTGTAGTATCTGTTAGGTCCCCAGGATGTTGCCATGTTCATTGCCAGGGGGCCCTCTGAGTGTTTTATTGTAGAAGTAGTATCTTACAACCGTGTCTTTGGACATAGGCCATGATTTTACGGGCCTTGGTGTGATTGCTCAGGCCCTGGACATTCCAGGACATTATAGTAGTGGGAATTTCAAGAATATAGGGCACATCCCAGCTGTATCGTCGTGGCCCGTGTCTGCAGTCAGTGCTATAACTCTGGGGGCGCCCCGGTGTAGCGCTGTGTCCCGGTCTACCTCTGACATTATTAACATAACCCCCCCACCAAGAAGGGGGTGGTGGAGAAGACCCAGCGTGGGTTCAACTCGTTACCGGCCCAACAGGGGCCAACAACCACCCATAACCAAATTAAGATAACCATTGCAACCGCAGTGGGGCGCGCTATTGCCGTGTGGTTGACATTTAAACGAAGGAGGAGATGACACGCACTTGGGCAGTACGAGTGTCTGCGGTACATGTATCAGTTGCATGGCCCCTGATACCAATGGGCGTAACAGACCAGGGTTTGGCCGGAGAATGGGACAGCACATACAGTCAGCTCCAGGTACTAGGATGATGGGTAAATAGTGTCAGTGGGATGGGAGCCGACTAGTCGCCCTGTTGCGTGTATGAGGGAACCATGCATGATTAGGTTAATGAAACGTTATTGCCATCATCACATTAGGAATCAAACATTATCAAACAAATTTGGGTACCAAGAAATTAAGCCAGTTTGTGCGCAGTCATTGTCTGCGTGGCCCCTCCAAGATTATGAAGAGGTATCTTCGACTCGATGAACTTGACAGCTTCGTCCGGGATGGCAAAAAAGTACAGTTTTTCTTTATAAGTGATCTTGAGCCGTGCCGGGAAGAGTATTGCATAGGGGACATTGCGCTCTCTGAGCAGTTTTTTGATGCCAAGAAACTGACGCCTTTCGTGTTGCACCCCCACAGAGAAGTCTGTGAAAATCCTGATGTGTGGGCGTCAAGGCGCAAGTCCCCTTTCTCACGCGATAGGCGAAGAATGAGATCCCTGTCCCTATAATTAAGAATTCTGGTGATGATAAGCCTGGGAAAGTCGCCTGGTTTAGGGCGTGATGAAAGGGCCTGATGGGATCGCTCAACCGTGAAGTATGGTGACAAGACGGGGTTGCCTAGCAGCTCCTTGAGTAGGTTCTCGACTGCATCCTCCATGCGCCCTTTGAGGACATTCTCTGGGACCCCGACAATGTGCAGGTTATTCCTGCGAGAGCGGGACCCCAAGTCATTGCATTTCGCCGTCACGCTCTTCATGTCATGAGATAAGGTGGCAACCATATCCTGAAGTGTATGTATTTCATCTTCATTCGCACCAATCCTATTTTCCGCCTCAGTGATCCTAGTCCCGGCTTGGTCAACCCGGGATTTAAGTGAGGCGACATTAGCGTTAGTATCGTCTAAATTCTCGTGGAAGGAGGTGACTTTTTTCACCATGGATTCCATCATCGTGGTGAGATCTGGGACAAGTGTGTCTGGATTTGATCCGGCCTCGGGTTCTTCCTGAATGGGCGGTGTGTTTCGGGCCTCAGCCCTTGGTACAGCTTTAGCAAACTTATCCATAGCTCCCCCCTTGCCAGTTCCTCAAGACCGATTAGACATTTCTAGTGCAGATCGGGGGGCAGTAATGTCTACTTAGCTGATGCTTGAGGCGATATAGATGGCAAAAGTGCAGATCAGATTGGTAGTGCCCAGTCAGTATAAACAGTGGCAGTGGTTGGGAGTGGGGTCATCAGGAGGCATGGGAGATGGTAGTAGTTACAGCAAAGTCTCAATGGGAAGCAGCCGCTGTCCGGGTATCCAGCGCTGGATATATAGGGGGTATCAATGTAGTGCCCCACTCCAATGTAGTAATGTAGGTTAGAGTGTCAAATGAAGAAAGTGTTCATATTCGGATGTGTCCGGCCACTGAGTCCGACGGGCGCCAGGTGGGGGTGGACCCCCAGATTGTGCCAGCACAGCAGTGTACCAGTGTATATGTGGGCTCAATTGGTCCAGCCAGGGAGGCCCCACAAGTGGGCGGACCAAGCTGAGGGGCCAAACAATGCTGAATAGGCGTGTGGGGGCACCTGCCACCTTCCCCCAGCGCCAGGTAGCAGTTATGCGTAGTTTTGGGGCCACAGTATGGTGAATGCCGCAGCAGTAATGGGTTCCACAGGGGGCCGGCAGACTGAGGCAGAAATAAGCAGATGTTGGCCCCCCATCTCCTCACCTGCCCCGCCAGCACGTTCAGTCCAGCTCGCAGGGATTGATCTTCAGATCCCAGCAGCACCCGCTGCGGCAGGTGCAAATGTCTCCCAGGCCGCAGCCCTGACCGGGGCCCGCCGGGGACACGGAGCACATGGCGCGAGGGGAGGCGCCAGCAGACCGGTAAAGTCTGCGTGGGGTACTGGAGATAGGCAGCGGCAGTGAGCCACCGACAGCGGGCCGGGAAGAAGCCCCGCCCCCCTTGTTGAAGTGCGGCCTCCAGCCAATCCCAGCCGAGGCACTGCAGTCTCAGTCACAGCCACCGCGGCTCTGGGGATGCAGTGCAGGGCCCGTTGGGACGAGCCCCCAGTAAACCGCCAACATGCGGTGCCTTCCTCAGCTGCACAGGCTAGGCTTCGCCCGAGGGAGGGTGCACGATTCTGTGGGAGGCCTCATGCACAGCCAGGCCGCAGATTGTTATCGATCGTGGCTGGAGTCACAGGTTGCGATTCACCCCAGAAATGAAGCCAAGTATTGGGGGTGGTGTCGGACACAATCCGATGCAGTTTCAGGCAATAGGATGTAGGCAAACCGCTGATGGTGGTGGATTGGTGCCAGTTCCACACGGAGCTCCTGGGTTAAGCAGCCATTTTACGGGCTGCTCAACAGCGCCCCCTGGTCAGAACCCACTTTGTCACTCAGATTCTCTATACATCTGTAGTTGTGACATTACCAGGATGTTTGATTTGAAGGACAGATTTGAGATCCAGTGGAAATTTGCTAGGATGCTTGAGTTGATGCTGGGTGCAGATGCTGATTTGAGAGAAACAATACAGATGGAGGTGAGGGCTCCCACCAGTGTTCTGATTTAGATTTCACTAGGTTCACGAGGAAGGGTTGTGTCTCGTATGATGGGCGCTTTGATGTTTTTTTCTCCAGCACTTCTTCCAT
Organism: Ambystoma mexicanum; assembly: GCF_040938575.1. Lineage (NCBI taxonomy): Eukaryota > Metazoa > Chordata > Amphibia > Caudata > Ambystomatidae > Ambystoma > Ambystoma mexicanum. The sequence goes on from NC_090931.1 coordinate 400,939,779, forward strand.
TATGCATGCAAAGGAGGAGTAGAAGGGACTGATTTTTGGGTCAATATCATCTGGCAATGGTAAGGAGTGCAGTGTACCTCACGTGGGCATCATTACGAGTATGGCTGATTTGATCCTCAGACAACTGCATGTGGTAATTATGAATACTGCAAGCTGTTATCTGATCATGTCTGCATACCCATGGCTTATGATTACGTGAAAAGTTAAGAGTATTCAAACACCATCTTTTTCTAGCTAGCTGGTGTGCCCATACCGGAAAGGTTTAAGTGAACTGTCTTACTTAGCCTTTGGAACGTGCAAAATGTTCACCATTTCTTGGAGTGGGTGTCACATTAGGTAGAATTTGGTGAGGCCTGCTGAGTTCATGATGTATTTTAAACACCTCAGGTGTCGGTCGTGGTTTGAGGAGCTTTCCTTTTTCCTTCTCCTTACTGCGGTGTTGTTTCCCCATGGTATCTTACATCCCAATTTACCTTGTCTATGTCAGATTGCAGCATGCATATTCCAGCCATCTTCTTTCCCTGTTGCAGCCGGTGAAGGTGAAGTGAGACCATTCGTTTTTGGCTTTCACCATTGATGTTTCATTATTAATTATCACTGAGGAATGAACATCCAGGGATCAAAGTAATTGTGGGTGAATTTTTTGAGCTGCAGCTTTTAGCTCATCCATGGAAGCTCATCCACAGAGCAGGTGAAGTTGTCCTTGGGCTGTGTTCCCAATGGACTCAAGCAGTACCAAGCCATTTTGATTGAGCATTTGAAGATGTGGGCTTCATTTTTGATCACCGAGTGGGCATTGATTAGTTACATGAATAGCATGAGGAGAATGTGTGATATGGAGGGCTATCTGTTCTTGATATCACATTAATCTCTCTTTCATGACAGGTTGAAGAGTGTATTCCTAATTTTAATAGAACAGAAGGCAGTAAACTGTCCTTCATGAGGCAGTGGTCCACATTGTACTTCTAGGTGACTTTCTTTAGGCTGATAGCTTTAGGTGATATTGTGAGTTTTGTTGTAAATTAAAGGTATTAGGATTTAGAAGGTTTAAGGGCTTGCCAAGGTGTACTGCAGGGTGCACACCGATGTTTCTTCCAGCTCTGTTGGATGTCAGAGTCAAATTAGGAAGGAGTCAAATGTTCTTGGCCTATCCCTCTTCTTATGGGATGAGGGACTGGTTATCGGCGTCTGTGAACCAGCTTTGCATTTCCATCGATGACGCTTGAATGATGGGAAGGTTTTCACGTTCTTGGTGTTAGTTTTTGCCATGATGTCCTAATAAGTGGAAATTAAAGAAAAAGTTGAAATTATTTGAAATGATTGGTGGCTTCTCTTTTATTCATATATCGTTGTGTGAGAGGTATCATGTGGTATGGAGTAGTTTCCTGCCCACTAGAAGAGGAACAAGGTAATTAAAGTCCTCCAAATATGGATCCCTTTCATATATTGGCACTGCCATTTTGATTTTTTTTTTTTTATTATCCGGAATAAGCATCAACCACAGAAGTGTTTTGTTCTTTGGTTACATCTGTATCTGTTACTGGATTCCTTAGCACTTAAGGACACTTGCCAAGTCTTTATTCCACCTGATTAGATGAATTAGGACCCAAGAAGCGCAAGTATGGGTTGGAACACTACCATAAACCTACAACTTTTATTCAGCAAGTGCCCTTATCATAAATTTCTATTGGGCAATGATTCCGCAGAGCGCATAAGGTCAATAAGATTTGTGTGCAATTTATAAGTATTTAGTAGTATCAATACCTACTCCTATGCTGAGGCACCCTATTGGCTGTTTTAAACCACTGAATATTCACCTTGCCAATGCAAGTGTGCCGTAAAGATGTAATAGTTAAAGTAGCTGTGCACGTGTGCCCGATTATGAAAACAATGTCTAATCATATTAAGAAACATGCCATTACACACCACCAGGGTCAGCTTTCTTTTGAGTCACTTCCCGCGCTGCCATTAAAGAGTTAACAGGTTTATGACGTCATTGTATCTAGGCGTATTACTTAGGTGAAATGATGCTACTGCAAGTCGTGAAATGATGACTAGACACAGGAATTTATTTGTCAGAATGTACTACAGGATAAGTGTTCTCTACTCTGCCCTCACACTGAGCAAAGTTCCAGATCCTATCACTGATGCCTCACCTCCTTTTCAGCTGTGAGTTTTTTCTTTTTCATCAGCCTTTTTTTCTGTCCAGATATGTGCATCTCTTTGATCAAACAGGCTCGTAGTTGGAACCACATGGACAATGCGCCGCGTTTCCCAGTATATTTGCATCTTGCCCAGAAACTGTAAAGACTGGATACAGACTCCAGCAGTCTGCTGGGTTTTTCAGATAGAATGTACACGTGGTCGCCTGATTTTCAGGAGCGTGTGTCTTGAAGCTCTGTCATCAAAAGCAGCCATGCTGTATCTGAAGCCACCGAGCGAAATATCTTCAAAGGGAACGCGTTCCTTTTCTCAGGAGAGCGTGTTTACCAAAGGAGATTAATCAAGTTAGCGGAGGGGCTGAACAGAGCAATGAAAATTCCGTTATCAAGTCTGTTTTCTGGTCTCAGCATGTGCTGTTGAATAAATAAAAACATGAGAAGCAGTGTTTTCATGTTGCAATATACTGTGCAATGAGTGTGCAGTAAATGGTCTGTTATCATAATCCAATACCCCTGCAGAATTAATGGTGAGAGATAACTGAACGTGGCCTATTCCCGAGTGTAAAGTGACAGATAATAGAGTCACCTGCTCTTTTCAACAACACATTAATTGCCATAATATATTGTTACCTGACATGCTGCTTGATTACCCAGCGGTTTATGATTCAGAATGCTTCCATGAAAATTGGTGTTGGATAGCAGTTAATTTAGCATTAAGGAAAATGAAGCAAAACCATCAAAAAAAGAATGAAAACAACTTCTATCTGACATGTGAGAATAACACGGCATTTTAGCGAACAACCCTCAGCACTATTCATGAATCGTCCTTTGTGCAGGTATATGGATCGCTTTACTCTTATTAGGATCACCTATGTGATAAAGTCTGACATCCTTGCCTTGTGCTTGGAGCATTGTGATATGCTCAACAAATACCATCAATGAAATGGTGTTTTATAAAGGCAGGAAACAATCCTTTCTACTTCAACTGTGAGGTTAGGCTATTTCAGCTAACAAGTCACACATGCCAGAGCACCGACTAGTAACCATCCCTAGAATCTCACCTCCAGTTCAGAGTTTACGAATAATGAGTTGTGGGTATGAAACTTGGCCCAAAATTGGCTCAAAAACATATTTTTTTTGTCCAGAAAATTGTTGTCTTTTAGGAAAGAGCTATGTTATACCCAAGGAAGATGGCTCTCAATAATGCAAACATCTACATATGCGTTTCAAACTCATGTATGTATAAAATACCACTGTCTCTACACAGAAAGACAGTTTTCTGGAGTAAGAAGCATGTGTTTGAGCTAATGTGTATCCCCAAAATGCACCACTCTCTGGTTCTGTGAACTTCCAAGGATGGATTACTGCAGGGGTCTGCATCCTTTCGCTCTCCAGATGTTTTGGACTACAACTCCCATCAGCCCTACCCAGCATAGTCACCAGTAAGGGACCATGAGAGTTGCAGTCCAAAGCATCTGGAGAGCCACAGGTTGCAGATCCCTGGCTTACAGAGTGGTGCTGGTGAATGTGTGGTGTGTTAGCTGAAAGTGTCTTCTATGTAGGGGAGTGTTCTTAAGAGCCTTCTGCATTGGGTTCAAGTAATTATGCTCTATGAAAGACAAACAATTTCCTGGAACACAAAGTATGTTTTTGAGCTATTTTGCTTTTTCGCAATGCAATGGTCAGGTAACTATAAACTGCAGGTGAATGTACAAAGATGGTGATATATCATGTTAAAACAAACCAAAACGGGTGCGCACACACCTGTGCTACCGTGCAAAAAGTGAGAAAAATAAAGAAACATCATGCCTCAGCCTCACCACTCCATCCTTCTTTAGTCATAGTGCAAAATATTTTCTCCAAAGAGTTGCTGGCATTAAAGATGTTTTTGTCATAATATCTTTATTTGCAACTAACAGAACCAACGCGTTGCTGCTCCAGCAGTTTAATCATGGTTAGTCAGTGTAAAAAATAGACAAGTTTAAATAGTTCACTGTTCCCAATTATAATGCAAAACTACATTTCCCATAAAACATCACCCATGAAACCGTGCAAATTAAACTATTATAATGTGTTCACTCAATACGTTTAGATCAGGTACCTAAAATACATATAACACAAATATTGCAAATATATTTTTTGAACGGTTTGGAGAAAATGCATGGACATAAACAAATAGCTAAACATCTGATAATTCATGGAATAATGCAAAACAAAATTATAAACATGAATTACTCCCAAAGCGAGATGCAGCATTGGAAATAATTCAAACTATAGATACTTTGAGATAAAGTCACACCGTAGTGGCAACAATTTTACAATCTTCACAAACATCCATCATTATAGTTTACTTGTGACTGCACTGGGACACAAATAATTAAGAACAGTGCTAGCTAATACTTCTACCATCATAAAAAGATATATGTTTATACGAATAATACCAAATGACAATAATTGAGGTACAGATATTCACATTTAAAGGAATACAAGATAGACTTCACTCGTTGGAATTCCAAAAGATATTCTGGTATTATATGTGATGATTAGTCCAAAGAGTATTTCCTTTACTACTTTCCTGAGGGGAATCTTTTACCAGACTTAAACCTACCCATCATATCAACATGTGGTCATTATCATGAAACTGAGCAAAATGTGTGGTTAGTGCGTAGTTTACATCATTGTTCTTAAAAGCTCTTAAATATTCCTGGATACGAATTTAGATGTTGCAGATAGTTTATAAGTTGTTAAAAGGGCAAATTAAACAGTAAACAATAAATTCTGAATTACAATCAATGTACTCCATGATGAACAGTTTCGATTGAATATTGACAGCTACACAAATATTGGTTTGCTAAACACATTTGCAAACAATAAAAGTACTACAAGCAAAGACCACTATCAGTTTAATGAGCCAGGTTACTGAGAGCTTTTGGTACTATAAAATTACTCTCAGCGACAATGTCTCCTAGGATTTCCCCCTTCTAAAAAAAAAATAAGGGTTTGTCTCTAATTAATGTTGATATGTCATTATCTCTAATGAACACAATATGTTGTTATGAATCTAAAAGTAGTGAGTGTCTGGGGAAGAATGTGTGATTAATTCACCCTATGTTTAAACCTACCAGCCATGTCAGCACAGGTGTTATCCAAATCTGGTTCAAGTGAGCTGTTCTCCTGGCTCTCAATGTTTCTGAGTAAGGGATTTGTTTTGCATTGGTTTGGAAAGTACCAAGAGGAAGATTGTAAAATGGAATTTTCAATAGTTGTTTTATCATACAACAATGTCTGTACTCTCTGATCTTGCACTCATATCACAAAAATCCAACATGTCTATACTGGCTGTGTCAGATGACATAGTAAATGGAAGGTTAAGAGCATTAGAATTTACAAAATTCTTAAAAGGTTGTTGTTGAATTTTAACCACATTAAAATATTCTCAATCCATTCATTATCTGGAGTATTAAAGATGACACAATCTTCCACTGGCCCAGTAAAAGATTTGCATAGACAGGAGCACATTTAGAACCCATCATCGTACCTCTAAGTTTTCAAAAGTCATTATTATTCAAACAATATTAGCTATATTGTAAAACAAACGTAATCATATCCAATAGCATTTAAGACTGTGGCCCTCATTGCAAGTCAGGCGGTGGACCATGGTGCATAATGGGGATGGGGAAGGCGCTAATTACGGCACCGTAAATTACGGTGCCGTAATTAGCACCAAGGTCGCTTAGCGCCTTGGACTTTAACGCCTGCAAAAAGAAGGCGTTAAAGTGTGAATCAGGCGTTAAGGGTTTAACGGCGCCGACGGCGCCGTTAAACCCTTAACGCCTGACTTGTAATGAGAGCCTGTTTCTTAAAAGTGGAATACCTATTTATGGAAAAATATTCAGCTTCTTTGAAACCACCTGAGTGTGAATTTGAGGCTTGTAAATGGGTATCATCAAGGGTGTCTAAAACAAAATTGTCCTCCCATGGAACATCTGAAGTCTTTTTAGTACATCACCTTTGTCTTTCACATAAGAAGCCAATCTCAACAAATGCTAACAGAAACAAGTCTACAAAACGGGATAGGGTTCAGCAAATAATAAAATTGAGCTGACAATGGGTCTTTGGGTCTTTTTGATGATCCGGTGGCCAGGGCTCGCACTGAGGATAGATGCTCACCTCTATTCCAAATAGCCAGGGGCACGAGACAAGGCTGCCCCTTCTCTCCCCTTATTTTCGCCATAGCCATGGAACCACTGGCGGATAGGATTTGTCAAATGCACTCACACCGGAGGCTGAGATTGACTGGCCCTCCTGACATCATCTCTTTATATGCCGCTGATGCCCTACTCTTCATTCACTCCCATGGAGCTAACCTTGCCCCCATCTTGAACAACGTATTCCAGTTTGGACATATGTTGGGTCTCAGAGTGTATTGCACTAAATCTACATTATTTCCACTCACCAATGCTACAGTTCGCCCCCCCAAACTCTGTCAGGTTTTCTTGGGCGCAAACAGAGTTCACTTATCTCGGAGTAGTGGTTACACACCAGCCTGGCCTCCTTGATGCAGCCAACCAAAAATACCTCGACATGCTTGCCAAGAAATGGCTAGGAAGGGCTAAACTACCGATCTCCCTAGTGGTTAAAATTGGCATTCTAAAAATGGTCGTGCTTCCCCAACTTTTGTACCGGTTCCTTATTAACCCCTTGTGGCCTGGTAACGTCTTTTTTCATACACTTGATCGCACGGTCAACACCTTCCTATGGCACTCTGGGACAGTTTGGGCCTCATTACGACCCAGGCGCTAATGGGTTAACAGCGCCGTAAAAGGCTGCGGCGCCGTTAACCTATTAGCGCCTAATTACAAGGTCCCTTTGCGGGACCCGACCTTAACGGCTGGTGTAGACCAGCGGTTAAAGGAGTAACCCGCAAAGGGACCTTGGTGCTAATTACGGTGCCGCAATTAGCGCCTTCCCCATTCCCATTGAGCCCTATGGGGCAAAAATGGGAATGGGGAAGGGCCATGGAGGAAGGGGGAATTACCGCCCCGCCAACCTTGTAATGGGGTGGTAATTCCCCCTTTCTCCATAGCGGAGTCGGTAACTTAGCGGCATGGTCTTCCGCCAGGGTCGTGATAAGGCCATTTGTCTTAAACTAGATTCGTTGGCTACTCCCATGTCCGAGGGTGGCTTGGGGGCCACAAACTTTAAATATTATTGGCTGGTAGCCCAAGCGCAATACGCTTCAAACTGGTTTAACTGGATAAACGCACCCCCGCATGTCAGGCTCGAGTGACTGGTGGTCGAAGAATGAGATATTCGCTCCCTGGTTCTTCCTCCCCAGTGGGTCCATATAGAACCCTTGACCCAGTAGGTTCTACATCACTGCCATTATCTAAAAAATGGAAACTGATTAGGGTTCCTCAACCCTTCCATGGTAGCCTTTCTCTCTGGAACTTACTACCAGAGACTCCCATTATTCCCCCGAATATAAGTCTCCACTTGATGGATACTGGCTTCGAAACTCTATGAGAAGTCTTCGACCAAGGCAATTTCATTGAATGGGATGATCTTCCGGCCCCCCTACGTCAGAAATCATCCGTGTGACTTGAGTATTCTGGCCTTCGCTGCTCCCTCAAGAAAAGATTCCCTGACTTCCCCGTACTCCCCCCGATGACCCTATACTTACCAAAATTATAGATACCATGACCCTCAGTGGGGTGGTTTCCAGATTATACTCCCTATTACAATCCAAAAGCACCCCCCCTTTCTTTAGCATACTCAAGGGTTCTTGGTTTGAAGATCTGGGCACTGAAATAACTGATCAACTTTGGAAGAGGATATTCTCTCGAACTCATGCTGTATCATTCAACTCCCGCTTTAAGCTAATCCAATTTAAAGTCCTCCACAGGTTCCACTACACACTGATCAGACTTCGCCGTATGTCACATGACCATCCCCCCCAGATGCTGCAGATGTGGATCGGAGGATGCTACACATTTGCACATGATATGGTCCTGTCCGTTCCTTTCCCAGTTCTGGGGGAGGGTTTGCTCTAATGTGTCTGACATTCTAGACTATCCTATCGCCCCATCCCTGCTGAAATGCCTCTTTCACAATCTCCCCAGCCTCGGCCGGGATCCTGGAAACTTGCCGGTTTATGTATGCTCCTGTCAGTGTATTGCATCTTGCTTTGCTGGCTCAGACCACGGAACCCCACACACACTCAATGGCTCCGCACCATAACTTGGGCTTGGACACTGAGGAAATCTGGACGGAGCAGCATTCACTGGCATCGAGACCCAGGAATATCGGGTCCCCATTTCACTCCTATATCGCCTCCCTAACATCTGACACTGATTACAACCACATGACTCCTCCCCCCCTTCACAGCCCTTATTTGGTTGGTGTCAGTTTTATTTCTGCAGGCTGTGTTCCCACAGTGTCTGTTTTTCTGATGCTGAGCCCCGACTAATGTGTATATGCCATTGTTATTGTCTATGTACTAATGATCTAACTGCCGGATTTTGTGCATCTTCATTGTATTGTCAAGCTCAATAAATAAAGTTTTTTTTAAAAAAAGAGATGACTTCTGTGAAGGAAAATCCATAGAGTGCCAGACCGGAGAGATTCTGCTAAGAAGGATGCTGTTATGGAAGTCTGATGGACAGGACATTCCAGAGGAACGTGGTCCTGAAAATTGTGGGTGCCAGAAATGGAACACAATTGACATGCAGTTTGTCTGGTGCGGTTGATTTTGTTTTCACAGTTATTGCTTGTGGAGCATATTACAGTGCTGTGTTTTACCAGTTGGGACTTGAACTGGGGACAATGGAATTGTTTATTTTATTTACATTTTATTTTGTTTTTTATTTTATTATTTCATTTTTGTGCATACACGCTGATAAAAATGTTTACTCCATAAAATACATAGATAGAGACTATAATTCAGACCCTGTGGTGATATTATGGAGTTTGAACAATCCATGAATATATGAACTGTTGGATGTGTACACTTCAGTCGGGAGTGTGCATGTATGTTATTCTATCACACTATATTCATTCTGTTTGATGTTGCTTTATACTCAAGTGGTTATTCTTTGTGAAATACCTATACGTTCATTTTCATGAATATGATGTTATTTCAACTATTATGCATCTGACAACAATGGGGAAGGAGAGATATCCTGTGACACATACATTTTAGTTGATGGTCTAATTCCGCCAACTATGACATAGCAAGCAATCATAATTGTCCAAAAAGGAGGGAATACATGTAGGGATATATGGCAATGTTTTAAAATGGCAGTGTTTTTAAAAGCAGCCCAACAAAATGTGTGCAGCCAGTAGAATGGGTGCAAAACCTTTAGCAGATTAGGGATACAGGTCAGCATTTTAATGGAATTAGTCTAAATGCAGAAAATAGAAGGGCAGGTGAAATTCCACATTAGGCCTTACATGACAAAGCTGAATGCAGAAAAAGAGAATGGATTCAATGTGCAGTACACACATAACAAATTAGGAGCATTCCCATCTGTGAAGAATCCTCTGAAAAATTGCATTAGGAAAATAACATATATAACAAACTAACTTCCCTTTTAACAAAACCACAGTAACTAATTAGTTCTCCTATTAACATTGCAATGCAATTTCAGTAAACACGGATGGAAATTCTGCCTTGGTATTTCTCCATGGAAGAGAAATGTGCACCAGAAACCAAAAACAAAAAAACAATAATAAATGAATAGCTGTCTTCTTAAGCATTCTGAAGCTTATTTTGTTTACATAGGAAATATGTAGATACATGAAGACCCTCGTGAAGTGATTGGACAGTGGAATGAAAGTCTAGGAGGTGTTAGATACGTCAAGGGGAAGGCAGTGCTACTCTTCATTGACAGGGGGCATGATTAAATTGGGAGTTGAACCGAGAGGATGGGCTTTTAGTTGTTTTTTCCTGCAACACTGCTGGGTGCTGGATGTGCTCTTGCTGGGTGCAAAGGGGCTGTCGTCCTATCTGCCTGGAAACTTCAAGTCCTTATGCAAGTATTAGTGGAAATGAGGAAAGTGTGGATGACTGACAATTTTCTTTGTGACTGTTTAGACAAGAATAGGGCATAATTTTCAAATAGGTCATTGTGGGTTGGTTCGCACATGGGGAACTAACAAAACGAAATAAAACATTTTTGCAATGAATTTGTATTTTGTTTCTCACATAATTGCAGCTACGCCAGCCTGTTGGTAAGAGATTATAACTGTGTTATCATAAAATGCAATGTTTTGTTTGTTGTCATTTTGATTCATTTAAAAATAATAACTGCAATAGCAGAAGCAAGGTTGGTGTTTAGTGTTTTATTTTTCATTTCATATGTCTGATGGTCAATATTTTAGTGGGGGAAAGTAACTAGGAGGCGCTCTGGTGTCTACACCACAGTGGTAAAATATGTTTCCGCCAGAGGTAAAGTCAGAGCAAAAGGGGAAAATATATTTAAATATACAAGTTAGAAAGCTGGTATGTTGTATGTGTTTCACCCTGCATGCTAAAGGGGGAACAAAGCCCTCCAAGGGCATCGGTCTCTGGTGTAGATAAACCATTGGCACAATCTATATGCAATAATTGACAATATTTATGATCTTACTGGGTTCCCTACCAATGTGCTAAGCCTGGGTGGATGTTTACAGTCATCCTAAAGTGTATCATAGTTATAGAGGAGGAGGGTTTGTCTTATCACAGGCAGTGTTATAAAAAGTACACTCACCACTAAATTACCACCAAAATGAGGTATGCCAATTTACTGCCAAAATACAACAATATCAAAATACTGCCGTTAGGTAATAGTCCCAGAGACAAAACCGTTTACACATTCTTCCACTAGTTTTAGTTCACTAATGATGCATCTATTATTCACTGCACAGAAAACCCATAGTCATTATCCAAATGCCTATAAATTGTATCTCCCAACAACCATATCAGTCAAGAAATATGCACCCGTGCTTTTTCCTCCTAGCAGGTGTTGAACCCTAAATTTGCGTGCCAACAATTCAGAGGGCACTCTTGCCAATCATGCTGTAGTTTATTTGGTATAACAAAATCTGTGTCACTTAAGATTGTTACATAAGATGTGACTGGCTGGGAACAAGCACGCATTTATTTTTTTGTAATTGAGAAATAGCATTCAAACCTGGGGTAGGGTGCTCAGCCAAACAGGTGGCTGGAAGAGTGGATACGAATACACTGTTTACCACACTTTCTTTCCAGCCATCTGAGGACTGTTCCCAGTCAGCGCCATCTTGATTGTAGGGAGGAAACAGAGAGCCTCTACCTGTTACCTCCCCACATCCCTCACAATGACATCGTAACCCATTCACCACCCGTCTCCCTCCCTCCTCACTTACATGCTGGACCGGAGCTGTGCGCTCTGGTCCCGGCGATCATCCCACATGCGGACCAAGATCAGGTGATGGGCTTATGCAATACGCATGGAGCCCATCTCCTGAAAAAAAAGAAAAAACAAACATTAAACTATTTGCACCACTGGCAAAGCCTGGGATGCAAATAGCTATCAACCACTTGTTGGGGTTGCATGGATGGCTGATAATGGCCTGCGGCGCTTGCCAAGGCCCTTGCTTTCCTCGGGCCTGCCTATGCTTGGGCTGGTGGGCAGTTACCGGCCATGTACGCCCCTTGGCGAGGGAGTTGTTGCTATATTCACAACGTGCAGCACCTATGATGTCATTAAGGCAATATTGTGAAGCCCATTCTCTTTCCTTTAGGACATTTTTAATATCCATTGTGGCCATATTATGGAAACATTGCACCAGTGAAAGTGCATTTTCGCATGTTGTTAGCACAAGTGTAAGCAATACCCTAATGCTAATATAAGGTGGCAAAAACATAGTGAAAGATTTTTTATTTGGTTTTGCACTATGAAAAGTTTTGCCCCTCTTCGTGCAGTGCAAAATTGCACTTGCACTAGTGGAAAGTTAAGTAGTATATCAACTTTGCAGGTCATTAGAGGCTTGACATTGAGACCCCGTGCAACCCTCAAAGTGGAATAGAATCATTTGTGTATAAAGTAATATCTAACCTGTAATGACAGATGTCCAAAACTAGTGGACATATACGTACATATCAAGGAGTCAGGCCAAACTCTGTAGTACCCCTCGATTCAGTAAATCATTTTCAGAACTGAAATTACACATCCAAATTTTCAAGACATAATTGGTTAAGAAATAAACCTAAATACATGTGCGAGATAAGTTTCTGATGCTCAATTGCTCAATGATTTTGACATATTTGCTACAGCATTTAGTGGTCCGCAATGTCAAAATCTGTGGAGGAGTCTGGGAAAATTGAACCAACGCAACAAATCTCTAATCATTGGTGAGTAGATTTCTAGAAGTATCCTTGGTGCAAGTGTTGGCTTGATATTGATATTTATTTGTATTGCGCTAGTACACAAGTGTTTCAGAGCACGAGGGAGGGGAACAGGGGAGAACAAGCGATCTTACTAGGCCCAGTGACATTGAGAACGTGCAAGTGCATGCGAGAGGGGGAGGGGAAAAGTGCATGGAAGGGGGGAGAAGTGGAAAGTGCGAGGCATTGTAGAAACAGATAAATAACAATAAATAGATAATAAAGGCAACAAACAGTGGTAGTGCAGCCAGCAATTTGCAAGTGCTAGGTTTAAGGCAGCAGACAGGGTAGGTCTGATAAGTGCAGGAAGAAAAAGGGGGGGCTGTATGGGTACAGATACAGACCCCAGTGCAAGGGGTGGCCCGGAGGCAGTGCGGGAGGGTGGCAAGGTGAGCAGGTACCTGGACCCAGAGGAAAGAGGGTGGCCAGGTGTACGTGACAAGAAACAACAGATCAGCAGGGGAGAGGGGGAGCGAAGGCAGAAGAAAAGAGGAAGGTCTTGAGGTGCTTCCGGAACAGGAGATGGTTCTCCTCAAGTTTTAGAGTGTCAGGGAGGCTGTTCCAGAGGGAGACCCCAGCCGAAGACAGAGATCTACCCCCAGCTTGTTTCTTTGGAAAACGACTGACCCTGAGGGAGTTGGAGGTAGAGGAGCGAAGAACTAGAGAGGGGAGGTATTTGCGGAGGAATAGCTGAAGGTATTTTGGACCCAGGTCCCAGAAAGCCTTGTGGACAATGCAGAGGGTTTTGAATTTAATCCTTGCATCCACTGGGAGCCAATGGAGAGATTTCAGAGCTGGAGAGATACGATCCTAGGGCTTGAGACCAAGGACAATTCTTGCAGTCCTGTTCTGGATTAGTTGCAGAGGGTGGAGAGTAGAGGCAGGTAGATTTAGAAAGAGGCTGTTACAATAGTCCAAGTTAGAGAGAACCAGAGCTTGGGATACCATGAGTATCTGGGGGAAGGAGAGGAAAGGCAGAGTACCTCTGAGGAGGTGCCGTAGGAAATTTGACTTTTTAGAGACCTCTGAGATGTGGGCGGAGAAGGAAAAGGTGGAGTCAAAGATGACTCCGAGGTTCTTAGCCTCGCAGGTGGGGGTAGGAGGAGGGCCAAGGGAGGCCGGCCAAAGAATGAGGGGAAAGGATGGTTAAGGTGTGCCGATGAGGAGGATCTCCATGTTGCTGGCATTCAGACAAAGATCATTGGCGGTACACCAATCTTGAATGGTAGATATACAATCGTAAATGAGAGAGTGAGAGGAGGTGGCAGAGGGCAGCCTGAAAATGAGTTGAGTGTCATTAGCGTAGCACTGGAAATTTGAGCAGAAAATGGCAATGCAGTGGGCGAGAGTTGCCAGGTATTGGTTGAAAAGCCAGGGCGAGAGGTTAGACCGCTGGGGAACACCCCAGGTAGAGAGGAAGATAGATGAAACAAAGGACCCAAGTTGGACCTGGGAGGTCGATCTGAGAGGAAAGAGGTCAGCCAGGCCAGAGCCTGATCAGTGATACCCAGGTTTTCATGGAGACGGTTGAGCAGGATGGTATGGTTGACCCTGTCGAAGGCAGAAGAGAGATCGAGGAGGATGAGACAGAGGAAATGTTAGAGTCAATGTTGAAGAGCAGATCTTCACGGGTGCTCAGGAGAGCAGGTCCATGATTCTGGCAGCTCTGAAGCCAGACTGGTGGTCATGGAGACAGCCAACAGAATTGGAATGAAGGTTAAGCTGAGAGATGGCCAACTTTTCCAGGAGTTTGCCCAGAAAGGGAGTAATGGAAATTGGGCGACAGTTAGCTGGACAAGAAGGATCATCTGTGGGTTTCTTGAGAAGTCAGTAAAATACTTTTTGTACGCCTATTAGGTCAGAAAAAATTTATCACAAATCTCACAAAATAGGAACCAGGGATGCAAAGCCGTTCAATGATGATATAGCGTTGAAGACATGACTTCCAGTTATACAGCTTCTGGATTAACTTCGAGCATCATGAAACTATTTGTATTTTCCTTGAAAATTTCCCAGGGTCTCCACCCACTTCTCCCTGTAGCCATATTGAAACTTTAGCAAATCCAATTGCTAATTTGCCTTGTTTTTTTTTTTTCTCAACTTTAGGCATGGAAATATTTGCACTTGAAAAACATGCACAATGTTTTCCACATTTGTATGCATGGATTTTGATACATTTTCTCCCAAAAGGTTGCCTGATAGACTAATATTAACCAATTTGTAAGAGGATTTGCAAATTAGCATCCTTGAGACATGGCCATTATGTGATGTTTGAATGTGCAATAAGGTGTTATAGCATCAACAATATATTGGAATATTCACATACTCAAATACATATTTGAATACAACTTTATTTGACACTACTTGATTACTTTCTCATCTACTTTTTTAACTTTCATTTTTGAAAGTCATCACGCAGCACTGAAAGAAAATAATATCTTACATTGAGCAAACTTCAATGGCATTACATAGAGAAGTGTAGTCTATAGGTGTAACATAAAGATGTACAAGTCAACAGGACACCTGGAACATATCCACGATTGTCTTGCTGACGACTCACCGCAAGATCAGAACCACATAGCCCCTTTATGAAGCAAGTTATTTGTTCTCTCTTAATGCTGTCACCTTAAGAAGAAACACGCTATTTTTGTGGTTTATAAATGCCTCATCTCATGTCTGATCAGTGAAGGGGGAGCAAGTATAGTGAACGCTGCTTTATCTGGCACCAATAGGCATGCAACAGTGCCAGAAAATTGAATGCGGTATCCGGAAGTGGTAGAGAAATGGGAAGCAGATAAGAAATGTCAGATAATAGATCTTTCTGCACTTGTGCTCTATTCTTTGGCAATCTGCCTTACAGAGTTTCTGAATCCTCCCTTCATAAGTTATTAAGTGGTATGTTATTAATCAGGACAGTACTGTTAGAAGAAATGACAGGGGCTGGCATGGAGTTATTTTAGGAGGGGGCAGAGGTGTCTGTCCCGCTAATCTTTGGTGAAGCATCAGATTGTCCCCCAGAGGTTAGAATTTCTAAATGAGTAATGACTCATTTACAAAGTTCCATGTTCAAGTTGCTAAAGGAACACTGCTTCATTCACTTAACCGAGTAAAGCTGATAATAGGAGAGTCTTCCAGGGGGCCCTTTGAACAACTCTGGATTGTATGTTACTCCCCCAACCCTGGGGGCCTCATTGGACAAATCCAGATTGTTTGTGACTCCTTTAACCCTGGAATAGCCTGACTCAGATGGTGCCACGCCCACCCCCCAAGGCTGAGAGAGACGCCTTGTCAATAATTAGTCAGGGCAGAGGCATGCAAGGAGAGCTAGTGGGATCTGGGGGAAGGGACAGGCTGTGCAAGGTGTTTCCTCTCAATGTGATAGGGATGGGAGAGCTGTCACCTCAGGGACTGGAGGGTAGAAAAGGAGTCCTGCAGATGGAATGTAGCTTGTGTGAGAGCGCAAGTGCTAAGTTATTCTCAGCATTGCTGATGGTATGGGTGCCAAAGACAGTGCAGTTTTAGAGATGGTACCATGTGCTACTTGTGTTGCTGACTGGTGCCATTTCCATATATTCTGTGTAAATGTGTTATTCCTACAATTTAAGAACATATGCTTTGACCGTTTTAACTGTTTTCAGAAATGGTGCTGAAAGTAGGGCTGTTGGGCCAGCTAAAATAACCCCTGACGTCCTGAAGGGAGTTAGCAGGGAAGTGGTCTGTGCTACCTTTAAAACATGTATTCTTGAAACATCTGTTCACTTGAACCTAATATCAGAGCCTCTCTGACTGGGCTAGAGCCTGGAGTATAGAACACTCCTTCACAAAGCCAGTGTTCCAACGTTTAAATATTGGAATTCGTATGTGCTCAGTATGAAGATATCATGTCAACAGTTTATTAAATACGTGGGTGTACGTGTGTGTGTGTGTCTGTGTTTGTGCCTGCGTCTGTGTGTCTGTGTGTGTGAACACATCTACTTCTTGTTCATCTTAGAATAAAAATATTAGGAAAGTATTTGCATCACTCGTGCTGCCTACATTTCAATGAGCATTGCTGACCATTGTCAGAGGCACTTTTCAGCCGAGCTACGAAACTTGTGATGGTGCCATACAATCACGTCTCCAGAAGACAGCTGTGATTTTAATGGCATAGTACCAGTCTGTTTTTTTATTGTAGCTGCCATACAAGTTTAATGAGATTGCACTGGGGCCTCCCACCATGGCTGCAATACGTTTAACAGCAAAGTGCTGACATTCAACACCAAAAGTGCTAGCCATTTCACAGAATAGAAAAGGAAAAAAGATCGAGAATGAGACTGCGCCCAGTTGTAAGAAAATAATATTTAATGTGTTGAGGTGCCCTTTGTGATGACACGTGTTTCGGTCCCTTAATAGACCTTTCTCAAACTGGGCGCAATCACATTCTCTATCTTTTTTCCTTTTCTTTAATACTTTTTGAGTGTTTTTGTTTCTTGGCTTTACCACTAACCGTCTGAGACGCAACCTTACAGAAAAACTTTGGAAAGCAATCACTTGTCTATTTTGACAATATATAATTGAAGTGAAACTAAAATGTCACCATGTTAGACCTGACCGACCTAGCCAAGAATTCTTAAACTTCCCATTTCACAAAACATATCAAGTCTGCATTTAGCATGGCAATACCAGAACCTCCCAAAAGGGTTTCTATACTTTAGGATTCACAGTATGAACACTTCCCAGCAAGACTGACATATGTGTTCTAGTGGCATAATGTAAAGAAGCAGACATATACATCATTGGAAAAACCCACCCCCCTCACTTCCGTCATACTGGATGAAGAACCCGAAGGCACTATGCACAACAGTAGGTATCATTCCAATATTGCATCGAGTATATGAGAGACTTCATGCACTCAAACAACCCTAACATATGTACTCTCGAACTGAAGTCGTAGCAGGAGGTCTACAGGCACCACTGAATATTGAGGAGCCCTAAAGAAAACCTCACAGGAGGAAAGTGATGTTATAAGGAGAAGAGACGATGACGCATTGAACCAATATGAAAATACTTAAAGAATGAAGATGTAACTGAAAAACAAAGTAAACATATACATGAGTGAGAAGAAACTATATATATATATATATATATATATATATATATATATATATATATATATATATATATATATATATATATATATATATATATATATACACACACAAAGGAGATAGATGACCAGATCAGTAGTTCTGAGAGACACAAGGTAGATGGCCATATAGAAGCTTGTGGCAGTAGAGACATAACATGGGTAAAGTGGCCATATTGAAAAGACGGACGTCGGCTTTGAATATAAGTAGGCAAAAGGCTCTAAGGAGAAAAGCCAGGACTGCAGAGCTGACAGAGCCTGTAAACACAGCATTGTGCACAAACAAAGAATAGCTGTTGGCTAGAGATCAAGGGTGCCACAGTGAGCAGCAACAGCAGGGTACAAGTGGAGTCAACAAGGATAAGCCATGTACATAGGACATATTTTGCTTCTATTAAGTAAATGAGTGAACATTTGCCGATGACAAGTATTGACGATTAAAGAAGTTGCAGGAAAGCGTATTTGAGATGGAGCAAGCAAGTCTCCAGACGCAGAAGAGGGTAATGACACCCAGGATATTTGAATCAAATAGCACGAAATAGAAGACAATTGACCTCATTAGGAGTTTGGAGGTAACCATGGCACTATTAGTGCCATGGCTGCCTCCAAATCCTTATCGACTCCGCCCTGGTGAATGGAGCTATTACCGCCCCTTTCCAAGGTTGGTGGAGGCGGTAATTCCCCCTTCACCAGGGCCCCTCCCCATTCCCATTTGAGCCCCCATAGGGCTCAATGGAAATGGGGAAGGTGCTAATAACGGTACCGCAAATTCCGGTATCGTTATTAGCACCAAAGTCCCTTTGCGGGTCCCGTCCTTAATGCCTGGTAAAACCAGTCGTTAAGGGAGGACCCGCAAAAGGAACTTGTAATAGGGCGGTAAGGGATTACCGGTACTGGTGCCCTTACCGGTACCAGTAATCCCTTACCGCCCGGGTCGTAATGAGGCCCAATATGTGTAAAAGTATAGTTTGCATAAATAATGCCTGATAGTAAACGATTGGCCTAAGCACATTCGCATTGCATTATAAATTGCATTGAATGAACCTGAAACAGGCTGACTATGCCGCCATTTTGAGTTATCCGCCATTTTGATAACCTCTTGCTTTCTGTCCCATGTTTAGTATTGTGTTTTTGGCACCAGCAGAGCAAAATGAACTTTGTACTGTTTCCATGATGTCAACGTAGATAAGAATATTGAAGCTGCTAAAGTGGATTGTTTGTCCTACACTGAGAAACCTTGGAGTTAAACAAAAGCTGTACTAATCAGTAATTCAGATACCATCTGTTCCAATAGCGCCTCTCCGTTCAAACAGCAAAGTAGAATGATGAATAGTTAAACATGTTCTTCTTGCAGAAATCTTTGTTTTCGCTCCTTGAAACTATGCTGACTTTAAACTCAAGAACAAATGATGGACAAATATAAGTGAGCAAAATAAGGATTGTTACCTTTGTGTCTTATATTTGGAAAACATGTGAAATGTTTAAAGGAAAACAACAAACTATTCAGAGATGTTTAAGCATGACTTAGTTATGTGGATAGGCCATGAACCCTAGGTAAATGTATTACACGAAGAGGGGCTGGACGATGTGTCCGGGATTGTGGAAAACTTGTATAAATACTTGTGTTTTTGAAATGTCCAGCACTCTCTCATCTCACGGTGTCTGCTTGCACATATTGCAGGGTGTTGAGAGCCAGACAGCTGCCTGTTAATATATGTACATTATCCTTTGACCTCGTGATCTATTATGTGGTACTAAGACTCGATATTCTTTAATCTTTCATATGGACAAAATCATGGCCTTCTCACACGTGGTGTGAGACCAGGAAACAAGGCCTACTCATTAGGCTTTAACTGAACGTAGTGATTTCCCTACACTTCTTTAAAGGTTCCAGAGTAGAGAACATCATCTAAGGTCAAGTACAATGGAGAAGCCTTGGCTGAAGGGAGATGGTACATTAATTGGGCAAGTGGGCAGTAGCCTGACTTTGATCTTTGCACCTGGGTTTCATTTTGCTTATGTGCTGCTAACGAAACAAGAGTTCAAGGTTGGGAGGGAATGCCAGCCAATCAGAAGGCCTATGCAATGGTGAGCATATGTAGTTAGAAGGATGTTCACGGCATGCCTACTAGATGTGGGGCAGCCAATTATGCTATGAACATTTATAATCTCTGTAAGGAGATGTGCTCCCTTAACCAATCTCCCCGTCTGATAGGTTTTATTATTTGCCACATAAGATGACATCATAGATGATGCACATCGAGGTATACAGCCTTTGTGTGATTGAAATGTAGCCCAGAGTGTGTGAGCTGCAATCTATTTGTTCACCAGGTCTTCCTACTTTATTTGGACTGATAATAAAGTAGTATTTTTCCATATTGTTTTAGTCTGTCTGGTTATTTAGGTTCAAGATGTTTTTTTATGCTAATTCCATTCTGCGAATAAGAACGCTCCAAGTGCTACTGCACAACAGTAGTTACATATCTATGAAATACTGCTTTGCTGTTAATAGGACAGTACTGGCACCTCTTAGCAGTCTCAAAAGAGAGTCCGGAAATTGAATGTTCACAATCTCTAACTTGCCCATTGCCATCCTTACCACCTGTGGGGCAGGCTGGCGGGAAGTGTGAAAATATGGTATTACTGTGAAGAATTTACCCACCAGTCACCTTTCGTGATCACGTCATGCCTGATAGGTAACCAGCATAGTGCCAACCCTTTCATGGCACTGGTCTGTCCAGCAACCTCCACATTTCTATATAGGATAGTCCACAGAAAAGCTGGAAAGTGTGGGGGCAACCAGTGATATGTCAGGTGCCTATTACCTGTGACTCACGTCTCTAGTGCAATGGACCTTTTCAGAGTAATCTACCTCTTAGTCAAGATAGCTCACTGTTAGAGTAACTGCTGGAGAGGGTTATCCCTAGGCTGTGGGTTCCTGGTTCAGATAGGTTGGCAAGTTAATGTGCCTGTTACAACAGTGTGTGTTCTTCACAGTTCCAAAATGCAACAGGGCCACAATAGTGTTCCATTGCCAACAGGATTTAGGGCTGGAATCTTTAGTGCAGCGGTGCCAACAAACACGTTTAAACGTTCCTAATTCACAGAGCGGTGCAAAGTGTATTTTCGCGGGGCAATGTCACTTTGCACTGCAAAAGTACTCTTTGCACGACAGTACGAGTCTAATAAAAAAAAACACTAAGTAGAATGAGCTCAGTGCTTTTTTGTGAATTAGGCCAATTTCACACAGTGCAAAGAGTACTTTTGCAGTGCAAAATGACTTTGAACAACAAATATACACTTTGTATTGCCCTGTGAATTAGGCCCGGTTCAAGGCGTTTGTTGGCAGTACAAAGTAATTTTGCACTACGCTAAATGTTCCATGAATTAGGCCTTTAGTGGATACCTAACGGAATAGCAAATGATACTGCATCTCCAAGTTTTGGCAGTCTCAGCAGAGATCCAACATATTGAATGGGCGTGCTGTTTGGACACTGTCTTGCCCCCTGGAGCATCCATGGTACACATTAATGAACAGTATTAAAAAAAAAAAAAGAAAAACTTATATTGCTTAGTCGGCTTTCTTTCGTGTTTAATTCAACATGGCATCCTGTATGACTTCACTTCTCTTCAATACCTGACAATGGACCGGCACTGCCTCAGTCATTCTGGTCCTACTGGCGCTTTGAAGGTAGCCACCGTTCTGAACTCTCCCGATTGCATAAGAGGATGGTTATTGTGACGTCCCAGTCAGTTGTAGCGCATGCACGAGCCTCGTTTTGGGACCGCGCATGCGCAGGTTAAAAAACCGCGTCCGTGCGGGCAGTTGCCGCCGGGACGCATAGCAGGCAGCATCGCGTCCCGTGTCTCTCTGAGTGTGTGCGTGCGTGCATGTATGCGTGTGGGCCACCCGAGGCACGGGTGGCTATACAACAACTGGCGACGAGGCGGGATACCATCGAAGCGTTCGCTCGATGAACACGGCGTCTTTTACATCAGCGATGCTACACGGTGGTGAGTCACAGACCCGGCGGGAACAAATCTACGGTGTCCTATCGTCTGTTATGCAGCAGTAGCGGCCTGAAAAGGTGCTTGTGCACTGCTCATACCACATTCACAGACTTTTTGGAACTCTGGCAGTCCTCTACAACCCAGAGGACAGCCCACATCGCATAGCTACCGCACAAAGGGTGGCTGGAAAGCACAGCAGGCAACAAGGAAGACACACAAAGCTGGAGGGGAGCAATGGCATGCTGAATTCCGCCGTACAGTAACGTGAGGTACGTGCACTGCCCACCTAATTCTGGTTTGCGGCCTCTGAGCCATAAGGAGGTGCATGGCGGAAAGTGACGGAGAGGCGGAAGCTGCGACTGTGGTGGTGAAAGCACAACAGGGATCGTTGTTGCCCATGCAAGAGTTTGATGTGTCCGGTCCCCCTTCGAAGTTGGGCCCAAGATGGTTGCTATGGATAAAAAAACTTGATATGTACTTTACAGCGACTGGGATAACCAATGACGATGCGAAGAGGGCCACTCTTTTGTACTGCGCAGGTCTGGCTGTCCTACGCATATTTGAATCCCTGAACCTGCAGGTAGTCACCTATGATGCCGTCAAAACTTCTCTGGAAAATCACTTTATACCACTCTCTAACGTCGACTACGAGAGGTTTCTCTTCTGTGGGGAAAAACAGCGGGAGGAGGAATCACTGGATCAGTTTTGCGCTCGACTGCGGCTCATGGCCACCACGTGTCGATGGGACAATGAGGAATCGATGATTAGGAATCAAGTACTCCAAGGGTGTGGCTCAGGCAAACTACGAAGGCAAGTGTTGAGGGAACCGGGCTGGACCCTGCAACAAATCCTAGACAGTGGTAGAACCTATGAACTTGTGGAGTCGAGAGGTGCAAAGATGGACGCAGCAGTGCGCCCTGGGAAGTCGGAAGAGGCATTTGCTATCAATAAACAGACTGCGTCGAAAGACAAGTGGGGTCAGAAACGACAGGAAACTCGTTCCCCGACAGGGTCTGAATCTATCTGCCAGTATTGCGGATATGATTTGCCCCACTCTGAAGAGTGTCCGGCCAAATCGAGGACATGTGGCCGGTGCAACGGACCAGGACATTACGCCCGAATGTGTCGTGCCCCAGCTCCTGTGTCAATATAGAGGGGCCCGGCCAGGGTACGAGGGGGTGGTTCGAGAAGGCAGAAGAGCATTGCGACTTTGGAGCAAGAAATGCAGAGACTTCAGCTAGCTGAGGAGTAAGAGGAGGAGGAAGATGAAGTATTCTTCATCTCGAGCATCGCCACTGGGGCGAAGAGTAAAAGACAGCCCAAATGTGTTGTGAACATTCAAGAGGTGCCGACTCAAGTGCTAATTGACACAGGGGCCTCAGTATGCGTGCTGGCCTCGGAACATTACCAGAAGATTCCGGGCCCTCCAGCGCTGAACATTTCGACGGCGAGGATTTTCACGTTTGGCGGAGACACTCCGCTCCCCATCAAGGGTGTGTTTGTAGGGCCTGTATCCAGGGGCGGAAAGACCATAAAGGCCCGATTTTTCATTACAGATGTGAGTCCCCACTCTCTACTCAGCTGTGCGGCATCCAAAGCCCTGAACCTGGTTCACTTTGCACTAGCGGTCTATCAGGTGGATATTGAGACACTGCTGGACAAGTTATTTGGGCATTTTTGAAGGAGTTGGGAAGTTGAAGGCGCCCCCGGTACGTCTGCACATTGACGACACCATCAGACCAACAGCCCTCAAGCACAGGCGGATTCTGTTTCATCTTCGAGAGAAAGTGGAAGAAGAGCTCTGGTCGCTTGTCAGTATGGACATTATCGAGAGGGTGGAAGGACCGACGCCCTGGGTTTCGCCCATTGTGGTGGTGCCCAAACCAAAACAGCCTGGGGCGGTGAGAATTTGTGTAGATATGCGTCTCCCCAACGCCGCAATTAAGAGAGAGAGACACTTAACGCCGACCCTCGATGACATCATTGGGGAGTTGCTTGGGGAGTTGCAGGGGGTGAAAGTCTTTTCGAAATTGGATCTACGGGCGGGCTATCACCAGCTTGAGCACCACCCAGACTCTAGATTCATCACGACTTTTACCACACACGACGGCCTTTATCAATTTAAGCGCCTGAGCTTCGCCATTTCTTCGGCCGCCGAAGTCTTCCAGAACACTATTAGGGGGGCGCTGGCAGGCCTTAAAGGCGTCTTGAATATGAGTGACGACATCTTGGTATTTGCCGACTCGGAAGCAGAACACATAAAGAGGCTCGAGAGCACGCTGAAAAGGCTGAGTGATCTGGGACTTACCCTACACTGTCAAAAGTGTGAATTCTTTAAAGACAGGATAGGGTTTTTTTGATTTATTTTTCACGCCGCTGGAGTGTCACCGGATCCAGCTAAGATCAGAGACATTCGAGAAGCTGCAGCACCATCATCCCCCACGGAGGTAAGGAGCTTCTTGGGGATGGTGAATTACTGTGGGCGCTTCATCAAGGGTTTGGCTTCCTTGTTTTGGGACCCGCGCATGCGCAGGTTAATAAACCGCGTCCATGCGGGCAATTGCCGCCAGGACGCGTAGCAGGCAGCATCGCGTCCCGTGTCTCTCTGAGTGTGTGCGTGCGTGTATGTATGCGTGTGGGCCACCCGAGGCACGGGTGGCTATACAACAGTTATTTCAAATCCCAGTAGGGCTGAGCAGATGCAGTTCTATGCCGTGTACGCATTCCATAGGACTTCCAGAGGCACGCAACCTGGAATGTCTCCCAAATCTGAGTGTTGCTTGACCGGTGGGTGAAGGGCAACGGCCACGTACACCAAAAGGTGCCGTGACACCGGAAATGGTTGAGTCAACACACTGAACTGTCTTCGGTGCTGAAGATAAAACAGTGTTGTTTTTAATCAGTTCTAATTCAGAACCACACATTTTGATCAAATGCACATTTTCTTTATAAAAAAAAAATATTACAAAAGTATGCACGGCTAAAATGTGTTTTATTTATTCTAGAAACATGATAACCCCTGGCTAAACGGAAATTGAGTTCTCAACTAATGGCAATGGATGTGCGGTCAGGTGTATAGCATAATAATATCGTGTGTGTTGTGTCAGCTATTGCCTGTTCTATGCATTGGAATCAAAAGTGCTACTATTACTCACTTTAAGGGTACTTAGTTCAACAAATTTTGGATGATGAGGGGTTGAGTCGGCACAGCCTGGGTTGGAACCAATACTTGCTGAGCTACCCTGAGTTCAGTTTTATAGTGCGCTTAATCTACCATGTTTAAAAATCGGCATGTACCAACTTTTACCTGCCATCCATAAACACGGACTTGAAAATGCACTGCTTGCAACAATGTATTAAAACAAAAAAATGTCCTGTATAGAATGCCCTCTCCTTTGCCCCCCCCTCTTCCTTTACCCCACTCCTTTCTTCCCCTGCCCCGCCCATTTTCCTTCAACTGCCACTCAACGTGTTCAAATGAAATTACTCCTCTGTGTGTTGGTAGTAATGGATCCTGGCTAATGAGCTGTGAGTTCAAACCACCTACACAAAGTTCTGCTTTACATTTGAAACTTTGTAAGGTACTCTGCCTCTTCAGTCCGTAAGGCATGCCAAAACAAACGCTTCTTCCTCTGAGTCACTCACTCCAGCAGAATTTACAGAGTGATTGACATTATAATAGCTGCACAAAACAATGAAGACACCTTTTTAGTCTTTCAAATATGATTGACTTTGTTCAAGTGGTGACACACTTTCTTCTATGATGTTGCCATTCATTCCTGATTTTGTGCAGACAAACAGCACCCATACATTCTCACTAAATGATTTTGAAAGCTTTTCACACAGGAAATGGTTTAAACCTTGCAAGGTGTGATGGAACGGCGCGTGGCCAGGCCTGCTATGTGCCAGGGAAGCGGGCAGGGATTAGGCAGGTGATGCGATGTGCGTCTAACTGTAAAGGAACGCCGCGCCAACTACATTCTGATTTTGATTCAAACTGAAGACCAAGAAATAGAATGCAATGATCTTTGCCTCTGATCACATTACTTGGTGCAAAAAAACAGCCATGCAACGTGTCATCAGGGAGTTGTTTGGAGCAGAACGCATCAATCGCATGGCCTTGCCATCCTTCAGCGATCGGCCAGCCTTCCTAATGCCTATACGTCATTGGGCAACTATTCTTTGAGCCCTCAGCTTGGGCACATCGCAAAGCTTCCAAATTCCCTCCAACAATACAAGTATGGGCCGAGCCATAAATTAACAGACTGCACTCAGTGACTAATTGCTGAGTAGTGAATGATGTAAGGATATCATGATTATTACTAATAGTAGCGATTGCAATATTTATAACACAATCTCTGTTAGTATTATGTTGAGTATTCTGATGAATGTAGGTAGTAATTGTAATTAGTTACTCATACCGAATTGCTATACAGTTTGCACACTATAAATAAATAACTCATACCAATCAAATGAGCCCGTTCCTTCCACTGCAATCTGCCATATCACTTGCTCCAGTAGGAGTGGGCGACCTTTTCATAAGGGAAGCAAAATATCCAACATGTTACTTATATTGGGAATGCTTTCCACGCGAGCAACCCACCACGCGCAAAACACAAATAATGTGTGTTTCCCGTGTGAATTGTTTGCCAGATTGAGTGTGAAATGGACACGTATGGAGACATTTCGAATGGCACAAAGGGATAATCCAATCATTCACAGGATGCGACTAGGGAGTTCCACCACACCTACCTTCCAGCGCGTAATCCCAGGTCATGGCAGCAATGCTGCAAATCTGCGTGCATTTCATAAACCACTGAAAACAAACTTGATCAAACATTCATTCATCACCACAACCTGCTGCACTTATAACAAGCTTCTCACAGCTTGTACAAGTCCAGGTAGCCAACCACAAACACTCGTCCTGAATGCCCAACGGTATTGATGCAATACCTGAGTCCCACAATGACACTCAAATGCTACTCCACAACAGGGACCTAATTCCACCATAATACCAGGTGTAGTGGATGTGACATCACACGTCCCTTCACCTCAGATGACATCACATCACAGGAAGTGAATTTATTTTACCCCAGCCGGAAGTGACATCACGGGAAGCAATGGAACACAACCTTTCACTCCTTGACAAAACAGGACGTGGCAGTTCATAAAATTGTTCCTAAGTACACTATGAAAAATATGGTTATGATATCAGTGTAATGTGATATTCGTTTCGTTTCATACAAGAATGGATCACCATATGTATCATTAATATCAGTGTGTATAGGCCCACATTACCAAATTACTGTGAATGCATGCAGACGTCCAAGGACAATGATGAATTATATAGCACTTATGCTTATGGGCTTTATATATACCAAACATACATACACTATCACCCAACCTGTGTTGGTACTCATTATCAACCTCAGAAGAATGAAAGACTGAGTTGGCCTTGCCAGGATTCGAACCTGCAACCAGCAGAACACACACACATTGCAGCAGCGAGTGATCAACCCACTGAGCTATCTTATCGTCTCTAGCTATCTTACCGCCTATAGTAAAATTAGAAATTACATGTCTGAATGTTCTCGAAGTCATAAAGCAAATTATACTCTGTAGTGCATACCATTAAATTGTTAACTGAGATTTAACAGCACGTCAGTTCATCGGCGGGTCTGGTGCAAAGTTGGTCACGTGTTAAGCCTGCGTGGATCCACTTTTCAGGGTTAGTTCAGTTTATTTCTTATATAGTGCTGCACGCGCTTGCGCCTCAGTGCGCTGACAAAACATACAACACAAAACTTGAAATATAATAAATCGGGCAATATATTCAACTAATAATAAAGAACAAAAGGAAAGAAAGAAAAAAGAAATCATAATTCCTAAAAATCTTTAACATACATGGACATATTGTACACGTTTAAAAACAATTCAGAAACATGGGTAAGTCACTCTAACCACATCATATGATGATACATTCTGTGTGGCCTATAAGAGACCAGCTACTGATAAACAGCAAGAGAAAGCAAAAAAATCCTAATGCCTAAAAATGTGTTCCGACTAATTCTCAGTTTGTTATGCAAGCACATAATATTCAGATTTGAGCAATAACTCAAAAACCAAGGTAAATTACTCTGACAACATCCTATGACTATACAGTCTGTGTTGCCTAAAGAACATCAACTAATGATCTTTACTCATCCGGAGGACTTAAAGGTCATGATATCTAATGTAGGAGTGCCCTACTCGTTGACAAAACCAGGCCAGAATTTTGTTTTAAGGTCCTCCCTCGACTCGGATTCCTTGGACTTCTCCACATTAGTGAGAATAATACTCCTATAATCCATGATAAACCTCCTAAACTCCAGGTCTGCCATCCTTGCCATATCAGACTTTCTCAAGAGGATATCCTTGGAAATTGAGGGCCCAGGTAGGAAATTAGGGGTAGTCTCTGAACTAACGTAATTGGCAACTGTCAGAATGTTTTCAAAACAAGTATCAGCAACAGCTATAAGAGCAGGTCTATCTTGTTCTGCCTACTGGGTCTTCACATTCACATTTTCCTTCATATGCACTGCTGGACCAATACACTCTTCAGGAGTTGTTTGGCAGGATTGATGAGCACAGAACTTGGTATAATCAGGCTGACAAAATGTGCCCAGCGTTGACCAAAGTACCCCTGCACACAAAGTCTCTCTCCTGGACGACCCCTAGCCCGGAAGATTCTTCTGGGCTTGTCTGACCATGCCAATAAACAGGATTATAAGTAAGATCAGTTTGACAAGAGTTATCCACACTGGAGGAGTGTACCATAGGTACTCTTGTATACATAGAGTCAACACAGGCACAAAATTCTACCCTGTTGGTACAACCATGAATGTCATGTATAATACGCTCCTTGATGTGCTGCCTTTGACCTGAGTTGGTCAAACCTTCGTCAGCCCCCTCAGGGCCATCGCAGATTGCTTTAAGAATTCGAGATTCACATCAACCATCTTTTTCAAGAGTGACTGCCTTGCTTGTAGTAAAGCAGACACAGAGCATGCAAGACTGTGCACATCATAATCCGCTGATGTTTCCCCATGATCACAAACATGATCTACATGAGTAGAAAACCCCCCAGCTCCAGACAGTTAGTGAAAATGCCCCTCACTGGCCTTGATCTGTCCTCGCACCACCTTTCTTAGTAGGGTGAGGCGACTTGTCTTGGAGTCACTTTCTCTTACAGGCACTAAGTGCCTGGACTTTGGATAGTCAGCTCCTAATCCCACTAGGGGCTGGAGAATCCTGAGGAGGAGAGTATGAGCTTTGTGGTGGTTCCTTTCTTACACCAGAGGTGTGGGAGTTAGGTTCAAACTATCAGGCATGACGGTAGGTGGCAGATTAAGGCTATTTGCTCTGGTGAAGGGCATTATTAGGCAGTATAATTCAAAAGCATCCATGGATAAAGAAAGACAACAAATCAAGCACAAATCCAATGCTAAATAGCAAAAGTATCACAACAGGATGCTTGCCACAATCTTACCACCGATAAGCCCAAGATACGCATGTACTGCCACTGAGAGTCTCCAGAGACCTCCAGTTGGTTAGTGGAAGGACAATCAATAGACGACAACAGCGTCCAGGAACCACATAACTAAATCGTCCTCTGGGACTCGATCAATCATGTTAGAGGAATGAGTCATATGCCGTCTTACACCTCATCAAGCCACAAAACCTGCCAACGGCTTTTAGAACACCAAGCTACAGAGGTTGCCAAAGTAAATTCCATTGGGATTGTTCATGACTGTGTATTAAAGAATTTAGAGTAGCGCAGGGAAAGTAGCACGCTCACACGGCATCCCGTACTCTGGGCACTCATTACGTCATACATGAAAACAAACATCCTGAACAGCATGCCAGAGAGATAGAAAAGATAAATACACTACAACAGCATTAATTGTGGAACAATTAAATCAAGAGCCACTTTATGTGCTATGGTCAAACATTTCTACGCTGTACACACGCTTTTAGGCAAAACGATTTTTTCAAGTGACAGAGGACACAGAGATGGAATGTATTGTGATGATTGTAACAGAGACAACGGCAGAAAAAAAACATGCTGTAACTGCAACTTGCAAAAAGCTAAATATATAGTCTGAAATGGATGCTTATTCTACTCTAAAAGCTTTTTGGAAGTATTTGGAAGACTCATGAGACGGTGACACAGTCCAGACTCCATGTGGGGTACAGAACTGAATATACATTTTCTCTCTGCTCTGTCCCTGTATTATACGCTGTTAATGGTACCCTTCGGTACATGCATATATGCTGTATATTTTTGTAACTCACTGTAACTACTGCTCTTTGTAACATGTTTAAGAGTATGTACATGTATATATGCTGTATATTTTTGTAACTTCTGTAACTACTGCTTTTTGTAACATGTTTAAGAGTATGCGCCCGGTTGCCCCTGGGCCTGGTTTTTTGCGCTTTATAAATAAAATAAAATCAAATCAAATCAAATTTGTCTGCTTTGTGAATTTTAGGTGTTTAAGAACCGACTAAATCAGTGACTCGCCCCCTGAAGTGTACCCGAAATAAGCCTTTAGTCAGTTTAGCAATTATTTTATTGAAATCCAGAAAGACAAATTATATGTTATTCCAATTCTTTATTATTTAGGGTCATTGCTCTAAGTGTTGAACTTGTGGAACCCCCTGTTTTTATTAAGAAGCCTGAACAAGAAAGCCAGCCACTCCAGAAACAAAGAGCCACATAATGCCGCCACAGCCCAGGAGCTTCCATAATTTTTTTTTTAATAAATAGAAGAATTTTTGAATCTATTTTGGGGTTTTCAAGGGGTCGCAGCACCGATGCATGGCGACCCCAAATGATGTCCCTGCTCCAAAATGTATTTCCCAAACAGGAGGAACGTTGAGACAACACACACTTTGCATATTGCACTGTACATAATTCAAGTAAGCAATACATACAGTAACATTATTATAGTGCGGTGGTCCTCGCATTCTAGTTGGGTATAAAGTACCCAAGGAAACCCAAAAAATGAATTGCTAATAACTTTGAACTCTCACAACGGATTAGGCTGACATTTTGCAAACAAAATCGTATGTACGGGCCACCCCAGACTATCCATTAAAAATAAAGAATGTATTAAGAAAACAAAAAACGCAGTTTCGGCCTTGTGCCCATTCATTTTCCCAGTGTCTGATTTTTGCATGGGGTAATATTCTGGGCTATCCGAAAATGAAACGTGGAAATAATGCTTTTGGAGGAGGATAAATAATTAAATATCATCAGCCTAGAGGTGGGGTGGAGCAAAGAGGACACCATGTGAAGTTGGGTTTGGGGCTTGGGACCAAGTTCAGAGCGGAAACGTTTTTGCATATTAGGGGTTATTTTTGGCATATTCGCAGATATAGGCGGAAACCAAATCTGGAATAAAGACTGCATCACATGTATAAGAAACTGCACATTTTGTTTAAATATTCAGTGTTATTTGTAGGTTATGGGAAAAAATACATTACTAGGCCGAAACATGTGTCTGGGTTTGCTGTTGGTACTCTTGTTCATAGGAGATTTGCCTAGCATTTCGGCGCTGGACTGACTTTTGGTGGGACAAAGACTGATATGCATATGGATATTTCTCCTCTGTGAAAAGCACAGTGAGCTAAAGCATGGTTGAGACTCTCCCGCCATCCACCCATGAACAGGTCAATGGTCTCTGTTTGTGCCGGTAGAGGGACTACCAGACTGTCTTTTGCATTATCTACATCAGTCTGCTCTCCCACCCACTTTGACTGCTTTGACCAAAAGCACATAACATTGACTTCATCCAGAATCACCCTCTCGACTTCATCTATTTATTTTTTAATTGGATTGTTCATATAGAATGTTCTTTATACCAACAAGTGGTTTCTAAGTGCGGGATCGGGAGTCGAACCTGTGTTGCACTGCGTTGTCTTGCTTCTAAGATCAACCCGTTGCCCCTGAGCTATCCTTCCAGGCAATCCCAACCCAATCTTTGCAACACATAACTAGATAACTTGAGAAAGATTTTAGCTTCTCCTACCCACTCATCGGACCCCCTACTCTTACACGATTTCTCCAAATCCTTACTCCTATGAACACCCCAGTCTCCCACTAAAAGCGCACACAAATACTTACACCCACTCCCTTTGCCCTACATACTCAAATCCAGTGAAATCCTTCCTCAGTAGGCTTAACTGCACCCCCACTCACAAGCCAATCACTACAATGCCAATAACAAAAGGGAAGTCTCTACCGATCACCATCATCCATCTGAATCACTGGCACTAAAACATAGATCTACCTTCCCTCTTCCTTTTTTCACTACAGACTCTCACTCATTACCCATACAGTCTCCCTGAAATGTGATCACTAATGTATTATCATCACTGCCCAACACATCAACTCCTCAACTCATGTCTACCAGCAATCACCAGAGAGTTTCTGCCATCCCATTCTCACACCACCAGCCCTAGGACTGCTCCTAGGATTGCTGACAGCACACAACACCGCCTCACTCCGGGTGGACGATCAAACCCACGGACAGACTCTCCCAACTAGTCTCTCCTGGTGAAGGCCACCACAACTACAAGCTTCTACCAAGCCATTGTGGCCGAAACACAACTGTGTCGATCACTTGTGGCACAACTGTGAAAATACCCTTTGGTGTATGTTTCCATTTTAGTGTTGTGTACACCATTTTTGTTCAAAACACACCCGGGTTGAAAAACAGCCTCGGGCAGCACTCACTTGAGTTACTTGTTTCACCAACCTCCTATACTCATATGTGCTTGTCAATAGGGGACTCATCCTCCACATCCTGATGAGGGTGCACAAGTGCACTTCCCTATGTTTTTGTATTGAAATCTGTTTGTTATCGCTTTCGTGCTTAGCGAAAGCCTTGTAATAATTTAAGACACTGGTTTTTGAGATTGAAATAAATATGTCCAAAAACTGTGGATTGTTGCGAGGATCTCGCATCCTAATTATTTATTTTTTATTTTTTATTATCAATAATCTACCGAGCCTTCTACAACAAAAGTCCTGAATATCTGCAGCAAATGTTTTCACAATTTAGCCACTCCAGAAACCTTATATCCTGGCCAGCTCTCCCAATCTTAATCACAGTGACCAAATCAACTCGTATTGGTGGCACCTCCTTCTCAGCTCAAGCTCCCAGAATTGGGAAGTCACTCCCTGTAGACATCCGATGTATAGAAGACAACCTCCTTTTTAGGAAAGCCTACAAAAGATTGCTTTCCCCACCACAGACTCAATCTGATTACCTTGCACCACTCAATTACTATGACATTTTGACACATGCCTCAACACCCATGGCTATCCTCCCTCCTAATTCTTCCTCACTCACAACTAACATAATCCATCCCAAAGCCTGCTTTTATGATCACCAGACCTTTGAATGAAATTGTGCTCTCTTCAACATTACTCTCTAGCGTCACCAGATTATCCCGATCCAGAAGTTGTTCATGAATTGCCACTCCCTAACCCCCTCTAGCAGCTCTACGTTCCCTCAGCGTGCACAGTGCTGCATTGCCCTCCTCAACCTGATAGTTCTAGGAGCTCCTCAAAGAGTGACAATATCACACCTGGGTTGAGGGCTCAACTGTTTAGGCTTGGTAGGCTTCTTTCTTGTTGGATCTGTCTGCCTGCGTTTCCTGGAGCTGGGGGTCTCGTGGAAATAAGGACAGGCTTCTGCAGACTTAGAGTTCAACGTTCAAGTGTGGCAGTTCGTTGGCAACTGCGAGAGCAGTCCTGGATAGAGAGCTGCGGACGCGTAGTGACCGCAGTTGCAGGTAAGATCCGAAAGCTCCTGAAATCCTGGGTAAGCGGTAAGGCAGTCTGAGGGCAACTGCGAGAGCAGTCTTGGAGGGAGAGCCGTGGAAGACACAGTAGCTGAGAACCAGGAAGACACAAATTAGGTGAAGGAAATCCCTAGGAGCGAGCACGAGGAACTACACTCGAACAAGGAATTGTGAGCGCATTGACACGCGCAGAACTGCAGGGGCGTGGCGCTTATGTAGGTGCCCTTGAAACTATACCTGTCATCAAGGAGCTGCGTCTGCCATGTTGAGAGGGTGTTGGGAGCATTCGGGCACATTGTCGAAGGGACCAGGAGGTCCGAAGGGGGCAGTAGTGCGATTTCATGACAGACAAGGGTTGAAAACAACCCTCATCCTCAACCGCAAACCTAACCACCTTTCAGACGACATCCCACCACTTCTATTCTGCTGTTAGGAAAGGCTTGCAGCACAACAGAGCTAGTACTCTTGATACACGCACTCCATTTAAGAAGCCGGGTGACAGACTGTCAATCGAAGCCTATCTCGGAACAAAAAATAGGAACATTCTTCAGTAATTCCTCACAGACCTAAGACACTCATCCACCTACTAACATATTTACACATCTTAAAGCTAAAATTAGTTACTTAATACTTCACATGTAGCCCAATCCATTGCCTTGTTCATGACGGTTACGCGCAAAAAGAGTAAAGACTGTAAACATGAAAACCTGAATTCGGAGTGAAAAATCATATCTAGTTGCACGGACATCTGTGGCTCCAACAACGAATTATCACTCAGCGATGACACTACTGGATTTACTAAACTCTAAAGAAAATCCCCAGCCCACTGCTAGCCTCATTACCCACTCCGCCACAGTCTCAACTGAAGACCGTCATTGAGTGAGACTGTCTATCTCACTGGCTCAATGTTATAAGCAGGTTGCATGCACCTCATGCACTCAGTAATCCATGTGTCCTAGATTGGATGGAATACTCACACACCAACATGAAGATTGAATTGGATATCGTAGAAGTATCTAGTTTTCTGTTGTAAGATACACTATGAATCACCTATCGCCATAACCCACACCTTTGCAAGTGCCTGACTTTATATCATACTCTCAACCCTAGAAAGACCCCTCAAATGCTTGTTCTGTCTTCTAACAGCTATCTCCGAAGAGAATTCATCCACCCAATCGAGACAAGAATCAAACAATGGCCCTCATTAGGACCCTGGCGGATTTTTTCCGCCATCGGCGGACTTTTCCGCCATGGCGTAAAGTCCGTTTACGCCATGGCGGATGGCGGACTTACCGCCCCATTCCGAGGTTGGCGGGGCGGTAAGTCCCCATTGACCCATTTACCCTTCCCCATTCCCATTTCGGCCGGCTCAATGGGAGTGGGGAAGGCGTTAATTACGCCACCGTACATTACGGTGGCGTAATTAACACCAAGGTCCCATAGCGCCATGGATTTCTCCGCCCGCAAAAAGCGGGCGTAGAAGTGACCATGGCGCTTTGGGAACTCGTAGTTGGCGGTAAGGGGTCGGCGCAGCTAACGCTGGCGTAGACCCCTTACCGCCAGGGTCCTAATGAGGCCCAATGTATTCTGCTGGCCCATTTTCAGGATCATTTCCTGACAATGTCACCTTTCCTTCTCTTAGAAACTATGGACCGGAGTTGCACCTGGGGCTAATCTAGTGACACATTCTAGCTCCTTCCACCCAGCATTGTGCCCCATAAAATACAGCTGAGTCGCACAAACAATTTGGTCCAGCTGTCACATAGTCATTATCACCTTCCTCCTTAATCCTAAACTAACTCCACCTCAGCCTATTCTATGCTGTTGCATTACGCACCTCTGCTATTCCGGCACTACTACATAAGGGAAATTAGCCACCGACATGCAATGCGATACTTTTTTCACAACTGTTCACACTACGGTCTGCCCAAGTGCTATTGAAAACGCAGTGGATCGAATCCATAACACATGACAGCAGGAGCTATAGAAACATCACATAACATAACAAGACATAACATAACACAATACAACCAGCCAGATCATTACTTGTGTTCCCTAAATCTCAAAATGGATCTGTAAATGGTGAGTTCTAGGATTTGCATCACTTGTGCAGCCATGACCTCCACGTTTAACTGTCGCTCGACACTATGATATGAAATGGCTCACATAGATCACATGGGTGGAGGGCAGGAGCCTAGTAACACGATAAAGAGCACATCCACCAACACATGCGGGTGCTTGTAAAACATTTCATGTGAAAGAAACTGTCACCTGCAATGCTTATTGACCATCTCTAATACTGGAGGTGAACGTGTACATTTGTACTTATGTTCTCATGATCATCACTGAGATGGTCCATATTTCCTTTAGTCGTTGTATAAGGATGGTTGGAACATATGGTAGAAGGAGAGAGCCTTGCTGGATGCTCTCTGGGCAGCAGAGTAGCAAGTAGTCTGGAGAAAAAGAGAAAAAAACAAGTGTCTGAATGTAGGTGTATGGTTAGTGCAGAAGAAGAAGTGCATGTATTTCTTTCATTCAACGATACTCTGTGTTTAGGTGGTGGCAGAGAGTTTAGGGAATGAGAGTAGAGTAGAACAATAAGAAGGGTGTATTCAGATGGCAAATGTTATAAGGTGACAACAAGGGTTCACACTTGAGGTGCATTCGTTTTGGGAGTATCACCCAGAAATACCAGTCAATGTGCTGGTACTCATTGAGTTTCCAGCCAATGCAGAGTACTTTGGTTGCCATGTTGAGTGGTTGATCAGAGCCTGGATTAATTAGGAGGGAGGAACAGCCAGCAATCATGGGAACAGGTTGCATCCTTTACCATTGCCGTGGGCCCAAACGTTTATGTTACAGCATGGCTAGTCATGTCGGTTGGCTCCCCATAGAGGAAGAAAACTTCCTTACAAGGGATGCTGGGGTGAGATAAGGGTTGTGTTGTGGTTATTACATTGTGGTGGAGGGTGGCCGATGTAGAGACCAGGCCTTTGGAAAATCATTGAAGTGTAACAATCATAGATTAAATGTTAAAGGGGTGGGAGCATCTTTTTGTTTATCCCAACTTCAAGGAATGCTTGCCCACCCACAAGGACGACCTCCTCCATTGGGGTAACAACATTTTATTTTATTTTATTTTTTACTTTTATAAAGCACACAAAGCAGCCCTAGGGCATTTGTGGTGGTTACTGTTGGGGCGACGGAGGGCTGCTGTTGTCACTGGTAATGTGAAGCCAAGAACCTGGCCAAGACCACTTGTTTATTCAGAGGGTGGACATTGCTAAGTTAATAGAGATGGTGGCAAGGCCTTGTGGTAAATGGACTCTCAAAGTCAATGGTAGTGGTGTCATCAAATCTGGCACATCAGGCAGAAGAATGAACCACATATGTACTGTTCACTAGAAAAGGGTCCTGAACCAGGACTGGAGTATCATACAGGTCACGATGCTCATCCAATAAATTAAGTTCACTAGATGATTGGCGCTACTTTTTTCATCATGTGTGATCGGCCAACGTGGACTGGATGCTACAAATAGTGCCACAGGCAGGACTCAATACACAGTACTCAGTATCCTAATGCTCTTAGGCACTGTGACAGTGTCTTTGGAACTCCAACAATCTTCACAATTCAGAGAGGCATATAGTCCTGTTGACAAAAGCAAGTTCATTGAGGTGAGAGAGAAGTTGTTTGTGTGCACATTGGAAATGGCACCACGTGATTCTTGGTAGAGCTTGCACCTGGGAACGTGGGTGACAATTTATTTTATTTATTTTATTCTGCCTTTGTAAGGCACATATAATTCAAGTAAATTTCGTTTCAAAGTGCCCACAGGGCAACAGGGAGGGAGCATGGGAAGAAAATCATAATGTAACAATTAGGCAATAAACCCGAGGAGGGGGGAGGCATTACTGATATTGTAATGTCCCTGGGGCCATAGTTAGAAGCCCGAATGAAGCGAGGGCTTTAACGTAGCCCTGCTGGTAGTGCCCTCCTCCTCAGGTTATATTGCCTTTAATACCCTGACACGTCATAGCGGGGTACTAATAGCAGTTTTCCTCAAGTCAAGAAATAGTGCTACAAATGTTTCTTGACTTGAGAGAAAAAAGGCCCCAAAAAATTCCCGCCAGGGATCAGGGAGCAGAGACTACATGTATATTCAAGAATTTAAGCCCAAGCACAACCTTGGCTTTGAGGGAATCGACCCCTGACAAAGTAATTAACTGTTATTGTTGGCTTCAAAAGCAAGCCTTCAGACTCCTTTCCCTCATGGATGGCAGTGCCTTGCGATTCCTGTGTCTTTTTGTCAAAGGTCAGGAACATCTTCATTTGCTGTCTATTCCCAAAAGCTGCTATTTAATCACAAATGAAACAAGATCAAGATAACGTTGACACTATGTTTTTATTTCAGATGACCTGCAAAAAGTGTGCTTTCCCACTCAGCTGTCATTGTTCAGA
Source organism: Ambystoma mexicanum (assembly GCF_040938575.1). Classification (NCBI taxonomy): domain Eukaryota; kingdom Metazoa; phylum Chordata; class Amphibia; order Caudata; family Ambystomatidae; genus Ambystoma; species Ambystoma mexicanum. The sequence continues at coordinate 400,977,797 of NC_090931.1, forward strand.
TGCTGTGTGCAGGCGATAGCACCCACGTTTGTTTTCAAACTGGCACTTTTTCTTTCCTTGCATACTTTTGATTGCATGGATTTCCCTATAACCTGAACATATTAAAAGAGAGCAACCTCCTGTTTTCTGCACTATTGATATTGGCAACGTTTTCAATTAAGGGCCCTGTGAGAGGATGTGAGCAAATCTCAAACCTAAATTGTCAAAAACAAATCCCTCTTCTATGGGCTCCACTTTTAATCTACCAGATTTCCTAAACCTACAAACGTGACCTGATGACATAATCTCAGATCCAGCCATTAACTGTGAAGAGATAAGTGTCACAGTAGATGCCGAGTGCTTCTAATATTCTGGGCATTGCTACTTCGATTCTCAACCTATTAACCTAGTCAGAATGAAGAGATGTGTCATCCATTCTGGGGTTGAAACGGGTGACTGCAGGTTTCATACAGATGTCTGTGCGAAGGGTTTAACTGGCTGAGCTGTGAAGTTGGATTATTAAGGCTCAACAATGTTGATGTTCTGCTTACAGCTAACATGAATGGGCAATGTACTGTTTGAAATTAACGTTTTTTGAAAGTCCATTGAAAGTCCATTTAGCTAGAAATTCCAGATTGTCAGGGACTGAGTGAATGAACTGAGGTCTATGACATGCAGCTAAGATTCCATAACAGTATTTTGCGTCTCCTGTGTCTTTATATTTCAGAGTGCTTTCAAATGCGCCGCTGCTGGCAATATGACAATCAGTACATGCGTGTCGCCCTGCTGTGCCGCAAGTGTTCTGACATCCTGGGCCAGATATTAAGGTTATAGCAAAGTGGATGGAGTGTTGACTTCCTGCCCCATGGTGGGAAGAAAATGGGTAGTGTTTTGAAAGCTGCAGACACAGCACAGCCAGCTAAAGAAGCCGCCATATAATCTGCGAAAAAGGAATAACAGTGTTATTGACAGAACAGTACAGAGGAGGCAGTTGGACTTTTCCCTTAAATTAATATTGAAAGTGTAAGTGCTTGCTCTAGAAAGCTTTATATTGAGGGGTACAACTTCCACATTTACAGATGAGATTTACGACTCAACCCTTGACCAAGGTAGTGTTCTGGGAAGTACGATCAAGGCAGGCACCCATCACAGGAAGTACCATCAAAGATATGTCTCCCTTTATGATTTCTATAAAAACATGAAAGTTGCATACTAAAGGTTCTAAATTAAACAGGATTAACTAGCATTGATCAGGGCACCCTCCCATGCCATCATGATTGTAACCTGTCTGTGCCATTAAAGAAGGTGAACGTTTGCTAACCAATATTAGTCCTGCCACCAATGACAGCAGGAATACAATCACAAACATATTTTTTCGTCTTTGTGGACCTAATTAGTGAGGGTCACCTTGTTCCACTAGGGACAGCAAGAAATACACCCACATCTAGGCATAGACTCTCTTACTGAAAGAATCTAAAACCAAAAAGTGGTGGATGGCAGTCTTTGATTCAATCAACTCCCTTGTCAAGAGCTTTCCATGTCATCATATGCAGATCACTCTTCATCCTGCCACCAGAGTGAGCAGTCTGAATGGAACTGTTAGAAGGCAAAGCAGTTAGATGGCAAAGAGTGGGTCAATATTCGGTGTCCATTTTTCCAAGGAAAAGGGTTTACGCGTGGCGCATGAAGGGAATAATGTAGTAGGGTATGCCATAGGAATGTGAGTGGGGGGCGTGGATCCATACTAATGGTGGGGTAAAGAGGGGTAGGGTAAGACGGCCATCCAGAGCACACACAACCTGCACTGAGGAAAGAATGGTGTGACTCCGGGAAACAAGATGGAAGCAAAAATCCCAGGTTAAATGGAAGGGTACCTGTAAGTACCATAGGTCCTCCAGGTAAACTTATATATCAAAAATAAACAATGGACCTAGGCACAAATGAGGCTAGAGAAAATATTTTCCAAAAATATACACATTTTATAATTTTCAAAACAAACAAATTTTGCTTTCATATAGAAAAAATTATTTCAATGTAATTTGTTCCAAACATATTTAACATCCTATATTTCTTATCATCCGTCTCTTTTCTCTCGTACTTTCACACATACCTTCAATATCTCATCTATTTCAACAAACAGTGTGAGAACATAGAGTCATCACAAAAAAACGCAAAAAACAACAAAACAATCCCGTCAGTGTCAGTACTGTTTTTCTAGATGTATGCATCCATCTACTGTTCAGAAAATAACTAAAATGATTTTCTCTGTGAGCAAAAATTACAGAGCAAATGGGTTAAGGATGCCAGAGAATATTCAAAATAAGGAGGAAGTGGCAATGGAGCAACCCCATTCATCATGCACTGGGGAACAAATTAAGGAGGATGGATGCAAGTTGAAAGAGGGAGTACAGAAACATGACCCCGATCTGTTACACCTATATGTATGTAATGTCTATATGTACGATTTCTATATAGCACATACCTAGATGGTGACCAACGTAGAGAGCTTTGTATATGATAATGCGTTGGCAAGAGGTACTGCCTACATGGTTATGGTAGGACTGCTAAGTGGCTCAGTAGTGCTAAGGCACTGACTGTGGAACTGTTTGAATATAAGTGTCCTTAGTTCCTAAATTACCGGGGCTTTGGGTTCTGCAGATCTCTGTTAGGATTTTGTTCCATGGTGACAGCATGTTTTAGAAGATCTGTTTTTTTGTTTTTTGTTTCCTGACATTTCTGGCCATGGTCTTCGAAAGCTGCAACTTCTCGACCTCTGATGAGCACAGCAGAAATGTGCATACATTGATGCTGCAGTAGCTTGCACTGCGTTATTTGGTGGTCAGCTTAGATAGGGAAACTGCCAGTAGTATGTTCCCCCAGGTGCGACTGCACTAATTAAAGGATGCTGGTCCTGAAATTGGGTGATGGGGATGATTTTAGAAGTATTTCTCTATGCTGCTGAGTTCGAGGTGTAAGAGGAGTCAGCCAACAACTAGGCCACAGTGTAACCATCAAGTCCACCTAACACTCCTAGTGGCAAACATGACAAACGTACAATAAGGGAATTACCACAAACAATGTAACTCAAACTTTATCCCTATCTGGTTTTCTAGGGAAAGAAAATGAAATGCAGTATTGCTGGTAAGTTTATTTGTAGAATGGATAGTTAGGGACTTGAAAGGAAGTTTGACCAAACAACACTAGGAACATTCTGTGGGTTTACTGTCAAGGGGGGCTCCCAGGCACTAGAGTTACCTAAATTCAGGTTAAGATTTACCAAAGCAACTGTTAATTCAAACTGTAATAAACCTCTCTCACTGGAATCAATTCAGCAGAGTAAAAGCAAAAGGCATGAGTTTGCGGTTATTGGAAAGTAAATGTGAGATGTCAAAAAGTAGAACCTTGGTTAGGATAAAAGGTTTTCACTTAGAGAGGAAGGTTTTAAAGTTACTAGGACTGTTGTTGACTCTGTGCCAAGGGTGACTGTATGCTGTATGGTGATGCTGCACAGTAGTCTATGACAGGTGTCAAGCCTCTATTCAGTGCAGCCAGTGGTCCAGCTATGCAGATCATGTTCCTCAGAGTTCCACTGATCTTGGAGGAATGTTCCTTATTTCAGGTTGTCTTTGCTAAAGGTTAATAACCCTTAGTAATTCATTGCTTCTGCCTCTTCGTGACTAGCCCCACTTGCACGCAGCAATGTTTCGTCTCAGAGTACAGTGTCTTGAATGCTTTAAACCTAGTTTGGCCTACTGTGTTAAGTAGGGGGAAGGCCAGTCACGTGATCCCTCTGGTCTGTAGACAAGGCTGCAATACTGAGATTCCCAACAGAGCTTGCCTTCCGAGTGTAATCCTGACCATTTTTCCCCAGCAGAGTTTAAAGAATCATCTTTGGTTTGGAAGTTGCCTATCATTGTGTAGTAGAGTAGTAAAATATGGATGAATACATCCAACTTCCTAAAGATGCACACAAGTAAAGGCTGTGAAAGTCACTAAGAAAAGACACACAGAAAAAGTAGTACTCAGCTCCGTTCAAAGAAAGCTTTCTTGCATAGGCCCTACGATGGCACCAGTAGCCATGCTTTGATTAGGCCACAACACACACACAGATATTCCTATGAATGAATATAACCATGTACCTCTTAGCTAGATCTAGTATCATTTGGCAAAAGAAAATAGGAGTGTTTATACTAATGAGTGCGTGATCAATGCTGCTTTACATTAGCTGAATATACAAAACATGTAGGCCTCAAGATCTGGTTAGCTTTTCCTGAAGCATGAAAACACCCCATCACCCTTCAGTAGAGAACAGTAGCCATACCCCTGCATAAAGGCACACATTCAAAGTTGTAACATTTACACAACCAAAGACCGAATGCTGCACAGTAATTGGCTAAAGTAAGGGTGCCAAACGCTTTCCCAGGGTTTAGTTTGCGGTAGTGAGGTCATGAAAGAGAAACAGAAAATGATACCAGACCCCGGAGTTTAAGGACAAAACACTGATTGGCCAGAACACATTAGGTCTGCCGAGTTCCCATAGCCATGTTCCAGAAAGTTATAACAAGTTGGGTCCCTAGGCAGAACAATCAAACATAGCTTAATGAAGGACACACGTTGACAGGAGTTGAACAGCAGGATACAAAGAAGCATGGTAGTAGAGATAGACTAATCACAGAACACAACACTGCCCCCTTTAGGGTAAAACTGCACTTACAGAGCTCTCCTTATCAAAGAAACAGTTATGTAAAACACTGTTATCAATTATGTAGCCATAATCAGGAATAAGTGAACAATACAGAAGTTCACACATAGCTTACACCACATGAATGCAATGATAAGGACAACTCATGAAACCACATCTCGCATAAGACCATTGCGCATAAAATAGAACTAGAAACCAATGATCAGTGCAGTAGTTCCCACTTAAGTCATACCGCCTGACTAAAATAGTAAAATAAAGACAAGTCTATGACAAGATTGACTGCACAAACACATACACATTTGTACCAGTGTGAAAAAGCAAAGTTTGTAAGCAGCTAGGCCTGTAAGATTAATTGGCGTGTTTTGGGAGCACAGAGCACAGCATCACTGCATGGGTTTGGTGCATTGCTATGATGCAATTGTTTCAAGCTATGTGTTGCCAGTGCAACCTATGGACATGTAAATGAAGACAGGCTACACAGGTAAAAAACAAACCATTTTCTCATTTTAAAAGCACACATTTTTTCACATTCAAAATGCACACCATTTTATCACCTGAAATTCCTCTGTTGCAAGAGACACATTTGAGAATTAATAAACTAACCTCATTAACAAAACTAACCTCATCTTAACTTCTTAATAATATAATGTGTTTTCCACTGCAAAATGAGGCAGACTCTGAAAGTCATTTTAAACGCGCATTCAGATTTTTTTTTCTCTGTGCTGCTCTGTCCACAGTAATTGCAGGAAGCAAAGATTCGAATAAGCAGGAAATCAGTTTTGTTACAGTTGCTTACTGTAAAAGATTTCTATTGTGTGCAGGAGGAGGATAGGACATAGGGGATTCTTATTGGACAAGCATCATGTTAGAGGCTGTAACCAAGTTTTCCTGTAGAATCTGGGGGAAGAAATAGTGAGAATACATTTTACACAGCTCGGAGAAAGACCTGACTGGTGGCTGTGGAGTTCCTGATTGAAAAAGCAGATCCCAGCTGCACTGCTGCAGAGACTGGGAATTCCAGACAATAATACCCGGTTTGAGTAACGGCAGATGCCTGTTCTCACTGGGAGTGCTTGAAGACGGAATTGCCACATCCAGAAGGCGACCAGCCAAAGAATTTCACATGCTGAACAGATTAGGTAATTATACATTGCAAAGTACGGGGGCAGTGTGCATGAGTGCGAAACTATTCAGTCAGTGTAGAAGAAAGAATTCCAGTGTTTTATCAACATGTTTAATGTTGCAACTGTTCTCGTCGCCCTCTTCTCATTTTGTTAGAGATAATGTTGACTGTGCTATTTCATTTATCTCTGTAAAAAGAGTAAGATTGTGTTAAATGCAATTTTTATAATACACAAAAATATCTGAAAGCAGACGGGTAGTGTGTTTTATTTTCTCTTTCCTTTGTGCATTTACCATTACAGTGCTGATGATGTGGGGAGATGTTTAGACAATGCAATTGTCATTTTTAAGGTAGCTAAAAATAAGACTTGGCTGCAGCTGTGTGCATGATTTCATTCAGTATGAGCAATTATAAATAACTGTGTGTGTTATAGCCTGCTGAAGGTAAATGAGTCAGCAGAAATAGAGACCCGGGACATAGTTCACTGTTGTATATAAAATAGTGAGTGTTGTACCACATGTTAGCTCGCTGTTGTAAATAATTGAGTGAGAAATTGCCCATGGTGGCACACTAAAAATGAAAATGTGGTATTTCTGAAATGTAGGCCTGAGGTCTCTCTAGTGATCACACTAACAATCTAAACAAAAATAAGGGGTTCTGGATATTGGGGCCACAAATAAAACAAAGGAGTTATGCTCACCAAAAATACCACCAACCACGCATACCAACCACGCATACCAACAAATGTATACCATCTTAATATGTCTGTGTACTGAAATAATGCATATCCACTGTATTATTATTATACATAACCCAATCTGAATACAAGGAGTGATTGTTGCTAAATTATTTTTTCGGCAGTAAGAAAATACCGCCAGGCCCCAAATCTACACAAAATACCCAACAGGCCCCAGCACATAAGGTGAAATCCGGACAGATGAATGCATGAGAAACAGGAAAGGGCATGCAAGTAATCTGTCCACCAAGTGAGTTGCCAAATGAACTGATAGTACAACGTTGGTAATGATGGGAATAGTTTGCTAGTGCCAACCGCTTAGATCATTTAGTAAGAGATTTAAATGTTCTAATTGTATGTGTTATACTGTCACATCTCACATAATGATTGCTCGAGATTTCTGTACTTACTCCACATCTACTCCTCCTGAAGCAGCCAATGATGAACCAATTCTGACTGATACATATTTCAATAACTATTGTCCAATCTAGGCGCATGAGAATGGAAATGATTTCACAGAACATGGGTTAAATGGCAGATGCATCACTTTAACACATGGTTATAATAGGCCAATAAAGTTGGAAAATTTTTGAAAGCGCCTATAATGTGACTCACACCAGCCAAGTACTGTTGAAGAAACGCATACCAACTGTTGTTTATTCCTTTCTGTAATCGCCATAAAACCAGATATTTTCTCTACTAGAATTGGAATGTCTGATAGATGTTTCCCTGCCCTGGCAGTATAATACATTTTTGTTTTTCTCATGCATGACATTTTTTTGTCACTTTGGATTATTTTTATTGATGCAAAAGGGACTTGCCATACAATTGCATGTGGATTAATACCAGAGAATAACAACATTAAGGTATTGTTCCCCCATTTTATAGAAATCTTGGGTGTAACACAGCTTCCAAACATATATGCATTTTTGAAACATTGTCCTGCCACCCACTCACTTAGGGTCACCAGATTAAAATGTTGCTGTAGTTGTTCCTGAGAAAACAGTGTGGATTAAAATGTGTAACTCTATCACTATTTACAAACTCCTTGTCATATTTGGTCATGGTGACTTGGCCTTAGGATTCCTGGCTTCAAGATAGCCAACTCGATATAAGGCCACATCCATTTACTTTCAAACAAGACAAGCACAATTAGATGTGGACCTTCTTCAGCAACATGAATAATACTAATGAAAGATTACCACCTATGGGTGATGTGCCAGAGAACTGATGATCTCTATTTGAAAATGACTGGGAATTGCTTGGTCACTTTGACGATTTCTCGTTAACACCCCACCCTTACTGCCACCCATGCCTTGGGCCTTCTCAGCTATCTAAGCCTGTTCACAAGCCTTGGAAAACATGTGGTATATTTTGGTCACCCCACCCCAATCCTTATTGAAGACTTCGATGAGGAAACGGCAGTGAGATTTTTTTGTGAACTATTCATAAAAAGGAAAAAGGCCAGCAGTCTCGAGCAGATCCACAGATGAGTAATTCAGCAGTAACAGGTAGTAGGAAGGTGTTTATTTTGCCTAGAAGCTATAGTTCATACCAGGCTGGCAAGGTTTCTTTCTCTGGTAATGTGCTGCTTGACTTAGAGGTTACAGTCAATGTCAAATCCCAGAGATTTCACTTGGGACTTGTTTAAGCATGAATTTGCTCTAGGAACACTCTAGCTAGTCTTGATAGGATGAGTGGCTGTGTGTATAGGTAGCTGAGGAACACATATTTGATTTTTGTGGGATTGAGTTTTAGGTATGTGCTGATCAGACAGGATTGATTGAGTGAAAGATAGCCTTTTAGCTGTGAGCTGTCTTGAATGTGTATGTCATTTAAAAATATCTGTGCATCGTCAGCATATTGGTGAACTGATGAGTGACAGGCTTTGAGCAGGTCTCCTAGACGCTTCATAAATAAATTGAAGAAAACTGTCATCATGATTGACCTTGAGGGACTGTATAGGTGACTGTCTAATGCAGTGGTCAGAAGTTCCCCATCAGAATCAATTGCTGTCTTACAGGCAGGATGCACACCAGTTGTTTACAAAGTCTGTAAATCCAATCCATGTCACAAGAAATGTGAGTAGCATTGCATGATCACCTGCATAGAATACTCTAGAGAAATAGAGTAAATCCAGGAGGAAGGAATCCTGGATTTATGTGCATATTGATTTAAAACAAGAGTTGTAGTCCAGCAGTAAAAGTGAGTGAAATGTCCACTGGTGAAGTGAATAATGTGGATTCCACACACTGGATTCCACTTCTGCCTGATCCCCGTAATCAGCATTACTTTTCTACTGCCACCAAATGCCAGCCGGTTTCATGGATTTTTTGTAGCGCATTGTATTCCGTTCCCATGTTAGTGTAGTGTTGTGTTGTGCTACGAGAAACTTCATCCAGACCTTTTTTTCCACATGTGCTAGCTTTGTGCAGCGTTATGAGAAATTTGTGCAGTTTTTTGGTTTGTCATCGGTTTGCTCAGCAACACAAGAAACTTTGTGCAGTTCTTTTACCGATCCGAGTTAGGTTTGTGACAGAAGAAACTTTGTGTGTGTCGTTTTTCGATCCGCCCTAGTTTCATGCAGTGGCACAAGAAACTTTGGTTGGGTCCTTTTTCAATCCGTGGTAGTTTTGTGCAGTGGTACATGGGACTATGCATGATTTTTTTGAACTGTGCTAGGTTAGCGCAGCGGGACGAGAAACTTTGTGCAGTTTTTTTTGTTCCATTCGTGGTAGATTCACACATTGGCACGTGAAACTTCATCCCACTCTTTTCGAGTTGTGCTAGGTTCGCTCAGTGGCATGAGGAACTTTGCTCAGCTTTTTGTTCGATTCAAACTAGGTTTGCGCAGTGGCAAAAGAAACTTTGTGTAACTCTTTTCAATTCGTACTAGGTTTGTGCCGTGGCATGAGAAACTTCATGCCACTCTTTTCGATTCATACTAGGTTCACGCAGCAGCACGGGAAAATTCATGTCACTATTTTCAAGTCGTGCTAGATTGGCACAGCAGCAATAGAAAATTTGTGCTGCTCATTTCAGGTTGCGAGACGACCCGATAAACTTCGTGCCACACTTTTCGATTTGCAGGGGGTGCAAAATGGCAGATTTCAGTGAAACCGATGGAAATCTTTTGCTTCTTCCGGCGGAATGGAATTTCACAATTTCGTCCAGCCCTATCCAACAGTAGTCTGTGTCGGTCAGTTTGTTCCGGGAGTTGTAAGGTCACTTTCTATCCAACAATGTGCTCTGGGAAGGGGAAAGTGGTAACTGGGCAGTAGTTTGTGAAGTCATATGGGACCTGAGTCTTTAAGAATCGGGTGCATTAATGTTGTTTTGAGATGCAGTGACTGTGCCTTGTGAGAGTGATGCATTGATGATTTGGAGATGGGACAAGAACGCTTTGCCTTGGATTAATCAGATAATAGCACCCAAGGGACAGCATCTACTCAATCCGGTTGACAAGAATGTGTGCATAACCCCATGCTCTCTTGGCTACATCCAGGTCTCCCGTGGGTGTCTGTCTTTATTTTTTGGCCCAAGGACCCCGGGCCCCCTTCCCCCACCTTACATATCCCACTTTACCTCTGTGGAAACATACCCCTACCTGCTCTTGCTGCTCCATCTGCTCTCCGTCTCAAAAGCCAGCATGGAAATAGAAAAGGGGACTTTATCAATTTACATTTTCTAACACATCCATCTTGTGTTATAGTTTTTGTTTATGAGAAAAAACATTTTAGGTTATGGCCACAACATTCCCTAAATAAAACGATTTGCAACCCAGAGGAGCCGCAGGGTACTAATGGGGATAAACACTGAAATGTAGTTCAGACCGAGAAATAAACTCCTTGCGCCCTTGTGAGGCCCTCGCTTCTCTCAGACCTACCTAGCTCAGGCTGTCAGGACATTAGCAGCCCTTCCGCCCCACCTAGCAGTGCCCAGTGCTATAATGGAAATGAGGAAAACATAACTCTCCAATGTGTGGTGTCAGGGGGACAAGGGGATACTGAAGAGTTTGATAGTTCAGATGGGCTTTAATTTTCACCATTCATGCACCTGTCTTGAAGGGATCGGTAGGAGGGATGTGGGTGATTTAAGCGTAACATTGCAGGCAATTTGCTCCCTGATTTTGGAGATTATTTTAATGAAAACAACAATGTTCAATGTGTTACATTTTCCAACGGGTAGAAGAATTGGGGTGTCTGGGAGAGAATGCAGTAACATTTTATGGCCTGAGAAGTGTCTTTAATTTATATGGGCCTATAGCTTCTTCGGATTTCGGTAGGATATAAAGGCAGGTCTATGCTACTTTAGCTTTCAAAGAGATATGTGAATTGACTGACCTGCTGAGAAAGACAGATCAGTAAATACTGACATTTCTAATCTCCTATTTAATCAATATCTGCAGGTGAATGTGTTATTGTACAAGGCCACATGAAATGAAGTCAGGCACATTCACAGGCTATCATATTTTCAAAAACAGTTAGTTCATGTGCATATGGGGATGTTCTGCTTATTTATACTTGACCATGCCATTCTGCATCACAATTTATTGTGCAGTGGTAATAAAGGAAAGGGCAGCCATTGCCCTTCTATTCCATGTATGATTTATGTTTGCCAATAGCGATATATGAACTAGATACAATGCAAATAATGCAATCCACCTCAGGATGGTAAAAAAACACAATTTGCTACAGTATTATTACACAACACAGCAGCACATTATAACATGCACAATTGGCATGCACTAGCATTGCATATTAGTAGTCTAAACATTTATACATGTGGTTGGGTAATGCTAGCTGTAACAGAATTCCATGTGGCAAATGTGTGGAAGCCTTAGTTTTGAAGATTTTTAATAATATAAAATGATGCAGGTAATTCTTTTTCTGAAAGGGTGGGGCTCTGCTAATCACACTCCCCTTTCAAAAAGCTTCATGTCAAAAGTCTATTGTTTTCATGTGCCTTAGTTGTGCCCGTCTCCTGACATCTGCCGCTACTGCTTGGCAGTGGGACAGTCAGATTCAAAGGTCACATGTGCATCCTTGACAGCGGTTGTGAACCAAAGTCAATGCAGAAAGAGTACTCTTTGTAACTTCTGCACCTCTGTCTAAAATGTAATAATTCTTGCCTTGTCAGTTTGGTGGCAAGGTAATTTCTAAGAATATGCTATGCCTGGTTATGTTATGATGACCATTAAAAGTACCCAATTATTAAAGCAACCACCATTCAATAGCATGCAAGTGTCAAGCCTGTGAGCCCGGGTCAGTGATGTCAAGGCAATACATATTCATGGCTCCCCTAGCTGTCCCCACTGCTCCAAGTGAGGCAATAGCCATGATGCTGACTTCCTAAGATTCCCTGTAAGGAGGAGTAACACATCCTCACAGGTTACATTAGATCTGACCAGGAGATCCCTTTGCAACCCTGCTTTAAATGGGCACTCACATAATAAAGACCAGCCTCACACCAGTGTACCTCACTAGCAAGGACAAGTCAGGCTGCATGGGAAAGGGATGGATTTCGAGAAGCCAGATAGGAAAGAGAAGACCCAAGTATGTATTCCACCATATTGCCTTTCCATTGGGGCTCTCTTCCTCCCTTATCTCTCCAGTTCATTTTGGACAAGGCATGCATACTGGGAATGATGTAATAAGGCAGAGGTCACTTGCTACAGCAGCAGTGACTGCACCCACCTCTTATAGCGGGCTTGCTTTTGTCCTATCAGCAGTGACAATTTGACTTTATAAATAAAGGGTTTCCCACTCCTCTCTTGATTCATCTTAGGACTTTCAAGAAGACAAATATAATTCATTGACTTCTCTTGGGAGTACAAGTCATTCCAAAGCTCTCCAACATTGAGGTAAAAGTAGATGGAACCCAGGGAAGCCAAGAGCTATGTACCATAACCGTCCCCTGGGAACAGTGGGGATGAACTGCTGTAGCCAAAGGCCTGCCACTTTGCTAGCTGCACTCAATGAAGGTGAAGTATCCTTTGCAGGTGCCAGCCAAACTTCAGCAACCTGAAACAGCAAGAGCAGCTGGTATACAGTTTGCATAGCTTCCAACCATATTCAAAACACATTTGATGCCCTTCAAACTGACACAGGAGTCTGCACTTTCAAACCAACTTGATGCCGCTTCGCACCAATAGCTCTCTTCCCTGCTTAATCTCGAACACTGGCTCACTGCAGCAGAAGCCTTTGACTTTGGCATCTCTGAGCACTACATCGAACAAACAGGACCTTGCCTCGACCCGACTCAAACATTGACTCAAAGCTCTGAAAGCCATGTATCCACACTCTGACATCTGACCATGTGGTAACAATGTCTAAAACTGAATCTACTGCTAGCCCGTACCTGTTGGAACCTTCAAACTGCATCACCTCAATTGCAACTCACACCACACAGAACCCCATCTTTAAGCTGACTCAAGGTCAGCCTGCTGCTGGATAAATGCAACTCACTGGATCTCGAAATTCGTTTGACTGTAAGTGCAGAGAAGCCCTACTTTGATGCTGTTGACCCATTTTAGACCAAGAGCAAGATTTTGTCAAAAGGCCAAAACCCCAGGCCCACTTCTGTGACCATAGTGACCTATGAGCCCCTGTTTGCAATTCTTTTCTTGAAAAGTATATCCTTCAAACAGTGATATTGCTGCAATTTCTTGCCTGAATATCCAAGCTGAAGAATCTAGAGAACCATGCAGTTTGTATTTGTATTTTCTGTGTTCTCTTTACAGGGCTGTGGTTTTCCTTGTATTTTCTAGTTAATTATTTGCATTTGCATTTTTTTAATTACAGATTTATGGATCTCATTATGAATTTGGTGGTAATTGTTTCTGTTTCATGACATGTATTTATTTATTTGTGTATGTATTGAAATTACAAGAAAGGCAAGCATTTTTGGAACAATAATGCCTACAAAAGCTTTAACACTGATTTACAAGCGGAAGTCATATCACCTTAACAATGGATGAAAGGATGAGGCTATAATACCAGATGATACAGGCGAGGTAGAAACATGAACGAAGGACGAGGACAGTAAGGCATGATATAGCAATAGGATGGTGGAGGAAGTGCTAAGTTTAGGATGATGGGATAAGAAAAAAGTGCTGTGGGCTTGTCATCGAGAGGCAGGGGGAGTGGAAAACAGGGCTATGTGGAGGTGTAACATGCAATTCAAGTGGTTCTTCAGAAAGGAGGAGAGATACGAGGTTGGATTTAAATAGTGATAGAGTCAGTGTAGTGTGGAGAGGGAGAGGAAGATCATGCCATAGTAAGGGAGTGAGGAGAGAGGGAGAGTGGAAATGAGAGGGAGCACACGGGATATGAGAGATGGCATGGAGGTGAGCCGAGAATGACTGTAGGGAATGAGGGACAGAGCAGGGAGTGAGATGGGCCAATAGCTAGGGTGGGGCAAGTCTGTGTATAGCTTTGAAGATGATTAAAATGTGTTTATAATTTGCCATCTATCTTATCGATAACCAGCCTGACTGGTGATGGGTTGGGGAGGTGGCGGTGAAGCAGATAAGGTTGAAGGGTGTATGGAGAGCAAAGTTGAGGACTTTGTCTAAAGGTAACAAAGCATGGTTGGGAAGGCCATAGAGGAAACAGGTAGAGTAGTCAGATCGAGAGAGTGCTAAAGGGGAGATTAGGTGCTTAGCAGTGTTGTAGCAGTGTTGAAGAGGAGAAGAGGCCTTATTTTTCTGATGTTAAGGAGATTAAATTTGACTGCAGTACAATATTTTGAAATCAAGAGAGAGAAGTTGTGGGATGGGTCGAAGACGACACCAAGGTTGTGAGCAGAATCAGCGTAGGAAAGTGGGTTAGGAGAGAAGGTTAGATGAGGTGCAGAGGAAAAGAAAGCCTGTTCGGATGCGAAGTAGAGAACCTCAATCTTAGTAGAGTTGAGCATGAATGATTGAGGTGCCATCAAGCATTTGATGGTGGAGAGACAGCTATTTTTGACTGTAGCTCATCAGGTAAGGAGATAAGGAGGGAAAGGAGAAGAAGATCTGAGTGTCATTTGCAAAGTTCATAGGAGAAGCAGTAGCAGGAGATCAAAGTGTCAAGAGCATCAGTATAAAGAGTGAAGTGTAGGTGACCCAAGACTGGCCCTTGGGAAGCACCAACAGTAAATAGGGTGAGTCGGGAGCAAAGGCTGTTGCAGGACCCCTGAACATGTCTGTGGGAGAGTTATGAAGCAAAATAAGCAGGGGCCTTGTCCCTGATACCTATGAGAGATAGTGTTAAAGAAGGACAGAATGGTTGAAGGTATTGTTGTGGGCAGAGAGGTCGAGCAGAATAAGAGTAGATGAATGGTAAGCATGATGAACGTAAGAGATGTAGTTCCTGACATTGAGGAGAGAAAATCGAATAGAGTGCAGAGGTCAGAAGCCAGATTGAAGAGGATTCCAGAGGTTGTGTGTTTCAAGGAACTCAGGGAGAAGGTTGGAAATGACATGCTCTTGGATTTTGCAATTGAGAAGCAGAAGAGAGACAGGATGAAAGTTGGCAGGACATAATACCTTCAACTCACTCTTCCTAAATATCTTCCTTCCCGCGACCTTCGCTCATCCGTCTCCAACTCCCTCAGGGTCAGCCGCTTCTCGAAGCAACGAGCTGGGGGTAGATCTCTCTCCGTGGCAGGGGCCTCCCTCTGGAACAGCCTTGCTGCCTCCCTGAAACTTGAGGAGAACCATCTCCGGTTCCGGAAGCACCTCAAAACATTCCTCTTTGCTTCTGCTTTCTCTCTCCCTCTCCCTTGCTAAATTCTTCACTGAAACTGCACTGAATCTGCAACTGGGCCACTCTCAGCGACCTCGGTCCTGGGCCCAGCCACTCTCCATTTGCACTGCCTCCCTGGCAACCCCTGCACTGTGGGACTGTCTCTGTATCCCTACAGCCCCCCCTTCCCAGCTCTTGTCTGCACTTACCTTGCACTTGCCACCAGCTGGCCCTATTCATTTATTTTTATTCTACTTACTTTGTACTGCACTTCCCCCCTCCCCTTCCCCCTGCACTTCTTCCCTTCCCCCTACCCCTGCACTTGCGCAATCTGAATGACACCTGGCCTAATAGGATCGTTGTCTGTCTTCCCCTTGTTCCCCCCTCCCTGCCTCATCGCGCCTTGAAACACTTGTGTATAGGCGCGTTACAAATGCCATATCATATCATAATTATGATCTAGGCCAGGTTTCTTAAGGATAGGGAGGACAGTAGCCAATTTGTACGATGATGGGAAAGTGAGAAGTTGAAAAGGGAAGTAAAATATGGAGCATCACCAGGAGATATAATTTTCACTGTGTGCCGGGATAGAGGGTTGATAGGGACACATGAAGGGTTAACCTTAAGAGGACGAGCTAGAACGTCATCTGGGTTAGTGGAAGCAAAGGAAGACATTGCTGCAGGAAAGGAGGGTAGAGGAAGTAGAGAAAAGTGAGCAGGTGGGGGATCGAAGGTAATTTGCAAGGGTATGTTGAATGTTGGACATTTTTAGAAGCAAAGCAGGGATTGAGATAATTAGCAGAAAGAGCAGAATATATCGAGGGAGGTTTAGGAGGTGAGAGAATTGCGTTTCGAGATGTTTAGAGTCACGTAGGTTGAGAAGATTGAGATGAAATGAGAAAGATATAGAAGGGCAGAGTCAAAAGGAGAGGAGTAGGTTTGAAGAGCAGTCAGGTAGAGGTGGAGATCTGAGGAGTGTCTAAATCTCTGCCAAGTGTGAAGGTTTGTACTCATTGTTGTTTTAAGGCTGCGGATAGAAGATGGGATCCAAGGGTGTGGAGGTGAGTGCTTAGATGTTAATTTAGTAAGAGGGATGTGAGAGGAGAACAGAGCATTAAGAGCAATGCTAAAGTTAGTGAATGCTTCATCAGTCGATGGAACAATTAATTTTGCATTGTAGAAGAGAGATGGGTGTAGGTCAGAGAGATAGATAGGGGATTTGAAGGCGGCGGAAAACTTGTGCTTGGTAATGGAAGTGGTAGATGGAGAGAGATTGGTGGCAAAGGCAAATGAATGACCATAGGGAGAAGGCACTGTGGAGATATTAGAGAAAGAGAATATAAAGGAGATGCGAATAAGGTCAAGGGAGTTACAATTTGAATGGGTGGGCAGAGAGTGGACAGAAGAGAGATAGTGGTACATCACCTCTATTGTCAGCTGTAAATCCACTGATTTACTACCAAACTCAATTATCTTTACTGTTTCTTGGTCCATGGGTTTACACTTGGTGGCAATTTCCCATTGTTGGTGTCTATAGGACTCCATGTGGGTTTTTTGTGGATTTACTGCCAGCAGAATTACTGCACAGAAAATCCACCAATATTTGTAGGTAAGATGGTGTATTTAACTCCAGCTTTTCTGGAGGCAAATCCTCCACTTTACCTCCACATTTAAAATATTTGGTGTGTGAAAAACAGCAGTGATAATGCTACTGTTAAAAAAAAATGTTGCAGTATAGAAATTTCCACCACTTCTTTCCTGCACCACTGAACTTGTCATGAGGCCCTACATTTTTTATAGAACTTTGATTGGACATTCTATTATATTGGAGTCTTTGTACTACAGTCGTTTGAGTAGCTATTGTTATCATCTCACACCCCTCCTGAGAGTATATTTTGCCCTCAGCCCACATTTCCACTAAAGGCCAAGGAGGTATACCCATCAGGCTGTGATTGTTTTACCTTTATGATTTGTATCTCTGTTGGTTTTGTTGTGGTAGGGGGTTGATTGGGTGGTTTAACCAGAACTCATCCCTGTACTACCAAGCCGAGTAGTAGTCATTTTGTCAGACTAGCATACTACAATAACCGAGTATGTGTGTGTATATGTGTGTGTGTGTAATATATACGAAATTAATATTATCGTGTCTTCTATATCACAAGAAGTCTGTGTGTGTGCATGTGTCTGTGTGTGTTTCAGTACCATAGTTTAGTAACAGAGTGTGTATGTGTGTCCGTGTGTGTGTCCGTGTGTGTGTGTGTGTGTGTGTGTGTGTGTGTGTGTGTGTGTGTGTGTGTGTGTGTGTGATCTAGGGCAGTGTGTGTGTATTAACAAAGTACACTAACATTGTTTGAGTCTGTGGACCCATATTGGAAGAAACTGTGTGTACTGATTACTGGTATAATACAGAACCTGTGTATATATTTAGTCGCTAGTACAGTAATAGTGTATGCATGTAAGTGTGTGTGTTTAGCATAGTGCAGTAATAATGTTTGTTGGGCGTAGTGTAGTAGGTGTGTGTATTAGCATAATGAGCAAAAGTATAGGGGTATTTTCAGAGCACTGTTACATTGTGAGTCTGTTTACTCAAATAGAAAAAAACTGAGTGTGGCTTGTCGTGTATGGAAGCGCTAAAGACAGGTGTAACAGTGCTACACCTGTGTTAATTCCTCCATTCACACTCCGTCATAATGTCACTGTTTTCGATGGCAGGGGGCTGGGTGGAACAGGAATTACTTTTCCATCTGCCATTTGCACTCTGCCTTCAAAAACAACCAGGTTGTATATCTGCATGAGATTTTCATGGTGGTTTAAAACCAATGATTTCCTACGGAACAGCCCTGCTTTTTGCACTAACAAGATTCCAACAAAGCAGGCAGTGTTTACTCTATTTGCCCTGCGGAGTGCAAAAGAGAGGTGTCAAGAGACTTCCACCATCTCTTTACACTTCCCATTTGCACTCATGAAAAAAAATCACCAGAGGGAACCAGCTTGCAAGTAAGTGGAAATGTAAGCGCACCCCTCCGGGCAATTACAATTTTTACAAAGTGAGCTCCAGTGTGTTTCCCCATAATACAGCAAAAGTATGTGTGTAGTAAAGTATCACTACTTGTGTATAGTTGGATAGTATTGTAACCGTATATGTTTCACGTAGTATAGTAATTGTGGTTGTGGGGAGCACAGTTCAGTAACTGTGTGTTTGTGTGTTTGCGCACACGTGTGCTTATGCGTGCACTAGAAACGTTGAATGTGTTAGTACAGCACCTGTTTGCCACCTTCAAGTCTGCGTTGCGCTTAGTCAATTACATTCCTGTCTCAGGCTGCATGCAGTTACTGCAAGCACATCTTTAGTTAACAGCAATACAACAGCACATATTCCTCTTAGCAACAACAGCAAACCTATTTACACGGGAATTAAAATAAATGTGTGTTTAATCACAGCTTCAGCTCCTTTACCGTTCTTCGGAAACCAGCAAGACTACAAACTAAAGTAATTATGCCTAGTGTGTACATGAAAAAGCAAATCAATACAAGTACAGCTAATGCACTTCCTCCTCCCTTTCCGACTGGGCTGATTCATGTAATTATTTGCGCGAAAAAACGGGGATTTGTGCGGCATTCTGCCCGCAAATCCCTGTTTAACAAATAGGAATTTACGGGCAGAATGGCGCACAAATCCCCGTTTTTCGGCGCAAATAATTCCATGAATCGGTTATTACGAAGCAACAATAATAACTCGTACCATCCTTAAACACCACTGGTGATATTCTACTGAAACAAGTAAGGGGCGATAACATCTGCAATGTTTCCTCAAAGCCACACATGCTGTCTAAACGTAGGATCGTTGCATTATCCCAATGGTCAGCCCACTGCTATGTTTTCAACGGTTTACTGAAAAAAGGAATGCTTCCTCAATTTTATAGCATGCTTTTTGGATTTTTAGCAGATATGTGCAATTGTCATGACGTGTGTGTGAGTTTGGGGGGTTGTGTGTGTAAAAAGCAAATGCCGCACTTCACAAATTCCACATATCATAACACAGCATGGGCAGGTGGCACAGCAGGTACCCTTCCCCAATAATTGAACCAGATTATTAGCAAACCACATTTAGTTGGAAAATAGAGCAATCTGTAAAGTAATGCTATGTTACGTTAAAGGTTCTTATACTGCCCACTGTTGCCACCTGCATGGTTTCTTGGTGCTCTGCAAATGAACTACTAGGGCCCTGATTCATTGAATTATGTGCATGTAAAATGTGGATTTGCGTGCCATTCTGTGTGCAAATTCCCATTCGTCAAACAGGGATTTGCGGGCAGAATGGCATGCACATCCCCGTTTTACACGCAAATAATTCCATGAATCAGGGAGGAGGTATTTGACACATTACTTGAAATCTGAACAGCAGATTTGAAAAAAAAAAGTATTAACTAAAAAGGAATTGAAAGTAATGCTGGTTGCATTTCCCATATACAATATATTTAATACTTCTCAGCAAGATGAAATCTGGAATTGGATGGGGAAGATTGGACATGAGCAATCATCTCGTCTCACGCGCCAATATTCTGCTATGTGGCCCATGCCCCGCTTCACCACTAGAATGGAACGTGAACTGCGATAGAATCACAGAATCACAGCTCTAACTTGGTAGGTTATGATATATATATATTTATATATATATATATATATATGTATATAATATGGCCACGGTAGTGGCCATGTAGTTATGGTTAAGTTGCTGTTTCCATAGGAAGAGGATTCAAATGATCCTTGACACTTCTTGGTAAACATTATAAGAATCCCTCCTACAGAGTTTTCATGAAAAATAAATGCACATGTGATGTCATCAATGACATTTGTGATGTCATCTTTGATGTCCTGGGTGTTAGTGTTAGCAGTGCACGGTGGCGCGAGTTATGGTTGCTTATCTTACCATAACTGCCGAATTTCAGGGGTTTTTCGCTTTTACTTTGAACCATAACGTCCCTTTAACAACGTTTTTTCACTGAATTTCATAGGTTTTTAGTAGCGCAACTTAACCATAACGTCCCTTTAACAAAGTTTTTTCACTGATATATATATATATATATATATATATATATATATATATATATATATATATATATATATATATATATATATATATTTTACATGGCCACGGTGGTGGCCATGTAGTTATGGTTAAGTTGCTGTTTCCATAGGAAGAGACATTTCGGGTGGCTTATAACTTCGCTCTCCCTGGACGGATCCTCACCAAACTTTGCACAAAAAGTATTTCGGTCACTCTGAAGTCTTTTGCAAAGTTTGGTGAGGATTCGTCCAGGGGGGGCAAAGTTATAGGGGGGGTCCCAAAACTTTTTTTTTCCCATAGTCGTAATGGGAAAAACTTTGCTCATGCGTACAGCCCAAACCGCTGGACGGATTTACACCAAATTTGTGGCTGGAGCGGCGGCTTGGTCCCGAAAGCATGCTTTGCTTTATTTGGTGTAAATCTATCCAGTAGTTTTTTAAAAAATGACAAAAATGTAAGTGAAAAAAAATAGTGATATCTGTGTTCACTTTGCGGACACACTTCCCTGTTCTCTCCGCGACAGGACGGTGATTGGGCAAGCAGCTTGCGTGATGTCCGCGGACATCTGACGTGCTCTCTCATTGGATGCATGAAAGCGTGCAGTGCGTCTGGCTTCAGAGATGCCCGCCATCTTTGTTCCTCGCATGAGAGGCTTTATATCCCGCCTGCACAGTAAATCCCCCACCCCCGCTCATGCCCGTGTCTGTCTCCTGTTCCTCCCACCCCCCCACTTATGCTCCGTGTCTTCCCTTTTCCTCCAGCCCCCCGCTCATGCCATCGGCACACGGTGGCCAGCGGAGGGCCGAGGATCGGGATCTGCCACTTGCACACGAACTCTGTGTGCCTTTCTCCCTCCCGCCCACCCCCCGCTCATGTCCGTGTGTCTTTCTCCCTCCCGGCCACCCCCCGCTCATGTCCGTGTGCCTTTCTCCCTCCCGCCCACCCCCCGCTCATGTCTCTGTGTCTTTCTCCCTCCCGCCCATCCCCCGCTCATGTCCCGTGTGTCTCTCCCCACCCGCCGCCCACCCCCCGCTCATGCCCCATGTGTCTCTCCCTACCCGCCGCCCACCTCCCGCTCATGCTCCGTGTGCCTCTCCCCCTTCCACCCACCCCCGCTCATGCCCCGTGTGTCTCTCCCCCTCCGCCCACCCCCCGCTCATGCCCCGTGTGTCTCTCTCCCCTTCCCCCCACCCCCCGCTCATGCCCCGTGTGTCTCTCTCCCTCCCCTCCACCCCCGCTCATGCCCCGTGTGTCTCTCTCCCCTTCCCCCACCCCCTGCCCCGTGTGTCTCTCTCCCCTTCCCCCCACCCCCCGCTCATGCCCTGTGTGTCTCTCTCCCTCCCCCACACCCCCGCTCATGCGCCGTGTGTCTCTCTCCCCTTCCCCCCACCCCCGCTCTTGCCCCGTGTGTCTTTCCCCCTCCCCCCACCCCCGCTCTTGCCCCGTGTGTCTCTCCCCCTCCCGCCCACCCCCGCTCATGCCCTGTGTGTCTCTCCCCCTCCCGCCCACCCCCCGCTCATGTCCCATGTGTCTCTCCCCCTCCCGCTCATGCCCCGTGTGTCTCTCTCCCTCCCCCCTCCCCCCACCCCCCGCTCCTGCCCCGTGTGTCTCTCTCCCCTTCCCCCCACCCCCCGCTCATGCCCTGTGTGTCTCTCTCCCTCCCGCCCACCCCCCGCTCATACCCCGTGTGTCTCTCTCCCTCCCCCCACCCCCGCTCATGCCCAGTGTGTCTCTCTCCCCTTCCCCCCCCCCCCGCTCATGCCCCGTGTGTCTCTCTCCCTCCCCTCCACCCCCGCTCATGCCCCGTGTGTCTCTCTCCCCTTCCCCCACCCCCTGCCCCGTGTGTCTCTCTCCCCTTCCCCCCACCCCCCGCTCATGCCCTGTGTGTCTCTCTCCCTCCCCCACACCCCCGCTCATGCGCCGTGTGTCTCTCTCCCCTTCCCCCCACCCCCGCTCTTGCCCCGTGTGTCTTTCCCCCTCCCCCCACCCCCGCTCTTGCCCCGTGTGTCTCTCCCCCTCCCGCCCACCCCCGCTCATGCCCTGTGTGTCTCTCCCCCTCCCGCCCACCCCCCGCTCATGTCCCATGTGTCTCTCCCCCTCCCGCTCATGCCCCGTGTGTCTCTCTCCCTCCCCCCTCCCCCCACCCCCCGCTCCTGCCCCGTGTGTCTCTCTCCCCTTCCCCCCACCCCCCGTCATGCCCTGTGTGTCTCTCTCCCCTTCCCCCCACCCCCGCTTATGCCTCGTGTGTCTCTCTCCCTCCCCCCACCCCCGCTCATGCCCCGTGTGTCTCTCTCCCTCCTGCCCACCCCCGCTCATGCCCCGTGTGTCTCTCTCTCTCCCGCCCACCCCCCGCTCATGCCCCGTGTGTCTCTCTCCCTCCCGCCCACCCCCCGCTCATACCCCGTGTGTCTCTCTCCCTCCCCCCACCCCCGCTCATGCCCAGTGTGTCTCTCTCCCCTTCCCCCAGCCCCCGCTCATGCCCCATGTCTGTCTTCTGTTCCCCCCGCTCATGCCCCGTATCTGTCTCTTGTTCCCCTCACGTGCCGTTTCTGTCTCCTGATGCCCCCCACACCCCCCGCTCATGCCCCGTGTCTGTCTCCTGTTCTCCCCACTCCCCGGTCATGCCCTGTGTCTGTGTCCTGTTCCCCCCACCCTCCGCTCATGCCCTGTGTCTATCTCCTGTTGCCCCCCACCCCCGCGCTCATGCCCCATGTCTGTCTCCAGTTCCCCCCACCCGCTCATGCCCCGTGTTTGTCTCCTGTTCCCCCCACCTGCTCATGCCCTGTGTCTCTCTCTTGTTGCCCCCCACTCCCATGCTCATGCCCCGTGTCTGTCTCCTGTTCTCCCCACCCCCCGCTCATGCCCTGTGTCTGTCTCCTGTTCCTCCCACCACCCGCTCATCACCATTGTCTCTCCTGTTGCCCCCACCCCCCACTCATGCCCCGTGTCTGTCTCCTGTTGCCCCCAACCCCCCCGATCATGCCCCGTGTCTGTTCACACCAGCCCCCGCTCATGCCCCGTGTCTGTTGTTCCCCCCACCCCTCGCTCATGCCCCGTGTCTCTCCTGTTGCCCCCCACCCCCCGCTCATCCCCATTGTCTCTCCTGTTGCCCCCACCCCCCGCTCATGCCCCGTGTCTGTCTCCTGTTGCCCCCAACCCCCCCGATCATGCCCCGTGTCTGTTCACACCACCCCCCGCTCATGCCCCGTGTCTGTTGTTCCCCCCACCCCTCGCTCATGCCCCGTGTCTCTCCTGTTGCCCCCCACCCCCCGCTCATCCCCATTGTCTCTCCTGTTGCCCCCCACCCCCTGCTCATGCCCCGTGTCTGTCTCCTGTTGCCCCCACCCCCCATTCATGCTCCGTGTCTGTCTCCTGTCCCCCCACCCCCTGCTCATGCCCCGTGTCTGTCTCCTGTTGCCCCCCACCCCCTGCTCATGCCCCGTGTCTGTCTCCTGTTGCCCCCCAACCCCCGCTCATGCCCCGTGTCTGTCTCCTATTGCCCCCCACCCCCCGCTCATGCCCCGTGTCTGTCTCCTGTTGCCCCCCGCTCATGCCCCGTGTCTGTCTCTGTTGTTCCCCCACCCCCCGCTCATGCCCCGTGTCTGTCTCCTGTTCCCCCCACTCCCTGCTCATGCCCTGTGTCTCTCTCCTGTTGCCCCCCACCCCCCGCTCATGCCCTGTGTCTGTCTCCTGTACCCCCCCACCCCCCGCTCATTTCCTGTGTCTGACTCCTGTACCCCCACCCCCCGCTCATGCCCCGTGTCCGTCTCCTGTTGCCCCCCGCTCATGCCCCGTGTCTGTCTCCTGTTCCCCCCACCCGCTCATGTCCGTGTCTCTCTCCTGTTACCCCCCACCCTCTGCTTATGCCCGTGTCTGTCTCCTGTACACCCCCACCCCCCGCTCATGCCCCGTGTCTCTCTCCTGTTGCCCCCCACCCCCTGCTCATGCCCCGTGTCTGTCTCCTGTACCCCCCACCCTCCGCTCATGCCCCGTGTCTCTCTCCTGTTGCCCCCCACTCCCCCACTCATGCCCCGTGTCTGTCTTCTGTTCCCCCCACCCCCCGCTCATGCCCCATGTCTCTCTCCTGTTGCCCCCACCCCCTGCTCATGCCCCGTGTCTGTCTCCTGTACCCCCACCCTCGCTCATGCCCCGTGTCTCTCTCCTGTTGCCCCCCACTCATGCCCCGTGTCTGTCTTCTGTTCCCCCACCCCCCGCTCATGCCCCATGTCTGTCTCCTGTTGCCCCCACCCATGCCCCGTGTCTGTCTCCTGTACCCCCCACTCCGCTCTCATGCCCCGTGTCTCTCTCCTGTTGGCCCCAGCCCCCGCTCATGCCCCGTGTCTGTCTCCTGTTGCCCCCCACCCCCCGCTCATGCCCCATGTCTCCCTCGTGTTCCCCCATCCCCCGCTAATGCCCCGTGTTACCCCCACTCCCCCTGTTCATGTCCCGTGTCTCCCTCGTGTTCCCCCACTCCCCACTCATGCCCTTTGTCTCTCTCCTTTCCTCCCCACCCCTGCTCATGTCCCGTGTGTGCCCTGTACCCCCGCTCATGCCCCGTGTCTGCCTCGTGTTCCTCCCCACCCCCCGCTCATACCCCGTGTCTCCCTCATGTTCCTCCCCACCCGCTGCTCATGCCCCGTGCCTCTCTCGTGTTCCCCCCACCACCGCTCATGCCCCGTGTTTCCTTCCTTTCCCCTCCACCCCCTGCTCATGCCCCGTTTGTATCCTGTTCCCTCTCACCCCCCGCTCATGCCCATGTGTCTTCCCTGTCCCCCCTACCCCCTGCTCATGCCCTGTTGTGTTCTTTATACACCCCGCCTTCCCTTTCCATGGTGGCCATCTTGGTAAAAGATTTTTCTTCCTACACCGGGACGCCGCAGGCATCCCGGTGTAGGAAGGAAAATCTTTTTGTTTTTTTACCACCCGGCATTCCCACTTTGAGGACATAAGATGTTAGTGGTCTTCATCTATTTAAAAGGATGTTATGGTGACGTTGCACTAATAAAAACCTTTAAAATTTAGTTAAAAAAAATGTTACAGGGACGTTATGGTTAAGTTGCACTAATAAAAACCTATGAAATTCAATGAAAACACTTTGTTAAAGGGACGTTATTGTTAAATTGCACTACTAAAAACCTATGAAATTCAGTGAAAAAACTTTGATAAGGGGACGTTATGGTTAAGTTGCGCTACTAAAAACCTATGAAATTCAGTGAAAAAACGTTGTCAAAGGGACGTAAAACCGGAAAACCCTTGAAATTCACCAGTTATGGTAAGCTAAGCAACCATAACTCGCGCCACCACTGTGCACTGCTAAGACTAACACCCAGGACATCAAAGAAGACATCACAAATGTCATTGATGACATCACTGATGACATCACATGGCTGGCTCACTCTTTTTTCTTTTGCTGACATATCTAGGCCACATGGTTTTCTTCAGTAACAGTCAGAAACTAAAAATTCTATTTTATTTGTAGACGTATCCTTCAAGTAGGTTCTTACAGTAATTCCCTTAGAGACCAGTCACATTATATGAAACATATACATACGGGAAGACACAAGCTTGAAAGACAGCAATCCTTTTTGTGCATAAAGATAATCAATAGACTTATGAGCACTTTCTGATAGTTTTTTATTTTTTTATGGCTGTACTTTCCCTGTGGGTCCAATCACATCAAGTGATACATATACATAGGGTAAATAGCAGCTTTGAAACAGAGCAATCATTTATTTGCATGAAAATAATCAGTTAAATTATGAATTGTTTCTGCTACTACTTGTGCTATTTTGCTAACTTCTCTTTCCCTATATATACCCATATTGGTATGTGTTCTTGTGTCTTTGTGTTTTGTCTATAGTAATGCAATTATGTAATACATGTGTTTTATTAGCTACGTATTACATATTTCACGGTACACAAAAATCTATTAAGAAAACAATTACCATTTCATTATTCAACATATTAACATTACGAATATTATACCTTCATCTTGTACGGTGCACACAATGTTATGTTTCTGTATGAGTAGCTTAGTATACTAGATAGAACCCCATAATAGAATGCTATTTATATCAATGCATCGTTCAATGCACTAATTAGGGTATGATATTTATTGCAATGATCCTTGACACTTGTTTCGCAACATTATAATAAGAATCCCTTGTACACATATTTCATGAAAAGTACATACACATGTGATGTCATCAGTGATATCATCAATGACATTTGTGATGTCATCTTTGATGTCCTAGGTGTTAGTTTTAGCAGTGCACGGTGTTGGCGCGAGTTATGGTTGCTTAGCTTACCATAACTGGCGAATTTCAAGGGTTTTTCGGTTTTACTTGGAACCATAACGTCCCTTTGACAACTTCAGTGGCCAATCAATGGTAGTTTCGAAATCCCTCGTGTTGAGTATTTAGAGTCAATTCTATTAAAGAAAAAGGCTAGACCTGCAGCATTTGATGTTTTGCAGAATTGGAAAAAAGAAGCGTTGCAACAACTTGAAAGTGGAGAGAAACATACTCGCTGTCATAAGACGAACGCCGAAAAAGCATTATTCGATGACCAAGATAAACATTCTGAATCAACTAGAAATATGGACAGGGCTTTCTCACATTCAAAAAATGTATCCGTCCAAAGATCTCCATGCTTCCGATGAATTTATAGATAAAATATTAAATGAACGAAGGCCTGGTGCTTCTGCGCCACCTCCGTATGTTCCTCTTACCTCTGCTTTGCCTCTTCCTCCTGTTATTCCTGCTCCACCTGCTGTTGTTCCTGTTGTTCTTTCTCCTCCTAATGTTCCCTTTTCTCCAGCTCCTCCACCTCTTCTTATCGCACCAGTTACAGTACCTCCATTGAATTTGCCTGCTCCCTCTCTTCAAAGTGGTTCTGAGCTGCTTGTAATCGATCGAGGTGCATGGTCTAAGGTTGTTACTCGCAATACTGTACCACCGGAGAAGAAACGTGAGTTAATTGGATAGGCTAAGCATTGTATGGAGAAGGATGATCAAGCTAGTGTTTTTTCCACACTTTGTAATATGGATAATTTTCCTGAGAAAAATGTTTTTATTGAAGGTTTAGATTCAGTTCTGTATAATGTGGGGAAAATTAAATAATGCGGATCTTCCGCAAGGGTTAAGGGATCTAAATACTCTAGCGTTTTCTAGAGACACTGTGGAGAAATTAGCATGTTGAGAGGTTATTTGGGAATAGAAAGGAGTTCGAAAAGTTACAGAATGAGGATGACGAGGAGGTAAATATGTATGTACAGAAACGGTTCCTTCCTTGTTGTAAATCGATATCTGAGGAACCACAAATTTGTACGAAAGATGCACTTAGATGGATTTCGGATATGTCGATAACTCCTGCTGAAGTATATGACACGTATAGTCAGCATACGCCAGAAATGCAGAGGAAAGTGATACAGGTAATGATAGAGTACCTAAAGGATGATTGTGTAAAAAGAAAGATTAGTTGTCCCACTTGACACTTCTTCGACTGCTTTAGCACTCGATTTAGCTGTGTTGCTTAGTAAGCGTTCAGAGTCACCTACTTCTCAGTTGCCTATGAGAGAGGTCCCTCCGACATTTGTCCCAAAGTTTGAGGTTGCGGCCGATCCTGCACATAATATAGTTGCTGTGAACATTCCCGCACATTATGTATTACAGTTCGTTCACGTCCCGTTCTCAAGACAGGAAGTGAATACCATTAGGCAATCCATTACTGATATTAGGAAAATTCCGACAGGATTCTACAAAGAAATAGAGTCAGTCTTGCAATCCTCAGTGTTCACCTTAGATGATATCGATTTGTTATTCCGTGTACTCCTGCCCGTAGATTTGGGGAAACAAGTTATAACTAATGACGACGTACCAGGGTTGGGAGATACATGGGTGAATATAACTAGACTCGATGGAGAAAGGCCAGCTGGTGAAAGACCTCCTCAGGTGATGCTATCTTTGCCTGATAGAATTATTGCAAAATTAAAAACTATAATTCCAGAAAAAAGAATTATATGGGACAAACTTACGGCCTGTGTCCAAGGAAAGTCTGAGGGTGCTACAGAGTTCTTTAATCGGTTCGAACAGGTATTCTCGGAATTCAGTGGACAAGAACTAGGCACAGGGTCTGGGAAAAGGTTGTTCGTGCACAAATTTGTGCGTGGATTGCTGCCTGACATCCATTCACAAATGATGTCTTCTGAGAGCTCTTGGCAGGTGAAATCACAATCAGAAGTACTGCACATGGATCAGTACTACGAGAACCATGTCAATAATGAAAAAGATAGGGTTGAAAAATGAAAAGGCGATTTGAAAACTAAAGTGCTATTGCAGCAAATTGTTAGAGGCCCCAGAGGGGGTAGTTCTCAGGTTAGAGGTCAGTATGTCCCGCAGGGGAATGTGCCCTTGGGTCCTGTGAACATTAACCAGTGCGCCTATTGTCGTCGAGAGGGTCATTGGCGAGCACAATGCCCCGTCCTTCAACAAAGGTCAAATAATACATTTGGAAATATGGCGAGGCGATCCAGAGGTCGCCCGGGTGTAGGGGCCCTGGTAGAGGTCAGTTTGCACATGACCCTCAGCAACCTTTCTCGCAGGACAATCAGACCCCGAGTTTGGACACCAGGAACAAATTTGATCATCCTTCCACTGCATATTTATCTGAAGAGCTTCCTTTTGATGACCTTCTGTTTCGTTAGGATTGCCCGAAGCAGGGTTTGGAGCAAACACCTATTCCCGGAAATCAAAAAGGTCCCTACGTTGAAATGGTGGTGGGAAATAGGAAACATCAGTTTTTGATAGACACTGGAGCACAGAAGTGTTCCATTGATCATTCACGGGTTCCAAACATTCCACTGTCAAGTCAAACCAATGTTTCTGTAGGGTTTTCTGGCACACCAGTTGTTTGTCCGGTTTCTATGCCGGTACCTATTTCTTTGGGTTGACTTCGGATTGCGGAGAGAACTTGCTGGGGTTGAATCTGTTAAAAGAATTAAATGCAGTGATTTATTGTTCTTCTGATGGAGTGCGCTTGACGATTTCTCCACAGCAATTTTCTGTCTCGCAATTCTTGACTAGACCTTTGCCTCCAGAATTCATTAATGTACCAGAGAGCCTGTGGGCTGTCGACGACAATGATGTTGGAGTTTTACAGATTGAACCTGTCAAGATAGTTTTGAAACATGGAATTGAACTGCCACGCATTCCCCAGTATAAGATTTCAGTTGAGGGCGAGCGAGCTTTGAAATGCATTGTTTCCGATTTTGTGCATCGGGGGGTGATTGAAGAAATTTCAGGAAGTTTTTTGTAATAGTCCGATCCTACCCGTGTACAAGAAAAGTGATAATGCAAATCCATTCCGTTTCATAATTGATTTACGTGCCATTAATAAAGTTGTGGCTCCACAATTTCCAATTGTGCCTGATGTAACGACAATCCTAACCATGATTCCAGCTACAGCTACTTACTTCAGTGTGGTGGATATAAAGAATGCTTTCTTTAGTATTCCTATACACAAGGATAGTAGATACTTGTTTGCGTTCACCTTAGGGGGACGCTCGTACACATTTACTCGTGCACCTCAAGGGTACACAGAGAGTCCTAGCATTTATAGTAGGGCTTTGAAAGAACCACTTGATACCCTTGAACTGCCCTCTACCTGTACTTTGCTTCAGTATGTTGATGATTTGCTTTTAGCTTCTGACTCTGAGAGTGCCTGTAAGGAGGGCACTGTGTTATTGCTTATTCATCTAGCCAAGCATGGTCACAAAGCTTTGCTTAAAAAATAATGCGGAACACCAGCAATCGTTTGACTTGCTTAAGACTGCATAATGCTCTGCACCAGTTTTGGGCACACCAAACTTTGAAAAGGCCTTTGTGTGTTTGTGCATGAATGTGATGGATGCCCTTTGGCTGTATTAACGCAGGAACATGGAGGGAAGAATAGGCTGTGCGGTTACTTTTCTTCCGCCCTTGATCCTGTAGCATGCGCTTTGCCAAGATGTTTGCGAGCTGTCGCTGCTGCTGCTGCGTCTGTAAAACAGAGTGAGGGAATGGTCCTAGGCCATGATCTAACCCTGATGGTGCCTCACTCTGTAGATGTTCTACTGAACCGAACTCAAACGCAACACCTCACTTCTGCACGGTTGACAAGATATGAATTGATCTTGTTTGCTCCTCACATTCAAATTAAGTGGTGTTGTGGTCTTAATCCGGCTGAACACCTACCTTTCCCGCAAGATACTACTTGCAGCGATGAAGTGCCACATGAATGTTTATATACGACCGAGCAAGAGACAAAGAGTAGAATTGATTTGAAAGATACTCCTTTGGATGATCCGCAAGGAGAGCATTTTTGTGATGGCTCCTGCTTCAAACTTCCGGATGGTACATCCACAGCTACTTATGCGATCACTACATTAAGCACGGTTGTGGAAACTAAGAGAATCACGCATAATTCTGCGCAGGCCGCAGAGATTATAGCACTGACCCGAGCTTGTGAACTTTCCGAAGGGCTTGCAGTAAAAGTATATACTGATAGTCAGTATGCCTTTGGGGTGGTTCACAACTTTGGGAGACTTTGGTCAGAGAGAGGGTTCCTAACTTCACATGGCACCAAAATCCAACATGGCTCCCTAATAGTACAACTACTCTCAGCGCTTGTGCTCCCTACTCAGTTAGCAGTTATGAAATGTGCAGCACATCGAAAGATTACAGATGATATAGGGAAAGCGAATGCTTTCGCTGATCAGATAGCTAGACAAACTGCTACCGATCCCCATAGGTCGATGTATGTTTCAAGGGAGACTGTAAATGCTTATGCGATGGATGAGGGTGTTGGGTCTGTACGGGATATCCAAGCTGATTCCACGTTAGAAGAATCCAAAAGGTGGGCTGAAGGCTTGGGGAAACTTGATGATGACGGGTGTTGGGTGGATATAGTGGAAGGGAAATGGCTACTCCCTGACGCGTATGTAATGATGATGGTCATCATGGCCCATGGTCCTACGCATATATGTGCCCAGAAGATGACAAAAATATTAGAGAAAGTTTGGGTAAATGACAAGATTTCAAAAATTGCCTAGCACTACGTCCAAGATTGCATGATTTGCCTACAACATAATGTAGGAAAGGGGACAGTAACTCCAAGGGGAAGTTTTGGACCACCCTCTGTCCCCTTCAAAGTGATCAACTTTGACTTAATTGAAATAGAACGATGTGATAATAAGAAATATGTGCTGGTGGTTATCTGCGCCTTTAGTAAATGGGTTGAGGCTTTCCCTGTTAAAGATGCTACAGCTATGACTACTGCAAAAATCATGTTAAGGAAATACTTCCCGCGGTTTGGGCTACCAAGAGTAATCTGGTCGGACAATGGTCCAAATTTTGTCGCTGCTGTAATTCTGCAGATATGTACGGCATTACGAATTGACAAACGGTTCCATTTGGCCAGACATGCACAGAGCGCCGGACTAGTAGAAATGCACAACGGTATTATTAAGAACAAGCTCGCTAAAACGTGTGCCGCACCAAACTAAAATGGCCGGACACCTTACCGATCGTGTTGTTATCCATGCGTACAACCCCTCAAACTAAGACTGGGCTCTCTCCATTTGAGGTGGTAATGGGGAGACCTGCCAACATTTGGAACCTTCCTAAATACAAGTCATTGAGAAATGTTGAAAATGTATTACTTTCAGATTATTGTAGTCAGTTGACTAAAAACCTGTATTTGATTTATCACCAGGTACGAGAAGCTTTACCTGTGCGATACGAGGGCCCGGGCCACAGCATAGGCCTGAAAGTTGGGTGCTTGTCAAATCGCTCGAGCGCTCCTCTTGCCTCTTGCCTCGCTGGCGTGGGCCATTGCAGGTCCTGTTGGTCACCCAGACAGCGGTGCGGGTCACTGGGAGAAATAATTGGATCCACGCGCCCCACGTCAAAAAACTTCCTCACCCTGTGCCACACGTTACAGAAGAAACAGAACCCCTCGCTGATACTGCAACCAACGATCCCAAAGCAGTAAGTAGCACTGAGAGTTTGTCGGAGAATCTCTCTGAGCCCGTGAGGCTTGGGGAAGCTGCCATTTTGTCTCCATACTCTCCAAAAGTTTTCAATCCGTAAATTGCCATTTGAAATTCAGCAACTTCACTTGCTTCCAATACATTGCTTCCAGCAGGAAGTGACAACATATTGTTTCTGGATCAATCAGTACCGGGAAAAGTAAGGTACAATCTACATCCGAGGAAATAGACTTACGGCACGGTTTTGCTGTGTATCTGATAGACTTACGCACGGTTTTGCTGTGCCTCTGATAGACTTACGGCACGGTTTTGCTGTGCATCTGATAGACTTACTGCATGGTTCGGCTGTGCAATTTGAAGAAGAAAAGGATAATCGAGGGCTTGTTTTGCCCACAAATTCAAGAAAGGGGATTCTGTTGGCTAGGGTTGTGGAAGGACTAAGAAGTCGCTCAACCGGGAGGTCGCCAGCAACGAACTTTGGAGTATCCGTTTGAAGACTACAATGCCTGCTACCGCTACCGCCCATATGGGACTTGTAAATAAGGGGTGACCAACCGGGACAGTGGACAAAATGCCTGGGCCCCGAAAATGTATTGCTGTATCTTTATAATGATATTTGGTTTTTTAATAGTCACTGCCTTAGGATTGTGGTACCTCGAGGAAACTCATTCTTTAGAACTTTTGTTGCCTACTAAAAGTACACCTATTGTTCCTACTACCTTTGTACATTTGCGTATTCTATCCCCTAGGGATTCTCAGCACAGAAAAAGGTACCACAATAACACTGTACTGCTTATCATGAATGCTACGCATGCCATTTTTAATCAATCTAACTGTTGGGTCTGCTCACATTTACCGCAACACAGCGATAAGGGGCTAGGTTGGTATATTCATCCTTTACCTTTGACAACTGCTTGCTATGCTTGTCTTAGAGCACTGTTCTTTGGCCGGTGGAATGATAGCATCTCAGGGAACTTTGATGGCACCAATTTGAATAGTTTTGAGAAACGTGTTTAAACTCCCCTGGGATGTTTGCTTTTCGCAAACAGGAGTAAACCAAATGTTGCTTCTATTAGGCCTTCTGATAAATTGTCTTGCCCTTTCCAATCTTTGATTTCCTTTAAAATGGCTCCAATAGGCAATAAGGATGTCATGCCTCCTTCTTACACTGTTAATCATAGCCCCAATTCAGTTTCTTTTACATACACAGGAATGGAACTCAGTCAATGGGAAATTTTCTAGGTTGTGCCAACGTTGCAAATTTGACTGGGGAAAAGAGACCTTTGTATGTAGGCGAACCTGTCTACTTTGTCTGCGTTAATGTAGCATTCCCATGGTGCCCAGGGATTGGCAGGGAACCTGTTATTTAGGGATCCTGTTACCTGGGGTGTTTATAGCTAGTACAAGAGAAGTTGCAAAGGCTCGTCCATGGCGGGACGAGAATGGTGACACCCTAGCACAAATCTTGGGAGATATAGCTAAATTAGTTGTGCCATTTTGGGGGCAGATAGCGAATTCAGAAGATATCAGAAAACTAGCGAGAGTACTGGAGAGAACCATCAACCGGACCAGGGACATGCTCTATAATATGACGTTAGAACAAAAGGCGATAAGATTAGTAGCACTTCAAAACTGAATGGCATTAGATGTCATTCTGGCTGAGCGTGGTGGAGTGTGTAAATTAGTGGGGTCCGCTTGCTGTGTTTTCGTACCAGATTCCTCCCCAACTATCTTCAAGGCAATACAGAATCTGCACATCCTTAGTTCCGAAGAGCATGTTCCCGAGGGAAACTGGGATCTAAGCGTTTGGTTCTGGGACCTCTTGTGATCTTGGGGTTAGAAGGTACTTTCAGTCTTGCTAATTATTTTGGGAATCCTGTTGTTTCTTTGTTGCTGTATTCAGTGTCTACCTGGTATGTGTTCGATGCTAGGGGGATGTTGCGCACAAGCGATAGGTTCGATAGGACATAAAATGTATGCCCAGGATAAAACTTCCAAAGAATATGTGTTGAAAGATATTTTAGCAAATGACCTTATGGCAATAGATATTTCCGATAGTGATTCAGGGTGCATGGACGATGATGCATGGAGTTATTTGCAAGGAGATCCAAAGTAGTTTTTAGCACTTGGCATAGGCCAAAAGGAGGGCTTGTCAAAAGAGAAATTATATCGTGCCTCCTATTGCAATAAATATATGTATATTGTCCTACGCCAAGCTGCTCGAAAGTTGCTTGCAAAATAATCCGTGTTGCAAGGTCCTGACCTTAAATCAATGTAAGCCGCCATTTTAGGCCAATCCGCCATTTTAGGATTTGCTTTGTAAAAGTCACCCTGTGAGTTAAAATGGTGGACGATGTCTTTCCAAAATACAACATGGCCGTCTTGACCTCTGTACATAGCTAATATGTATCTTGCCTGCAGGCCGCTTGTTGAGGTTGTGAACTGAGACCTTGTCCTTCGTTGAGCTGTGTGTAAAAGGATTACTCGTGCAATGAAACTAATCCACGAGCATATGTTGAAACAATATATTCAAATACTGAACGTAAAACACTTGTTTTACTACATTGTATTAATGTTTGAGAAGGCCTGCATGGAAAAATCTTAGAATACAGAGTTATTGCATAGGCTTGTTGATACATGTATTAAAGGCAAACCAGTTATATGCGGTTGTTCAAGACTTGGCACGAACCCTAGATCGGTGATGTATTACATGGAATATTAACCCGAAGTGGGGCTGGACATTGTGCCCACCAAGTGTGTAAAAAGCAAATGCATTCTAATGTACAACGTCTCTCACTGAACACTCTGAACCACGCTGGAGTTCATTGTGTTGTACTGAGGGCTGATAGCTATCTGATTTTGCTCTGTTTTTGTAAACTGGATTCAGTATAAAATAAAGTACTTTGTATGTTCCTTTGTAACCCGTGTTCGGTGTATTTCCTTTTGGGGTACTCAGCCTCTGTTTTCACAGTTGTAGCTGTGAGTGTGACTTTAAAAGCACTGACAGATGTTTGGTGAATACAAGAATATATATATATATATATATATATATATATATATATATATATATATATATATATATATATATATATATATATATATATATATATATATATATATATATAAGAAAACACTTATATAGTTAAGTTGCACTAATAAAAACCTATGAAATTCAATGAAAAAAACATTGTTCAAGGGACGTTAATATTACAAGTAAAACGGAAAAACCTCAGAAATTCGCCAGTTATGGCAAGCTAACCAACTATAACTTGCACCACCACCGTGCACTGCTAATACTAACACCCAGGACATCAAAGATGACTGTACCCAAACACCAGTTTTTTGGCTTCTTATGGCCATATCCCATCCCATCTTCATCACCCCTCACCTCCCCAGAGATTGTTTGATAAGTTTGACAAGTGCAATGTTCTATTTTTTTACATGTTTCTACTGCGGTTGCCGGACATTTGCAAAAATCTGATTCACTTCACGCTTTTCACCATCCAATCATTGGGCGAGTCTGATGTCTGCGGACATCACGGCGCCCTCTGGTACAATCAGATGCCTGTTCGCTCACTCAACAGGGAAATGGGTCCACAAAGTGGAGCCAGATATCACTAATTTTTTGGCAACCACATTTTGGTTGTTTTAAAAGAACGACTGGATGGATTTACCCCAAATTTACAAAAGCACGCTTCCGGGACCAGGCCGCTGCAAATTTGGTGAAAATTGGTCCAGCGATTTAGGCTGTAGGCATCAGCAAAAAGATTTCCATTATGTCTATGAAAAAAAAAACATTTTTGGGGTCACCCTATAACTTTGCCCACCCTTAACGAAACCTAACCAAACTTATAATACTAAGTTTGGTAAAGATTCATCCAGGAGGAGCAAAGTTATAAGACACCCAAAAAAGTGCTCTTCCTATGAGGTGAGCAACTTAACCATAACTACCACATGCCGTGTAATATATATAGTAAGGTGAAATGATCCAGAATTACAGACCCTAAATACTTTTGTCTAAAGAACCAATATGCTAAGCTAAAAGCCCCTTATGTACTGCTGTGTCTCTGTCTATCATACACATATCACACAAACACATACAAAGACTTGCATACAGAAATGTGGAATGTAATTGACTAATTTCACCGTTATATTGCATTATGGTCTACGGTACGAATGTAACTCTGTACGAAAAAGCGATCACTGACTGTCCCGCTGTTTATTTATAGTTCTAGTAGGGGGGCGATGGCCCCCTGGGACCTTCAGCACCCAACTCCAGGAAGGGCTTGCATTGCTTGCCTCTCCCATTGCTCACCCCTCCCCCCTGGAGACTTCTGCGCATTGGACTTGGCGACTTGGTCGCTTGTAGGGATACTCCAGCAAGGGCTTGATTTATTCACACCCCACCTCCTCCCCGTTGGGGAATTGTAAAGTTGGACAGTATACCAGAAGAATTGGAGAATTGTGGGACAGAATGACAGCAGACACATATCTTTAGGGAATACAATGAGCCCAATTCAAAGCGTTACGGTACCGTCACTTATCCCTTACACAAGTCATCACACAACTTCATGAGTTAATGTCAGTTAATGAACTTGAAATGCCTTTGAATTGATAGAATATTTGGACAGTATACGATCAAAGTTGGATGCATGTGGAACAGAATGCCCCCAGACTCATCTAAAACATTACACAAAATCGTCACTTATACACAACTTCATCAGTGGAAGAACTCCAATACATGGACTTCAAAAACCTTAGGAATTGCAGTTTGGACAGTATATCATTAAAGTGGATGAAATGTGGAATGGAATGAAACCAGATCCATGTCTGTAGGATATGCAATGACCCCAATTTCAAGTGTTACAACAAAACAAAAAAATGTTACATCTAATCATCACTTACACACAACTTCATCAGTGAATAACCTTCAAACGCCTTAGAAATTGCAGATTTGGACAGCATGCTATTAAAGTGGGCTAAATGTGGAACGGAATGACCCCAGAACCATATCTTTAGGATATACGATGAGCCCAATTTCAAGCGTTACAAAAATTGTTAAACAAAAACATTACACAAAATCGTCACTTATGATTTATATTATAGGGTAGATATAAGACATCAAACACAGCCAACAAATATGCATACACACAAAAATACTTACATACGTTTTGCAAGGATATGCTGTTGTGTGGTGAGATTGGGTGACTATTATGGTTGGAGACTGGAAGGTTAATTGGCGTTTATCGGGCAAGGGAGAGGCAATATCACAGGGTGCCTTCTGATTACCTGAATCATGGATGGGACGAATGGTAGGTGGATCTTTCTGCAGGGATGTGTATCATTCATTTTGGGGTAATGGTGTTTTTTTCTTACCATGATGCAATATTTCTTTTTGATTTCTGAAAGGGATGCCTGACTTTCTAGGGTGCAGCAATGAGGATGGGCTGCGTGTATTCTACAAGGTGTGGTGGTCCTGGAACATATGGATTATTTTTTAAATAAAAATGTAATTCTTGAAATTGTGCTTATTGGTTAATTACAAATCTTTTACAAATAGTTAATACAAATACAAATCTTAAAATATACAAGGATTAAACAGTACAATTGAACTTGATAAAATTCCATAAGACTGTTAAAAGTATCAAAAAACTATAAATATACAGCTCCAGATTGATTAATAATTGATTAATACACAGCTAATATATCAAAATAAAGAATCAAGATGCATCACGGTGCATCAACCAGCAATCACACGTAGGGCTTACCTCCAAACATGATAAGCGGTGGCGGTTATTACAATAGATTCCGCACAATATGAGTTGCTCCAGAATTGCTAATTCTCAATCATCTCCAATCCAAACTGGAAGTACAGTTAGAATAGCTTTTGAAATAGTAATATCTCATTAAAGGGCATTGGGTAAGAAAATGGCGGGCTGTTTCGATTGTCAATTTACATAATCAGCAAATTCTCTCCTGCCGGGTCATATTGGCCCACCGCCCAGTGTGTTCGAATGTGGGAAATATATTAAACCGCAAAAATCAACAATGAATCTTAACCATTGCTTTGAGTATAGCTTGGTTAAGCAAGTGCAGGGTATATTAAAACAAAAGCTTTGCTGGCTATATGAAGAAAATCGTTTTGATTAAGTACACAAATTGATATTATTTGAGATATCATTGTCTATATGTTTATAATTTAATATCGCTATCCTGTTAGGGTTTAGCATAATATACCCCTGTGACACATCCAATTGTTCCAGAAACCTTAATCTATTTATCCTTAATTTAATTAAGAATGCATTTTTTTTCATACTACCCAGTGCATACTGTTCAGCCAGCAAATCGAGCATGGGAATGAGTACTTTACATGAGAGAATAATAGGAATGTATAGGTTACTGCAATGTACCTGCCATACAGAATGAATCGAGGGGATCTCCACTTCACATCTGAGGGCCTCAATCGACACTGATTGGGGTACACCCATGAATGATCGTAGGATCTTAATCTCTAGCATGTGTAGTCAGTCCAACATATTGCCGGGTAATACGGCCAGCCCATACAAAATGCCTGGGAATATACTTTTGAGATATATCACTATTAATGCCTCAATATTATTTCCACCATTAGGCCCTGATTCAAGGAACTAATTGTGTGTAAAACAGGGATTTGCGTGCCATCGTGCCCACAAATCACTGTTTGATAAACATGTTTTACACGTAAATAAATCCATGAATCAGGGCCATAGTGCACAAATACCACTTAAGTAAGGACCATGTTTTCATTATTTTGAAATGAGCAATACTACCATATAGATTTTGGGATGGTAGACTGCTAATCGGGAATCCAAGGCAGATATTTTTTATCAACTATTTCAAATGGATTATTTCCAACTGACCAGTTAAAGTTTGTTTTCTTGGGTTTGCCACCAATAATTAAGACCTTTGTTTTTTCAGCATTCAATTTGAGGTTATTATCTGCAGCAAAAGCACATATAGCCTCCAGTGAGTGCTGTAATCCAATTGGGGTGTGGTCCATCAGAATAGTATTATCTGCATAGCCTATCCAAGGTACGATGGTAATGCTGATACGAGGGGGGAAATTGCAGGCAGTCTTAATTGCAAGGTCCATGTAACTGACGTACAGGTTGTACAGAAGGGGAGTAAGTACTGATCCCTGCTTCACACTAGTATTGGTGGGAATTTCAGAGGTGATTTCCCCAGCTTCATTAATGCGTACCATCGACGTACCATCACCATGCTGCTGGAGAAAAGAGTGGCCAAAAAGTATAGTCATGTCCAATCAATGACCCATTTTTTTAATTCCAACCACAATTTTGGTCTAGATAACGTATCAAATGCTTTGCTGAAGTCAACAAAGCAGAAGTCTGACTTATCACTGGCAGTGGACCTACAAGCAGAGATGAGGAATTGTAAAGTACATAAATTATGCAAGGTGTTATGGCCCTTTTGAAAACCCGTTTTGAAATGAGACATTGGGCCTCATTACAAATCGCCCGGTATGGAAACAACGGTGGCGGTAAACCCGCTGCCACTGTTGTTTCCATGCTAGGCGATCACAACTCCTGCAGGCGGAGGCATCAAACCCGCCAGGTCTGACCTGGCATGTTTTACACTGCCCGCCTGCAGGCGGACGTGGAAACACCAGCACCATCACGAGATGGTGCCGGTGTTTCCATGATCCCCGTTCCCATTGAGTCCTATGGGTCTCAATGGGAATGGGGATTAACACCATTCCGCCTCCGGAATTCCCGGGACACCAGCGTTCTAATGCCCTGGTATTTCCGGGAGTCACAGAGGTGGTTGGTAATACGAGTCCGGCGGTAACCAGGCGGTTTTACCACCTCGGTAACCGCCGGACTCGTAATGAGGCCCAATAAGCTCTCTTCCTTGGCCCATTTAGCCATTGTTTCCAGCAAATTGGTGGCATATATGTTTTGGCTAACATCTATCATTGCCAGCAGGCGATAATTACAAGAGTTGTTCCTTGCACCTTTTTTTTGCACCCGAATTAACAAAGATCTCTGCCAACTAGATGGAATTTTACCATTTTGTAAGATTTTCAGATAGAGCTGTCCAAGCACTGAAGCCCAAAAGATGAGATTTCTCTTAAGAACGGCATTGGCTAAAGAATCAGGTCAGGGTGCCCGCAAATTGTTCAGGACATTAAAAATCAGTGCAATATCCTCCGAATCAAAGCTCTTGAGAAATAAAATGTTGGGCTCATATTTAAAGTCGGAACAATTAACAATCATCAATGGTCCAATAAAATTCCTTTATAGAGATTATCCAATCAGTTTCAATAAAAGATTGAGCTCCAGTTAAGATAAAAGTTCTGATTCTAGCCCAAATGTTCTTTTCATCGTGGCCTTTAAATAGACATCACCACCTTGCACTAGCCATG
The DNA here is from genome assembly GCF_040938575.1 of Ambystoma mexicanum. Taxonomy (NCBI): domain Eukaryota; kingdom Metazoa; phylum Chordata; class Amphibia; order Caudata; family Ambystomatidae; genus Ambystoma; species Ambystoma mexicanum. The sequence continues at coordinate 401,018,587 of NC_090931.1, forward strand.
GAACAGTTGTGTGCTTTTAGCCAATTTTTGTAGCAAGTGGCCATAAGCACCTTGAGATGGTTCTTTTCATTTTGAGTGTACCTTTGGTCTTTTTTAATCTCATCATATTTCTTGCAGAGGGTTTTCTTGGTTTGATATATTGAAATATCGAAACTATTAGAATAATGTTCACAAGATTTCAAATGTCCAGTATTTAACTTTAACTATTTACTCAATCAAAACATCATACAGGCTAAATTCGACTTATTCGCTAAGAAAAAATATATATAGTTGAGCAACAATATTGTCCACAAAATGTCTCATTTTAGTACCATGTCTACCCATCCATGTAAGGTGATTGCCATGGATGTTCGAGGAAACATGGTCTTTAAGATGGTTCATTTTCAGTTTCGATGGTCGCTCATATGACCACGTTAAAATGGGATGTTGGTTTAAAGTGATGAAATTGGCCGCTAGCTCCCCGCTTCCCACCCATGCCTCGCGATCATATATGCATAGTCCAAGCATAAAAAACTAATCTTATTAGTCCACATAAACAATGGAGACCTAGTATTTCTAGCTTTACGGTTCAGGCAAATAAGATCATACATGTTGAAAATAGTCGAACACTCAAGATTGCCCCCACTCCGTGCCGGCTTAGAATAATAGGGGTGCTCAATAGATACATCTTCCTCTGAAATAAAGTTGGATTCTGCAAGTAAAGGGCTTTTATGTCATCTGCCACAGTAATCTTGCCCTTAGGGCAATCTTCATACCATTTACAAAGAATTTCCCCCATGTCCCGCAGGATTTCATTAACGCAAACACACCCTGGAGAGGAACAGATGTTAACAAAAATGAATCCCAGGTGAATAAACATTGAGAAGAGCCAATAGCACATAAGGAGAGGCAATAAAGGCTTCAATCTAAGGAAGGAATGGACACCAATTACAAGAACACCACACGGACGTCCACAGAAGCCATGCACAGCGTGTCTATGGAAGGATGTTATAAACATCAACATTAAAATTCCCCACTGCCCAAGTTTCCTGGAGGATGAATATATCACAACTCTGGATGCATGAAATACCAAGGGGTTAGTTCAAAAAGGAACGGAAGGTGTGAGTGTTCTAACTGATGAATGTTAAAGATCCCAAGTTTTTATCCTGTTAATAATCTTCCAGGCTCATTTCTTCAAAAGAACAGGGTGAGTTTTCTTCCAATCAGAGTGGTTACGAGGGTGGGAAGCCACCTTCACTTATGAATGGTTCCATCCTTCTGATAGTATCCTTGAAGGCTTTGACATTCTCTGTATGGGGCTAAGCAGTTGAAAGTGAAACAGGGAATTGCCAGGTACACTGGGTTGTTTGCAGCACAGTGTGAGGTTAAAGCCCTATTTTTGTAGTGCAACCTACAGGCACACAACAGTGAAACCATGGCCGGTGGCAAGAGCTCAATAAGTGCCCCCAATTGGTGGAACTATTCCATTTGGGAAGCTCCGCACGCAACAGATCGTTATTCTTTATGTCTGAAAGCCATGGAATATTCGTCCACATATTTAAGAGAAGAGGATGATTTAAAAATGCACTATCTGACGTGGGGGAACTTTCTCCAGTCTCACGAGAGTACCGAGATGAGCAAACATTTTAGAGTCGTTCAATGCCATACGCACAAGACAAACGCCAGTTGCAGTCTGGGTACTGGTTGTGTATGTGGGACCATTAGTGGGCGGTTACAGATCAAAAAAGAGTATTTACTATTTTGTTCTCCAGGAGATGGGCTTTTGCTTAATTCTCTGGGCTGCATGCTTTCTTGCAATTACATTTAAATACTTGTTTAGGTTGCTCAGCAACAGTAGCTACTTTGTCGAGGATCCATCTATCCAGAGGACCTCTTAATTTCACTTGCCTCATTAGGCCATTGCCCTGATCTTTAGTGAGGTTAATCATTTGAACAGGAGAGGCAGAGTTACTTTCAATATTAGGACGATTAACTGCAAAGTTGGAAACATTATTAAATTCCACCCGTCTAAGAGGCTGAGACAGTTTGTTTTTTTTTTTGCCAGTGGTCTTTTTTTGAAGTGCCTTGTATGTTTAAGGCGAGCTATTTAACAGTGAAATCTCATTTTGACAGGATGTGTGAAAGTCTGGTGGTTATGATGGCAAATAATAATCCTCATTGTTGTTTCCTGTTGCATCGGACACCGTGAGGAGATCAAAGGTGAGTCGGTTAGCTGGGGAAGGAGGGTCCAAACCCAAGGAGTAAAAATAATACGGGGAGTTCAAATGCAGTGGGCTACAAATCACAGTTAGGAGTGTGAGGACAAACCTAAAATTAAAATCATTGGGTGGGAGAGTTTTTCTAATTAGGCACACGTCGATACAAAACAATAGGAAAGTGTAGATGCATTAAGCTAATTATTGAGAGAATATGAATAATCATAGAACATTAATATTTTCACGTTAAACAGATGCATGTGAAAATCACGAATGTGAAAGAAAGAATATTAAGACTTTTGAATGAAACATGATGAACCGCAAATGGCATATACGCATATATTTCATACATTAGAACATGCAATAGAATCTAAAATGTCAAGTTGAAAGGTTTGAGAAATCGAAAATATACAAAATAAAATATACTTTATGCCAGTCGCAATTCAAAATATATATAACAATTATACATTTATATGGGCACACGAATCTGGGAAGCCACATATCGCAGAACCCTGTGCTAACTTTAAGTGACATTAATGGAACTGTAAATGAAAATTAGGGAAATAATAGTATCAATACATTAGTAAGAGAGCTGGAGGATTTAGCAACAAAGTGTTAAGGAAATTAACAAAATGCTGTAGCATTTGAAAAGTGCAGATGTGTGCATGCATGCTTGCTCAATACACAAAGGTGTGAACAAACCAGGTGTTTTACCAGGGCGTACTGCTCAGGAGGCGGGGATCAGTGCAGCTGGCTGGAGTGATGGCAGCAGACAAACCTGAAACTGGTCCCGTCCCATATTATGTATGGAGGGCACCAGAATGTATAACCCTAACTTGTGATGTGTACCCCACTGCATTCTAACTCCCCAAATTATATTTACTCCTTGGGTTTAGTCCCTCCTTCCCCAACAATACTTACCAATATCAGTACTGTAATATCAGTCCATTGCAGGTTATCAAACAAATATAAACATTTTGAAACCACCTTAAAAGATGGCATGAGTTAAAGCACTCATGGATAGGAGTGCCTGCATTGAGCAGAAGAGACTGCTTATCCTCATTCCAGGAATCATACGTTCAATCTGTATTGCATCTTGGTACAAAGTATAACACCTGTCGGTATGTAGCCTCATGTAAGGAATAACGACATTGTATAATGGCGCAGCACACTTCCCAGGTGTGCATGCTCCAGGCACATGCAAGCCTGCCTTTTCCACCACCCACAATAGTCCTTCCGGCATTGCAATAGTGGTGGTTGAAGAAGAACACTGTCCAAAATATCACTACCCTCGCCTGACTTACTTGGGACAGAGTTATGAGGCCTGACACATATCGAAGACATGTTTTCCGAATTGGTGGGCTGTATAAGTATCTTAAGGTAAGTGGTCATGTATAGCACCACCCTACCGGTAATGTTAACCTCTCTGAGCATAGTTGGGTGGGAGTTGTTAGGCAGATAGAGGGAAAGGCAGATGCGGAGCACGTGTCGTATGCCCGTTGTGGTCAGAAGTACCAGATAGCTGTGCGTCAGTTTGAAAATGCTCTGCTCTTTGTGATGGGTATGGATGCTCACAGCTTAGCCCAAAGTGCGGCACCGGGTTGTGAACAGAAAATGTTAAGTGCAATAGACCTGGTGTGTCATCTACAGGGAGTGAGTGAAGTAGAAGTTTGCAAGATTATTAACAAAAAAGAGGGGTTAATAGAGGGATGGGAGGGATGCATACTGGTGAGGATTAGGTGCAGTGTGACTTTATGGCCTAGTTGTAGATTTATTTGAGAGAGTCATGGTTCGGATTTGAAGGTCCCCAGGAGGATTGTATTGATGCATTTTGATTCCAGGTAACATCTGTAGAGATAGCTGCGCATGAAAGCACTTTATACGCGGGGTGGAAACAGGATACTCTGGACCTTGTGTGCATGTGTTTGTCATGTTTCTGGGCTAATGACTCTATCTGTTCCATAGCTTGTGGTTGGTTTCATTGGCTACACCACTGGAGCATGGGCTCAAAAGACAACACATGACACACTACAGCCAAGGCTGCTCTTTCCCAGCATGCCTGGTACAGGCACACCATGCACTGATGAGCAGGTAACCAGGCATGCATAATGTTTTACGGTTCAACAGGGAGGATGAGCCTTTCCTTGAGTAATCTGCCTCTGCCTGGGTTAACCACTTCCTCTGGAAGACACACTCTAGTGGGGGAGATGAATGAAGTACTGTGGGCTTAAACCTTTTATTAATATGACTAAATGTTCTCTTGTCCTAAAATTATGTTTGGTATTTTGTCCATTGCCTGTTTGTGGCTATTTTCAGAGTCCATCTATGATTTCAATTCTGGGCAAAATGCATTCCATGTATAGTTATTGTGTCGAAAAACAATGTATCATGTTTTGTACTGATGATGGATAATGTTGCTGCGTCAAATCTAAAACCTCAAGCTTCCTTTTGTTAATCCCGGTTTTATGTCATTTTATTCCGCCTGTTACAGAGTGAAGAATATGAACACAGCTGTCTGGAATATGAACTAATGATCATTTCTTATTTAAATGCATGCCAATGATTGAGTTGAACCAAAGCAGACTTGCTGTTGCAAAGTGGCACTTAATAGTTTTTTCTGTAATTGGTTAGCTGTATAATTATCTTCATATTAAAAAAATATATTTTGCATATGATTCCTGAAATATTTTTTATTGGAAATGCAGTACAATGTTCCAACATTTCGACAGTTATGAAATGCACTAAAAAACATTGCCTTTGTTCTGATGTAAATATGCCTGCGTTAATGAATCATTCTCATACAGCGTGGGTGACTATTTAATCGAGCTAAATATATTAACTCTGCCTCTTATCCATGTACCTTTCCAAAGGTCCAAATTGCAATAATCAGATCGCAGGGGATACAGATGTAATCTGGAGCAAATCAGAAGATGACCATGCTCATCTCAGATGTGTCTGCGCTACCTTAACGTGAGATGCCTGGAACATCTTTGAGAGGCCATTGGGCACATCTTTGCTAGTTGGGTTTGCACATCTGCATCTGAAACATGCTCCAGATGTGTTCCATGTTTAGGTTCTGTGATTCAAGTGTTAAGAAGTACCTGCAAATGAGGAATGCTTCATCGTTTCAACATAGCAGGCTTTATTAAGTCCTGCAATCATTTTGTAAAATTGCCCCATGTATACTAACATTCGCCATCTACGCTTTCAGGACGTGGAACCTCATATCGATCAACGTTAGACGCACATGACCTTCATACATTCAGAAAGGATCTTAAGACCCATCTCTTCAAGGAGCACCATCTTCACACACTGTTGACAACCCCGATCCAAGCTACCGGTCCACCCCACTTTGTACCTAATTACTGAGCCTGATGCGTACATGTATGTTACACAGCCCTGCTGTAACGTGTGCCCCTTAACTGTATTCCTCTTACCCATTGTCATACAGAAGAGATCAATAAAGGTTTGAAGCTAGGTCTGTACTAAAAAAAAAATACCAAAATAAGTTTAAAACAAATCTCAATAGTTGTGAGGATTCTATAAACATGACACAAAGGATGTGGTTCTTCATAATAGAAGCTGTACCTAATTTGAGAGAATTTTAGCAGGGTTTGCACTTTGCAACGTGTAGTGTTTCCTACTAGGTGTACATTATTTTATCTGAACAATATGTACTGTACATTTACAAGGTATGGATCTATCTATCTCAGTCTCTTGGAAAAATGTATATATATTTAAGTCTACAAGATAAAATGGAGGTGGTCGAAAAATACATTATGTGCAGCCTATATGTGTTTCGCAAAGACACATCCTTTGCTTCTTCAGGACTGGCCATTACATTATAATCCCATATCGATAATGGCAACAAAAAAGGTGCAACCATAACATTCATCTGAACTCATTAAATGTATTGAACACAACATTTGAAGGAAGCATTTCTCAAGTATCTTTTTTAACTTTTGTTATAGCTATTACCATCAAGCTTGCTGTAAGGCACAACCATCACATTCTGTTTGTCAATAGGTCAGAGTGAATTGGACTTGGGCTGCAGGAAGCCCACTTGCTGTAGTTGCCTTTATGAAAAGCTACACAATTCATCAATGATAACATGTATTGAATATCTTGCTTGTGGGTGTAATGGGAAGAAGATTGAAATGTCTTCCTTTGTTGCTGTTCTTAGTGGCCATTTTGTTTTGTTGTTGTTATAGATTTAGAGCGTTTAGGCAATGTAGCGGAGCGGTGAGCGGAGCCTTGAGCAGAGGGTTGAGCAGTCTGCTGCAGTCTGTCTACGCTGTCGTTTGTGGGAGGCCCACTTATACTATTTACACTCAGCACACACCGCGGAGCGGTGAGCGGAGCCTTGAGCAGAGGGTTGAGCAGTCTGCTGCAGTCTGTCTACGCTGTCGTTTGTGGGAGGCCCACTTATACTATTTACACTCAGCACACACCGCGGAGCGGTGAGCGGAGCCTTGAGCAGAGGGTTGAGCAGTCTGCTGCAGTCTGTCTACGCTGTCGTTTGTGGGAGGCCCACTTATACTATTTACACTCAGCACACACCGCGGAGCGGTGAGCGGAGCCTTGAGCAGAGGGTTGAGCAGTCTGCTGCAGTCTGTCTACGCTGTCGTTTGTGGGAGGCCCACTTATACTATTTACACTCAGCACACACCGCGGAGCGGTGAGCGGAGCCTTGAGCAGAGGGTTGAGCAGTCTTCTGCAGTCTGTCTACGCTGTCGTTTGTGGGAGGCCCACTTATAATATTTACACTCAGCACACACCGCGGAGCGGTGAGCGGAGCCTTGAGCAGAGGGTTGAGCAGTCTGCTGCAGTCCGCGGCAGGCTCCCGGCTGTCGGCGAGCCTGTCCCTATGGAGCCCGTTGTTGAAATTACAAATTCAACCCCAGAACTTTCCTATCAGACGACTTCAGCTGGGTCAGCTTTGGAAACACGGAGACTTAGGAGTAACCGTAGGGGTCCAGAACTCCCTGTACATAAGTCTTTAATCAGAAAAGCGAAGGAGACAAGGACTGGTACCAACCCGCCCTCCATTATAACCATTTCACCAAACAGAGTTACAGAAACGGCAAAATCGCACTTTGATTTCGAAAATCCTTTTGACATTACTCGGCGCTCCCCATTTCTGTCTCCCTTTAACCCCTCCATCACTAATCCATCGGTGGAGTTTGCGGAGAGTATGACTGCCACAAGTCATTTCAACTTTCCTGTCGACGTTGCAGCAAAAACGGCATTAACACTTTGCAATATCCAATCTGCTGCGTTCCCCCAAGCAGAAGACCCGATCATGCCTCTGCCTCTTCCCATCTCACCTGTGTTGTGGGCCGCGGCGCTGGAGGCATGCCCCTCCCCTGGGGGTACATGCGAGTCGCGCTCGCCGCGACCGAGTCCTGAGGCGGCGATTTTCTCCTCTTCCTCCCCTTGTGCGGCTTCTTCTGTTCAGCCTTACCGCCAGCCCCTCGGGGTGGCGAGCGGAGCGGGGGCCGTGATTGTCGGAGGGCGACCGGCCGCCGCCCCTGAGCTGGTAGCTCCGCCGGGGGAGCGACGTGACATCACGTCTACGGGAGTCAGCCTGCCTCCTGGAGGACAAGTTCCGGCCCAAGAACCAGCGAGGGCTAGCGGTTGGAGAATTCCGCCAGGGGAGGTGGTCTTCCCCTCCCCCGCAGCAATCAAGCCGGTCCACCTCCACCATTCTCAAACCGCAGAGGATTCGACTGAAGGCTTGCAGGGCCGTCGACAGGACGTCTCTTCTGCCAGCACAGCCAGCGTGGGGCCAGTGATCACGATGGTGCTGGCACAAATCCACGTACCAAGGAGTCCTAGTGCGGACTCGCAGAGACAGAAAAACGAAGGCCTGCAGTCCGAAACCGAAGAAATGGGTAATAATACATCATTGGGGAAGCCCCTATCCCCACTGTCGGATCGACATAAAAACAGTGAAACAAACGTTCAAAATGCGCCAATATCCATAGAGGCACCTCATACTAGTTCAACAAAAATCTTCTGCTCCCTTACCAAGACAATTACCTGCTGAAAAAGACTCAAGCAACATTAGAGAAGCGGATTCGCCTCCACCACAAAAAATTAAAACATTTAAAATCCAAAAGTCAAAAAGACAAGTTTCTCTTGACAAAACCGACAAAGCCGCAAAAACATCGCGTCAAAAATCGTTGAAAGAATCCAGTTCGAGTTTACAGAATATACAACTCTCAAAACTTAAAAAAAAATCCTTAACAAAAAAAAACCTTCCACATCCGCTTCTATCAGTTGCACTTAAAGACTTTTTTAAAAGTCAATGTAAAAGAAAACTGGACCAAGTACACGAACTTTCGGACGCCGAAATTCTCGAAGCTATCCAAGATCTTCCCCCAGTGTCCAAAGTAAGGAAAGTGATAGAAACAACAAAACAAAAGTCATTTGGTCTATCTACAAGTGACAAACTTTTATTGGAAAAAAAGACGGACCTCAAAGGAGTTTCAAGAGCTACGGACGCTCAAAATTCGTCCATAGTAATTCTTCCTGGAGAGATCAAGGAACATGGTACACCAACAAAAACGATTCCAGAAGGACTGCCTAAAACAAAACCAATACAATCAGAATTGCAAATACAAATACCCAGTAGTACTAAAGTCATTACAGACCAAGCTCAGAACGGTTCTGCACAACCTCGAGCCGTGGAGAGCTTATCAAAAGAAACATCACCTTTAAGAGCAATCTCGGTATTGTTGCCACCTGCCGTACAACACCGATCTCCTGATCGTTTACCAGTTGGCCGACAGGAAGCCGATAAATCTTTGCCACAACCAATAAACTTGGAAAGAGCAGTCCAGACAGACGAAAGCTTTGCATTATTAATGCCATCATCGCCGCCTAGATCAAGAGATCGGTCGCCACCTAAAAATAGGAGGCTTAGCGAAATATCTATGTCTGGTATTAAAGAAGCTACTCCGAAAAAACCTGACCTTACAACTATCATGTCTGCAATAACAATAGCATTAGCACCTTTTGGAAAACTGTATGAGAACATTAGTGATTCCTTAAAAGATCACATTACAGTTACAGCAATGATGCACACTAAATTGATCTTTGTTGAAGGCTTTATAACTGCCCTGGACCAAAGGAACAAGATACACAGTGATACCTGGGACTTAAAATTAGCTTCGCTAGACGAACAGATCAATTTTCTAAAATCTACTACTAGAGCTAAAAAAACCTTGATCGATAAAGAAACACAGACAACGTTACCACCTATACCCATAGAACTTGCGCCGGTGTTCGCAAGATCAATTGACAAGCACCTCCGCATATCAAATAAAGCACCCAAACCTGCTTCGCCCAGTGAGGGGCCCCAAAAAGTGGTGCCGGTAGGGAAACATCATCCTGTGTTGAAGCTCGCCTTGGGTGCTCAACAAGATAATTCCCAGTTGAAAACTGTGTCTGCTCTCGATTTAGTGTTAGCACCAAAAAAATCACCAAAAAATAATCAAAAAACGCTCGACGGAAACCAGGCTACATTACATCGGAGCGAAAGCAATGTCAACATAGAACTAGATTCTATGCCTTCGCCCAGGACCTGTGAGGAATTTCTGTCTCGAAGCCCTCTGATTGATCTAACGCAACACTGGGATATTATAGAAAACACAGAACTACAAGCAGAATGTGTATCTAATTCAAAGCTCGAAATATCTAATATACCTCCTGGATCGAAGAACGACAAACCTATGGTGACAGCAACTAATCTCAATTCGGAGAGAAGGGCCACAATTACAACAATACTGCCCCTACATTCTCCCAATTTACATCAAAAGGAGATCCCAAAACATGCGGCAACCTTTTCTGAGCAAAGACATGTCAAACAACGCAAACTGTCAACCATAAAACTGAAAGAGACGCCCTCAAGTTCTCACGCTTTCATAACAACATCTGTCCGTCTATTCAAAATAGAACAAAAAATTATGGACGATCATTACATGATTCTGAATAGAAGAACAGTACTTAAGATCTTAAAACAAGTTGGCTCTCTTGGGTCCTTAAAATCAGACGACTTTATCTTAATTGAGCCGTACCATAGGTCTAAGCAAGCAAAAGCATATCTCCACATTAAGTCTTCGGCAATTCGCGAAATTTCAGAAGACGTCTATGCAGAACTAGACCAGTCTGGCTTTATACTCACTGAGATCCCGGTCCAGAACACAGGTAACAAGACTGAAGAAAACTCCAAGACCTCACCTAGTAAAAAATACAGATTCAAATCTCGTACGGAGGAGTTATACGGCTCATCGGGACGGAGAAAAACCTTACCTCGTTGGAGTGAATCCAATTACAACCCTACTAGATCAACTAGGGACTGCCCTAGTACCTGGGACAAACCAAGATACGACAAAGTGGAAAACGGAAGAACACGAACAAGAAGAGAGCCTAGAAGCCACAATGACTCCGGGAGATTTCAAACCCGTAGATTTTCCCCAAGAGTACAACACCAAGATCGTCGACCTTGTCCACTCCAAGAAACTGAAAACAGGAAAATCTCATCACACTCTTCAACAACCAACTTGGACAGCGTCCCAAAAAAAGGTCGCTGGTCTTGGTTACGAGATGTCTTAACACCAGGACAAAAAAAATAGCAGCAAATAGGGGGCCTAACTCCATCTTGTCAGCCACCCATCTGAGTCAAAAGAATCTCCAAAATTCATTTTTGTCCATAGCATCATGGAATACCAGAGGCCATATGCATTTAACTGAATACGACAGCTACAACTTAGGAATACACGACATTGTCTGTCTCCAGGAAACCTGGCTATTGGACAAACCGGCTCTGGATGGTTATAATATTGAGATCTCTCCGGCCTACAAAGGCCCTCTAGGCCGTCCATCATCGGGCCTACTTACAGCCGTCCGCATAGGCTCAGGGATACATATCACTAAGAAAATAGAAGCATCCTATGGACTGCTGGCAATCCTGGCTACATGGCCGGAGGAATTTTCACCAAAAGGTAAAATTTCCTCAGAACAGCTTGCTGTCATCAACATATATTGGAACCCTCAAAAAACATCACCAGAAACTTTTTGTGATGCTGCCTCTAACATCATTGACGGAATTAGAATCAAACATCAAATTTCGAACATTGTTATCTGTGGGGATTTTAACGCAAATTGTGTGGCTACAAATGTGCCAAAAACAAATGCACTACCAAGTACTCTGGCCGAGAGAAGGGGTAAAACATGGCTCACATTAATGAACTCTAGAAATTTCCATAACGCTGCTAATGTAATGAAGAACCAAAATTTGATCCCTACATGGGAACGTGACAACTCATCAGCTACCCTTGATTATATTTTTGTTTCCGAACAAATCTACCACCGCATAACCAACTTTGAAATAATTAGAACCAAGGAAAGTGACCATAATCTCTTGAATCTCATTTGCAAAACCGCTGCTCACGATCAGCAATTCTACAAACAATCGATTGAAACAAATTCCCAGGCAACCCGCCTTTGTATGGCCACTAAAGACATCAAATCATTGACTGCTAATTATAAAACGCTAACCTCCGCTAGTGATACTAAAGATGTAACTTTTAAAGATAGCTACATTCCTCTACTCTTGCCGTTTAAAAAACCACGGAAATTTCCCAACGATTCAACGCTACAACACAACCACGTTTACAACGCCAATCTGGTAATTAAACGTAGGACGCTAAGGAAAGCAAAGAAAGAAGCTGCCGCCTTGAACACAACCACCTCATGGGCAATTTACCTCAGAGAAAAGAGAAACTACAAACAATGGCTGAGACATGTACGGAGCTCCCTCTACCAATGTGATGCAGAAAACATGCTTAAGGTGCTAGCTTCGAAAAAATCGCGGGACTTCTGGTCTATGATCAACCAAACAAACCATCACCCGAAACCTCCTATGACCAACTCGGTTGCGGAAAAAAATTGGGTTAAACATTTTTCTGATCTTTTTGAGGCACCCTCAATAATTACGACTCCTCCAAAACAATTGCCAGTGAGAAACTGGGTAGATCTTTCTGATGAAGATGCGATAAAAAAAGTCATCACAAGATTAAAACCATCCCGAGCCCCAGGTCCAGATGGGCTCGCTAACTCAGATCTCAAGCGAAACCCTGACGACTGGGCAGTAGCAATGAGTCTAATTTTCAAAGATTGCAAAGACCAAAAGATAATACCTGACTCTTGGACCCAGGCGGTCGTCGTTCCGATTTTTAAAAAGGGCGTCAGGGAGGACCCCTCGAATTACCGCCCTATAGCCTTGTTGGACGTTATAGGCAAGGTTTTCGCTACTATGCTTCTGAGCCATTTCCAGAGTTGGGCAAGGCTATCCCCCTCTGTAGACCCACTACAAACGGGTTTTCAAAAAAATGCAAGTACGGCAGCTAATATAATGATCCTGAGTATCATCAAAGATAAAGTCTTGTCGGGAGCACCAAGGGTCTTCCTAGCCTTTGTTGACCTCTCCCAGGCGTTCGACCGAGTCGACAGGTCATTATTGTGGAACAAATTGAAAGCGTGGAAGTGTCCTGAAGACATCCTGGATCCCATAATTGCCCTTCACTCGAACACGAGGATGGCCGTTCGCCTAAACAACCAAGGGCTGCTATCCGATCAAATTCCATTTTATCGTGGAGTGAAGCAGGGATGTCTGCTGGCCCCCGCACTCTTCATATCTTTCCTAGGCGACTTTAAAGACTCCCAAGATATGATCAGGTCATTTCCACCTAAAGTCGGCAATGTAGTGGTCAATCGGCTTCTGTACGCCGACGACCTAATAATCTTGGACCATACGCAGATCGGACTTCAGCGGCAACTTGACAATCTTGTCCAATATACAAAGGATAACAACTTGGAGATAAATAAATCAAAAACTAAAGTCCTGATTATTCAAAAACAGGGGACTAAAAAGAAAGAAAATCTACAGTGGTTCCTCCACCAAACAAAAATTGAAGTGGTCACATCGTTTAAATACTTGGGAGTTGAAATTGATAGCTCTAAGAACGCTACCACAATGCAACAAACTCTATGGATAAAGGCGAAACATCTAACATCTCAGCTTCAAGCAGTCCATAGAAAATATGGCAAATTCAGTCTCCTTCCTGCAATCCAGTTTTACAAAGCTAAAGTTATCCCGTCCTTAACATACGGCATGGATGCAATGCCTACAATCCCGTCGACGCTCTGGACCAAACTGGAAGGCTACATCTGGCGAACAGCACTTGGACTTGCAAAATCCACATCCTCTCCAGCAATAAGACGTGAATTAGGTCTGCTCTCTATAGCTGCAGTGGTGACACAAAGTACGATCCAGCTATTCAGAAAAATAAGACATCCAGAGAGTCTTCAAATATATCGTATGATTAATGAAGAAATCAGTAAGGGAAACAATAAGCTACCTAAAAACTGGGTTGAAACTCAGCAACAAATCCTGCAGGAGATAGCCTGTTCAGAAAACGAACTACTCGGGAACCCTTTAAGAATAAAATCAAAAATGGAGTGGTTAGACTGGATAAATACTAACGAAAAAGCATCATCAAACAAACTGCTAAACCATCTGCCACCCGCTTTTAACAAACTGAAAGAGCCTATGGAGTATTGCAAAAAATACCCGTGTAAGCGGTTGATGAAAACTCTATTGAAAGCCCGTCTCAATTTGTTTCCTACAAAAGAAATTTTAGCTATCCGAACTGCTACTAACGAGAAAACATGTCGTCTTTGTAAAAATCCTGAAACTACAGAATCTATAAGACATCTCCTGATGGTTTGCCCGGCGATTGCACAGGAAAGGGACGCCTTTTTTGGTCCCTTGCTTATAAACTCTTTCATCAACGACGAAGATATGTGGTGGAACCGTCTAATTACAGGAGCTCAAACTAGATGGCTAATCCCGACGGCAAAACTTTTAAACATCACCATGGAAAAGATTAGTCACCTCTGATATCTTTGATATCGAACGAGAAAATCCCCCTCAATTTTGACAAACCTTGGACGGCGTAAATAAGCTATATGTAATCATGAGAACTTCCTTTGTAAAAATCTAACAAAGATTATATACAAATAATAATAAAAAAAATACCAATATAAGCTCTCTTATAGCCAAGAGAATGTCTGCATGGATAGAGTGTAAGATGTGTTATTGAAACAGTTCAATAGACATTCAAACACATCTGGATTGTGGGATTTACTGCACCGCTAACTAGACATAAAGGAAGAACTACTGTATGTTTTGTTATTTGCATCTTGGAGGTACCACATCACTCACTAAACAAAAAAGAAAAATGAAAGTTGCTCATGCAAGCAAAATCCTCAGCTCTTTGTCTCTGCTGGCTAAACGGTGCACTTGCTACCCAAAATGCTGCCCATCACTCTGCAATGTTTGATTTTCCTTATGTCCAGCCGAACATAAGCTGATTACTGCAGCTGATATGTTGTCTTCAACTCATAATATTGCCACTTTGTGTCCCTATGCGACTTTTCCATGCTCTTTTGCACTGCCTTTATCCCTACTCTGCCCCATCGCCTTTCCTCCAACCAGTTCTGCCAATATCCTGCCTAAAAGGCCTGCGCTCTGTACCTGCCCATTCTACCATACCCCAGATCCTCCCCAACCCGATTAAATTTCCGTGGCAAGCTCCTACCTGCCCATGAAATATCTCAAGCCAGCTGATGTACCTTTCTCGCCCACGGAACATCATCTTGAGTAATCATCACCTCAGGATGTGATGTAGTATCTGCTTGTAACATTGCCTGCAGTCCAGGGTCGGACTTTGACAAGAGATAGGCCCAGACACCCAAAAAAGTGGCCCACCCCTCACCTCAAAAACGTGGCCCACCCCTCACCCCTAAACCTCTGATGACATCACTGGAAGTGATGTCATTTGACCCCACCCCAAAGTGACATCCCGGGAAGTGATTAAACATGACCTTTCACCCCAAATAGAATTGTTCCTAAGTACACTACGAAAAATATGGTTATGATTTCACTAATGTGATATACATTTCATACAAGAATGGATCACCATATGTATCATTAATATCTCTGTGTATAGATCCATATTGTCAAATTACTGTTAATGCAAGCAGACGTTCAAGGCAAATGATAATATGTTATTGATTATCACTTACACTTAAGCTCATTTTTATAGAACAAATATGCATACAACATTACCCAGCCTGCGTTGGTACTCATTTATGGACAAAGAAGGATGAAAGGCTGAGATGTCCTTGCTGGGATTCGAACCTGCAGATCACACACAGAGTGAGTGCTCAACCCACTGAGCTTCATATCGGCTATAGTAAAATGAGCAATTATTCTATAGTGGATACCATTAAACTGATAAATGAGAATTAACAGCAGACCAGTTAAGTTCATCTGCAGGTCTGGTGCAAAGTTGGCCGCATGTCAAGCCTTCATGCATCTACTTTCAGGCTTTAGATGTTGGCAAAATAGGGAAAGCAGCGCACTCACAGGACATCCCATACTCTGAGCACTTGTTAGTTCATACATGCAAACAAACATCCTGAACAGAATGCCAGGCAGATGGGGAAGATATACACATTACAACAAAGCATTCATTGTGGCACAATGAAGTCAATGGCCACTTGATGTGCTATGGTGAAATATTTCTACACTGTACAGAAGCTTTCAGGCACAAGGATTTTGTCAAGTGACCGAGGACACCGAGATGGAATGTCTTGTGATGATCGTAACAGAGACAACGGCAGAAAAAAACATGCTATTACTGCAACTTGCGATAGACAAAATACATAGAACGAAATTAATGCTTATTCTACTCTAAAATTGTTAGTTTATCACTAATATCACTAATATATATTTATCACAAATACAACAGCACAGCAACTCCAGGGGGCATTGTGCCCCCTGGAGTGGCAGCACAGTGACAGCCACCAGCCCGGCGGCGGCCCCAAACCCTCAATTTCGCATGCTGCAAACAATTATGTCGTTGCAGGTGTTATTTTTTCAATTTTTCTTTTCAAAGCTGGCTCAGGCGTGGGCAGAAACTGGCCCCCACTCCCCAGGGACGAAGGTCCAATCCGACCCTGCTGCAGTCCTATGGAACTATGCTGCTCTCATCCTTTGGTGCCTATGGACATAAAAGAGCGACCGCTCCTCGCAGCACATTTTGCTCACTATAGTGCCTTTTTATGCAATCGAACCATCCGTCATCTCACCAAGACTACAGCCAGCAAAGTAATTTCCATAGGAAATGCTAGACACACCAGCATGGCCTGCCGGACCACAAGCTTCTCTAATGCCATCCGGCATGGCGTCACAAGGGTATTAGATGAAGAGACCTTAAAAAAAATGTATTTTAAAAAAGTGGATGCTAACTCGACGGTGAACAGGTAAGTTGACATGTGCGCGTGTGGCTGTGTGTGTGTGTTGGATTTTTCATGTTTGTGTGTGTGTTTGTGTGCGTTTTGGTTGGCGGAAGCCTTTGGACGGGAGGGAGGCAGCAGGGGCTGATGGAGGCAGTGAAACCCCCCAATTTGGAGTAAATCCAGGAAGTGAGGGTGGGGTGAAGGCATTTTATTATTTCGAATTTTGTAGGCAGCCTAATCAGGTGTGTGCCGGCTACGTGCATCCTTGCCACACTCCTGGTGACCCTGCAACAACCCCTGACATGATGAACTCCTGCTCAGCTGCCAATACTAGGGTCAAAAACCATAATGCTGTAAAGTTTGATGCTGTCCGTTATACAAATGTAAACATTGCTGACACCAGTAGCTCTATGGCAATTGTTGGCAACACTTGCTGCTCTAAGGTAAACAGCAATTATAATACCTGCTTCTCTAATGCAACAGCTGATAAAACATGCTGCTCGAATCAAAATGGTGATGATACCTGCTTCTCTAGCGCACCTGCTGATAAAACGTGCTGCTCAAATTCTATTGTTGATAATACCTGCTTCTCTAATGCAACTGTTGATAGAACTTGCTGCTCGAATTGTATTGTTGATAACAACTACTGCACTAATGCAATTACTACTGAAACATGCTGCTCTAATGCTAATTTTGTATAACACCTGCTGCACTAATGCAATTGCTGATCGAACATGCTGCTCTAAGGCTATTTTGAATAACACCTGCAGCACTAATGTATATGCTGGTCGATGACCGCTGAAACTGGAGAAGCAACTGACCCTGGGGGAGTTGTAGGTGGAGAAGTGAAGAGCTCGAGTAGGAAGATATTTACAAAGAGAGAGTTGGAGCTTTTGAGGACCCAGGCCATAGAAGGCCTTATGGACAATGCAGAGGACCTTGAACTTAATTGCTGCAGCCACTGGGAGCCAATGCAGAGATTTCAGTCCTGGAGACATACGATCCCTGGGCTTGCAGTAGTCCAGCCTAGAGAGAACCAGAGCTCTAGAGACAATGAGCTTCTGGGGGAAGGTGAGGAAAGGAAGATTAACTCTGAGGAGGTTCAGTTAGTAGTTTGACTTCTTAGAGACTTCAGAGATGTGAGAAGAAAAGGAGAGTGTAGAGTCGAAAATGACCCTGAGGTTCCTAGCCTCACAGGTGGGAGTAGGACGAGGGCCAAGGAAGGCCGGCCAGAGAGTGACAGGTAAGGAGGGTGCAGGTGTGCCGATGAGGAGAAACTCTGTTTTACTGGCATTAAGGCAGAAATTGTTCACGGCAAACAGACAGTCAGAGATGAGAGAAGGAGAAGAGATGGCAGAGGGGAGCCTGAAAACGAGCTGAGTGTCATCCACATAGCACTGAGAGTTGGAGCAGAGAGCGGCAATGCAGTGGGCGAAAGGTGCCAGGTATTGGTTGAACAGCCAGGAAGAGAGGTTAGACCCTTCGGGAACATCACTTGTAGAGAGTGAGATAGGGGAAAGGAAGTCCCCAAGATGGAGAAACGAGATCAGCCAGTTCAAGGCCTCATCATTGATACCCAGGTTATCATGGAGACAATTGAGCAGGATGGCATGGTTGATCATGTCAAAGGCAGAAGAGAGATCGAGTAAGGTGAGGACAGAGGGGAGATTAGAATCAAGGTTATAGAGTAGGTCTTCACGGATGTTCAGGAGAGCAGTTTCCATGCTTCTGACTGCTCTGAAGCCAGAATGATGGTCATGGAGACAACCAACAGATTCATTATGAATATTAAGCTGGGAGATGGCTAGCATTTCCAAGAGTTTTCCCAGGAAAGGAGAGATGGAGATCAGGCGATAGTTAGCCAGGCAGGAAGGGTCAGCTGAGGATTTCTTGAGAAGAGGGTGCACAAGAGAGTGCTTCAGGGGGAAAGGGAAAGCTACAGTGGTGAAGGAGTGGTTGCAAATGTCAGCCGAGGCAGGAGCAAGTGTGTTAATGTGGTCCTTGATGGTTTTGGAAGAACCAGGAAGAAAGAATCTGTTTTGATGAGAATGTCATAGATCAGACTTGTCTAGAAGCCTTGTCAGGGGAGAACAGAGGAAAGGAAGAGAAAGAGGGAGGAGAGGTGGCCACAGGGGGGCTGGAGATAGAGGAAGGAGGAGAGGATGAGAGTGTGGACAAGATGTCCTGGGTTTTAGAGATGAAATGAGAAGCCAGGGCCATGCAGAGGGCCTTGGAGGGGACAGGAGAGGTAGAGACTGCTGCAGGATTGGCCAGCTCCTTGCAGACTGGAAAAAGAATACTTCTGACACCTCAGGACTGGAATACACAAATGCAGCACTGACTTACAAACAAGCCACCATTGCTGCCAAATCATCTTCTTTCAACTCTAGAAGAACTCTAGAAGCACCTACACCAAATACCAGAGAGATCTTTTCTATCCTCAGAGAGCTTGAATCTCCTGCCACTCCCCAGCACTAACTAAGGATACATCCTGGTGTACTGATATCCAAACAGCAATGTTGAATAAAATTGACTTACATAATGAAAGAATCCTTAACAAACAAGCTAGCTTGCTTGCATCACCCTGCCTCCCTACCATAGCCACCTGCACCGCCCCCAGCAACTGTCC
The DNA here is from genome assembly GCF_040938575.1 of Ambystoma mexicanum. NCBI lineage: Eukaryota > Metazoa > Chordata > Amphibia > Caudata > Ambystomatidae > Ambystoma > Ambystoma mexicanum. The sequence goes on from NC_090931.1 coordinate 401,037,784, forward strand.
ACCCCCAATTTCACTTAAAAAATATTACAGAACTTGAAGTATCAGCCATCCTTAAAAGCCTGAAAACTTCCAGGTGTAAAAGAGACATCTGTACCGCAACCATCATTAAGGACTGTTCTGAAATCTTAGTGTCATTTATCAACACCTTTATAAACGCTCCCTTCTCTGCAGGAGTACTTCCAGCTAGTTTCTAGGAAGCCTGGGTACTTCCACTTCTGAAAAGACCTTCTTCAGACCGAGCAGTTCCTAATAACTACAGGCCTTTCACTAGTCCCTTTCCGATTAAAAATTCTAGATAGAGCAGCTTACCTTCCAACACTTCCTAAAAACCCACCATATCCTAGGAGTGCGTCATTTAGGATTCCGCCTGGGATACGGCATAGAAACAGCACTGCTCAATGTAAAAAATCCGGATGATAATATTAGGGACAATGGGAAACCTGCCCTCATCCTCCTTCTGGATCTGTCAGCCATGTTCGATCTAGTTGACCATAAAATCCTATGTCACCACCAGAACACCTCAGTTAACTTCTCCCCCTAAGCCACCACCTGGATTGCCTACTTCCTGGAAGTGAGAGTCATGAAAGTGCTTCCCGAAAATGCCAGTGCCACACCAACCCCTAACCCCTGTGGGATGCCGCAAGGCTCGTGCATTTCCCCCATACTCTACAATATATTTTCCAGACCCCTCTTCGACATCCTGACTCCATCAGTATAGCCTACACCAACTAGGCCAATGAGACACACATTATCCTCCCACTCACTGGTTACTATGCAGAATCCTCTAACACTCTCAATAGTGCCTATTCCAAAATTCAGGACTGGATGTCTGTAAACTACCTCTTCCTGAACAGGGACAAGACATAGCTCCAGCTAGTAGGACACCCTTGATACAAAAAACCTCAATGCCTAATACTCAGCCTTTTATATAGATGGTATCCAAGCCCCAGTCTCCTCCAAAGTGAAGACATTGGGCATCTGCCTAAACGCTAGCCTCTCATTGGCCCACCAAGTGAGCACATTTGCCTCATCAGCAGCCTATGCAACCAAACTTCTAAATGTATCAAGACCCTTTTTCTCCACAGAGAGCTGCCTAACCATTGTGCGAGCAGTCATAAGTTCCAGGCTTGATTATTGCACCTCCTCTAAAAACCTACATAAGTTTCAAGAAATACAAAACAATGCCATTAGAGCTGCCCTCAACATTTCCAAGAGGATCACATAACCGTAGCCAAGTAAGCAGTACACTGGCTCCCCACCCATGAACGTATCATTTTCAAAACAATTTCCATTACACATTACACATTAATTAGAGAGGGGCCTCTCTAATTCTGCCCCTCCTACCTCTCCAGGAAAAATCACCAGAACCCAGTCGGCCAGGCACTCTAGGACTCCTTATGCTCATCACCTTGTCCAACAAAAAGTCAGATGAGCGAAAGCCGGTGGCTCTAGCTTTCCCTTTATGACAGCTAATCAGTGGAACTCCCTACCTCCTGCATTGAGACTGGAACCCTCATACTGAGTTTTCTGAAAATCCTTAAAAACTTGTTTTTTGCATATGATGTTTTTTTCTACTCTATACCTGCTTTATACTGTCAATTAGTTCTGTGGTTTGCAAGTAACTGATATGTAACAGCGCCTCACTGCCCCGGGGCTATTTGTGTGCTTTATTAATGTAATAAATAAATCAAAAATAAAATAAATAAATAAATAAAATAACAAAAAGAGTGTCTCAATTGCTATTAAAATTCACCATTTTGCAATCCTCTTAAAATTTAGAGAAGTTGAACAATTATGCTATTTCATAAAATTGCTTTTGATAATACCTCAATCAAAATAAACATAAAAATAAGGTGAATGATACATTGGCGGAAACCTGAATGTTATTTTAAATATATTTTAGGACTGGTACAATTATATAAACAACCCCCAGTCCTAAAATATGTGGGGGAACGTACTGGTTAATGGGTAGATAATGGGTAAAAAATGGTGTTTCCCCAACAATGTTTCTTTTTTTTACGATGATATCACTTAATACAGTCTTTGACCAATATGTGGTCATTTCTCAGCCTACATACAAAAGTTAGTGTCTCTCGGGAAGATTCAAAAGTGTTCAAAATGAAATGTTTTTCTTGATAATTCCAGGTTCTGGGATCTCCCTGTGGCTTAAAGCAAAAATAAAGATGTTGAGAATATATGAAGGTTGATTCAAATAAATCATACAGAACTGAAAATAAAAAATATCTCTCATGATTTCCCTTTCTTTGACATTTCATCTCTCCCTACAGAAAACAGCTGACAGAGGAGCCTACAGAACTGGGTCTAGGCTGTGTTCTGGAACCTCTGAACCACCGTCTGCATTCTTATTGACCATTGCTGTCTAAACTTAGAGCTGCCCAAAAGGAAGTCTGACGAGGCAGTGTTGGCATATTTAACCCATGTGGTCAGACGCCTCTTCAGTCCTCGCACGAGCGGACATTCTACCTTTGGCTTACATTGACAAAAAATGGAACAGCTTATTGAGCTCAAAATGCAAAATGTGCGAAGCAATGGTGGAAGATCTGCCACATGTCATGCTCAAATGCCCAGCCTACGACCCCTTAAGGGCCTACCAGATCATCCTTCTGCTGAGAACAGAAGGTCTTGTGGAAAATTCAAATGCTGCTCTGACATTTCTCTTGGGGGACTTTGATCAAGATATTACACAATTAATTGCAGGTTTCATTTATGTTGCAACAAACAGAATCAGTAGCCTTTGAGGCTGGACTGCCTGGGTTTCTGGGGCTGCAAGTAGGGAAGTAGATTTGTGATGTTCCTGTTACCTCCCTGCTCTTCCCGGACATCAATTAGTGACTCTTACAGTAGGATATGTCAGTGATTCATTTATATTTTTTTAAGAGTTTTAGAGTTGTATTCTTCTGATGCATAATGCATTTTATCTGTGTCACATTTGGCTGTTGTTATTAATTATGAATTTATATATATTTTGCTTTTCTAGGCCTGTGATTGGTTTTAAAAAGTAATGGGCTTTAAAATAACTATATATGTTCTCTAATCTTGTATTTTTGCTGTCACAAAAGGCTTAGCAGTCAAAAGTGTAAATACAATCAATCAATCAATCAAGATTTCTCTTAGACTTCTTAGGGTCCCTCCCCAGTGCATGTCAGTCTTTCATAAATGTCCCACACTTTGCTATTCATAGCATCCTTGACAATAGTTATATGCCCCTGTTAAGACGGATTTCTGAACTCTGTCCTGGTGGCGCAGAAGTTCAGAAGGCCAACCTAATTACTTGGAACAGGGTAACCTCTGGACAAGCCAGACCAATCAAGGTAGCGATCGCGGCGGTCAAGACTAGGTCTCAAGAGGGGTGAGGGTGACTGAAAGCCCGCAATGAGCACACAAAGCAAGAGCGCTTACAAACTACTCCAAACAGTTGTTATATCAAAAATAGATACACATTTATTTTAAGGCCTTTAAAACAATGACCGTAGCGAGAAAATCACAATATCACAATATTAAACCAACACATACCATATCAACACAATATATATACAAATACACAGTCGCAAGCGTTTAAAGCACGAAATATGTAGTCCACCTGCCAGGGAAGGAAAACAGGCAGTGCGATAATGCTTTCGACTCAGTTCGCCTTCATATGCACCTAACTAGATGGAAGTCCGAGCCCTGCGAAGAGTGGAGCCTTGTGCTCAAAGTACCTGCCACGCCGGTGCCGACGGGCACAAGGGGAAGCTCTTCGGAGGAAGTCAGGTGGTTCACGTTAGTGCACAGCAGAAGAAGAACAGGTTCCGCAACTCAAGCGCAGCCTCCACAGCGGGCAGAAGCAGAGCGCGAGCGCGGCAAAAGGGTGCTGTTTTTACACAGCAGGGAAAAGCAATGGGATACTGCAGGAGGGCGACCAGATCCTAGATATACTACTCACCGGTCCCCGAAGCAAGCAGACCCAGGCTTCTCCACGATAGTTTCAGCAGCTGGCAGGTTCAGAAGAGCAGGGAACGCTTTGTAGTCGTGTAGAGCAAAAAGACGTCCCAATCGACGAAACCGGCACAGTTTTGTTGCCGCACAGGACAACGGAGCGGCCGTGTGTATTCGAGCCAAATGAACCCTCCTCCCTTCAGACCTGGGGACGCCAAGCGTATGAAGCGTGGGAGAGGGACAAGGACTCGCAATACAACACAACCTGGCGGCGGTTGCAGAGCCAAACTCCTTTGTAAGCTGGTCAGTCAACTGGATGGCCCAGAGACGCTTCCGAAGGCTTACTTGGCAGGAGATGGTTGAAGATGCCGGGAATAGCTGTTCCTGCTATTCCAAAGGTCGAAGCACCAGTACAGGCCTTCTGGTTCGATCAAAGGAGGACAGGGGCTCTCCGGACGACAGCAGTGCAAAGGAGGATTCCTTCAGCGGGTCACCAGCGATTCCTCGGTCCAGCCTCGTAGTTGCAGGATACTTGGCTCCTGTATTCCTTCGTTCGTGAGAACTCAGGAGATCGACATGGTAGTGGTGTTTCCAGCCCCCTCTTATCCACGGTTCCCTTCGCGCCAAAATGGAGGGGAGCCAATGGGAGATCCGCTCATCAAAACACATACCATACGTGGACCAATCACGGACCACGGTGGTCCCAGGCATTCACACCACCCTAGACTCTCTGGCACCCAAAGATGTGTATTGGGACCAGACATCCCAGCCCACACCCTGGAGGCACACAAACGACATGTAGAAGCCCGCGAAAGCAACCACGTTTCGCGGGAAAGTACATGCCCAAATAAGGAAGGCCCCGGGTCTCTCGACCTGGGGAAGGTGAAGGGAGCAAGACGGTCAGTGGACAAGACAAAGGAGCCTCGTGGTCTGGCCATTTTGGGAGCCAGGCCACCATTTTGGGTTCAGTGCGAAAAACGTGCTCAGAACGCCAAAAGGAGCTCAAAATAAACAAAACGATCGCTGCCACCATTCGAGTCCCTGAATGACTTGCACCGATCAAATACCATCCTAAAAGAGTATCTAGGGTCTGTAGAAGGCTAGAGACCCAAGAGAGCTGTAACTTAGCTTACAGTGCCCTCTTGTGTCGTGTTGCACTAAAGCTGCGACACGATAAAAGAAACTACGGGAAACCACGTTCCCCGGTACTGACTGTCTTAAGGGCATGTCAGTTTCCCCGTAAGAAAGGAGCGAAAGCCCAGAGAAGTGCGGCAGAAGGCTGTACTTCTCTGGCAAAGTCAAGAACAAGGTTAAAAACAATAGCAAAAAGTTTAGGGGTTGCCACATGGAAGGAAAATTCCCTACAATTACGAAATCTTTCCTAACACTCGCCCCTCCCAGACTATGGACAGGGGGAACTAATCCACCCCTGGATGAGTCTCTTGTTCAGGTCGGTTAAACATTCTGGACAACCCATCAGCATTGCTATGTTGGACACCTGGCCTATGCTCAATAGTGAAGTCGAAGCCTTGTAGACTTATGGACCACCTAAGCAACTTTGGATTCTCCCCCTTCATGTTCATTAGCCACTTTAACGGCTTATGGTCAGTCTGCACAGTGAAGTGGGTCCCATAGAGGTAGGGCCTCAGCTTCCTTAGGGCCCACACAACAGAGAAACATTCTTTCTCTACCGTGGACCATCTGAGCTCTCTGTCCTTAAGCTGGCGACTAATAAAACCGATAGGGTGTTCCTTACCCTTCTCATCTACTTGTGATAGTACAGCTCCTATCCCAGTGTCAGAGGCATCCGTCTGCACGATAAAAGGTCTTTGATAATCAGGGGCCCTTAGGACAGGGGCCTGGCACAAGGAGTCTTTTAAGCCATTGAAGGCCTTCTCACACTCGTCGGTCCAAGTTACCTTCTTGGGTTTCTTCGGAGTTGTGAGGGCAGTCAGAGGAGCAGCTATGGTGCCATAGTCTGCCACAAAATTGCGGTAATACCCCGTGAGTCCTAAAAAGGCTCTCACTTGGGTTTGCGTAGTCGGGGTAGGCCAGTCTTGTACTGCTTGTACTTTACTGGGTAGAGGCTGTATCCTCCCTCCACCTACTTCATGTCCAAGGTAAACCACTGAGCCTTGTCCAATCTGGCATTTACTAGCCTTTATGGTCAAGTGGGCTTTCTGAAGAGCCTGGAGCACAATCCCGAGGTGTTTCACATGGTCTTCCCAGGTGGCACTGAAAACTGCTATATCGTCCAGATATGCAAGACAGAATTCGTCCAACCCATTCAACACATGATTCACAAGCCTCTGGAAAGTGGCAGGTGCATTCTTCAACCCGAACGGCATTACCCGGAATTGGTAAAGGCCGTCTGGAGTAGAAAATGCTGTCTTCTCCTTGGCATGTTCTGCTAAAGCTATTTGCCAATAGCCAGCAGTGAGGTCAAATGTGCTGAGGTACTTGGAGGCACCCAAAGTATCCACCAGCTCATCTGTTCGAGGCAAGGGGTGGGCATCTGTCTTGGTGACAGCATTCAGAGCCCTGTAATCCACGCAGAACCTCAATTCAGAAGTGCCTGCCTTTGGAACCAGAACCACAGGACTGGACCAAGGACTACTAGAGGGTTCAATCACCCCAAGATCTAACATCTTGTTGACCTCGGTCTTAATATAAGACCGTACTTTATCTGACATCCTGTATCCCCTACTTTTGGTAGGTACACTGTCTCCTGTGTCAATGTTATGTTTGCACCAAGGTGTCAAACCAGGGGACTGTGAAAACAGGGGGGAAAACTGCCTAAGCAAACTTTTCACCTCAGCCTGCTGATCAGAAGTCAGGTGAGGGGCCACTCGGACACCCTCAATGGAGCTATCTGAAGGACCGCTGTGGAACAGGTCGGGGAGAGGTTCTGACTCCTCTTCCTCAACGTCTGACGCCAGTAGCAGTGCTGCGATTTCGACTCTTGGGACGAAAGCCTTCAGCCTATTCACGTGGAACACTTTTGGAGCCTGTCCAGGCCTTCCAAGGTCCACTAAATAGTTCACCTCACCCAGGGGCTCCACCACTGTGTAAGGGCCTGACCATTTGTCCTGTAAAGCGCGAGGCCTTATTGGATTCATGATCAGGACTTGCTGACCAGGTGTAAAGTTGATGAGGGAAGCTTTCTGGTCGTACCAATGTTTCACCAGCGCTTGCCCTGCCTTCAATTTATCACTAGCCAAGCCCATCAGAAGTACCATCCGTTTTCTGAGCCCTAGCACATAGTCAACTACATTGGTAGTAACAGGGGGAGTGGGCATCTCCCATCCCTCCTTGACAATGGCTAAGGGTCCCCGTACGGGATGACCGAACAGAAGTTCGAAGGGGCTGAAGCCAACACCCTCCTGTGGTACCTCTCGGTAGGCAAACAGCAAGCATGGTAAAAGAAGATCCCATTTTCTGCTCTGAGGCTCCTCCAGAGCCCCAATCATGCTCTTCAACGTTCTGTTGAAACGTTCCACCAGACCATTGGTCTGGGGGTGGTATGCAGAAGAGAACTTGTAGGTGACCCCACATTCTTTCCACATAGCCTGCATATACTTCGACATAAAGTTGCTGCCACGATCTGACACAACTTCTTTAGGGAAGCCAACCCTAGTAAATATGCAGAGTAAAGCTTTTGCAACTGACTTGGCAGTTACAGTTTTCAATGGGATGGCCTCAGGATACCTGGTTGCATGGTCGACCAGCACCAGGATAAACCTATTGCCCGAGGATGTTTGCGGGTCAAGGGGACCGACGATGTCGATCCCTACCCTTTCAAATGGTACCCCCACAACTGGGAGCGGTACCAACGGAGCTTGGATTGTCGCGCCAACCTTACCAGACAACTGGCAGGAGGCGCAACTCCTGCAGTGACTTTCTACTTGCACCCCCATCTTGGGCCAGTAGAAGTGCATGGATAACCTTTGCTTGGTCCTCTTCATACCAAGGTGACCAGCAAGGGGAACTTCATGCGCCAACTGCAGGAGGAAGGGTCTAACAGCAAGGGGAACCACCAACCTCCTATGGTCTCCTTCTGTAGACTCTGTGGGCTCACTATACAGGAGTCCACCTTCCCAATAAATCCTATGCTTCCCAGGAGGTTCACCCTCAAGCTGGGAGCAGGCCTGTCTCCTTAGGCCTTCCAGAGATGGGCACTCACGTTGGCCTTTACTGAATTCGTCCCTATCAGGACCTCCTTCAACTAACAAGTCTTTTAGTTCAGGATGATCGTTGGGGTCGAATACTTCAGGCATCGCCACCTCCTCGTCAGGCTCGGGCGATTGACCAACTTCCTCCACCGCAGTGGTAGGCGAGCTCGGGGGAATATTCTCTTTCCCCCGTCTTGACTTGTAGACTCCTTTCGCCTTGGGTTGCCCCTTCGGCTGGGGCGGCGTATTGGACTTGGCCAATGCTGCCCGTGCTTGAGACCGTGTGTAGGGTCGTTCGGCAGTGTCTCCTACGAGCCCTAAAGCTCTGAGATCATTACCTAATAAGACCTTTCCCGGGACGTTTCTCTGAATGCTCACTGGAATCCTGACAGCTGTACCATTTAAAGTTAGATTAACAGGGATCACGGGAAACATACGGAGGGGGCCGTCAGCCAACTTAGTGGGCATCAGAGTAGCTCTGGCAACTTCCTCTGAGTCTACCAAGGTAGAATCCACTACAGTTCGACTGCACCCACTATCCCTAAGAGCTGGAGTATCCACTCCATTGATCAGCACACTGTCTTTAAAGTAGTGCTTGGTATTATCCGGAATCCTAGCATACGCCTCTGCGACTTTAGGCTCCCAGGAACCCAGGGACACTAAAACTACCTCGGCCTCTATTCCGCTGGGAAATGAGTCCAAGGAGAAGGATGCTCCTGTAATCTCTTCTTCCTCGTAGGAGGAGAAGGCCAGATTAGCGGAGTGGACCCCCAAAGGTCTAACCTTACAACGGGGATCCCCCTTCACATGGTCAGTTGCTCCACAAGAAAAACAAGCCCCAGTGGGTCTGTTTACGTAGGGAGGCTTATTGTAACCAGAGTTCTGTTTCGGAGGCGCACCTCCACTACCCTGTGAGTTCTCTTGTGTCTTACCCTTGTTTTTCTTTTTGTGGCCCTTTTGGGAAGAAGATTTAGCAGATTCCCCACCCTCCATATCTTTGGACTTTTTCCCCTCCTCCTGCTTACCAGGATGAGTTTTGTCCTTATGGGACACTCGATGTGACACCCATAAGTCTGCTGCAATGGCCAGCTTCTTAGGATCTATCTCCTTCGAAACGGCCAAATGCTGCTTAAGCTCCGGGGAAGAAGAAGCAAAAATGTGTTCCAGCATGACAAGATTTATCATGCCGTCGAAGGTAGAAACCTTATAGCCTTCGACCCAGCCAGTTAAGTTTTTCAAAGATTCAGCGACATAAGATACCCAAGTACCACCTTCCTTTTTCTTATACTCTCGAAAACGCTTTAAATATTGGGCCAGAGTCTTCCCAAACTTTAAAATGAGAGTCTGCTTTAACATTGCGAAATCAGCCCGCTCAGCCTTCGACATTTCCATAATGGCACTACAGCCAGAATGGGGCAGTCTACTGAGCAACCACGCAATCTTATCAGCATTGTCAACTTCCTGGACCTCGCATGCATACTCAAACGCATTCAGCCAGTCCATAATGTCATTCCTCTCTTCATACACACTGAGCAGATCTTTTGGAAACCGTGGATGAGAGGAGGCCCCAGACCCATGTCCAGGACCCTTGGATCCATTTGCAACCTGAAGCTTGGCCAGTTCCAACTGGTGATCCCTGTCTTTTTGTTTTTCTGCCTGTTCGATTTTTAGTTTGGCTATGCTGAATTCAAGCTCCTGCTGCCTAAACCGCAGCTCTTGCTTCTTGAATTCAAGCATAGCCTCCCCATCAGCACTGGCAGAGGAAACATTAGACAGCTCGTCCTCCCTGTCCTCGTGGTCGCGGTGGAACAGTGCGGCGGCAGAACCGTCGGTTCTACCAGTGAGAGCAGCCCCACCACCTTCCGCACTGTCCTCAGAAGTAATAGCGTCAAGCTGCGCTTCTTGCCACGCCACGATTCTTTGGATCATTTCCAATTTCGTGCCTTGAGAGGAAACACCTCTCTCCGCACACATCTTTTTCAGCGTTTCTGATTTGGAAGCATTTAAAGTTAACAACGTACTTGTTTCCATACTGTTTGATAGGACTATGGCCTTTTTAAAGTTATACTATAACAATTCACTACGTGTACTGTTTGGAATAACCTGAAATGCCCTAGTTCGAGCGCAACACTGGATACCTTCAGTCGTATCCCACCGCTGCCACCAATTTGTTAAGACGGATTTCTGAACTCTGTCCTGGTGGCGCAGAAGTTCAGAAGGCCAACCTAATTACTTGGAACAGGGTAACCTCTGGACAAGCCAGACCAATCAAGGTAGCGATCGCGGCGGTCAAGACTAGGTCTCAAGAGGGGTGAGGGTGACTGAAAGCCCGCAATGAGCACACAAAGCAAGAGCGCTTACAAACTACTCCAAACAGTTGTTATATCAAAAATAGATACACATTTATTTTAAGGCCTTTAAAACAATGACCGTAGCGAGAAAATCACAATATCACAATATTAAACCAACACATACCATATCAACACAATATATATACAAATACACAGTCGCAAGCGTTTAAAGCACGAAATATGTAGTCCACCTGCCAGGGAAGGAAAACAGGCAGTGCGATAATGCTTTCGACTCAGTTCGCCTTCATAGGCACCTAACTAGATGGAAGTCCGAGCCCTGCGAAGAGTGGAGCCTTGTGCTCAAAGTACCTGCCACGCCGGTGCCGACGGGCACAAGGGGAAGCTCTTCGGAGGAAGTCAGGCGGTTCACGTTAGTGCACAGCAGAAGAAGAACAGGTTCCGCAACTCAAGCGCAGCCTCCACAGCGGGCAGAAGCAGAGCGCGAGCGCGGCAAAAGGGTGCTATTTTTACACAGCAGGGAAAAGCAATGGGATACTGCAGGAGGGCGACCAGATCCTAGATATACTACTCACCGGTCCCTGAAGCAAGCAGACCCAGGCTTCTCCACGATAGTTTCAGCAGCTGGCAGGTTCAGAAGAGCAGGGAACGCTTTGTAGTCGTGTAGAGCAAAAAGACGTCCCAATCGACGAAACCGGCACAGTTTTGTTGCCGCACAGGACAACGGAGCGGCCGTGTGTATTCGAGCCAAATGAACCCTCCTCCCTTCAGACCTGGGGACGCCAAGCGTACGAAGCGTGGGAGAGGGACAAGGACTCGCAATACAACACAACCTGGCGGTGGTTGCAGAGCCAAACTCCTTTGTAAGCTGGTCAGTCAACTGGATGGCCCAGAGACGCTTCCGAAGGCTTACTTGGCAGGAGATGGTTGAAGATGCCGGGAATAGCTGTTCCTGCTATTCCAAAGGTCGAAGCACCAGTACAGGCCTTCTGGTTCGATCAAAGGAGGACAGGGGCTCTCCGGACGACAGCAGTGCAAAGGAGGATTCCTTCAGCGGGTCACCAGCGATTCCTCGGTCCAGCCTCGTAGTTGCAGGATACTTGGCTCCTGTATTCCTTCGTTCGTGAGAACTCAGGAGATCGACATGGTAGTGGTGTTTCCAGCCCCCTCTTATCCACGGTTCCCTTCGCGCCAAAACGGAGGGGAGCCAATGGGAGATCCGCTCATCAAAACACATACCATACGTGGACCAATCACGGACCACGGTGGTCCCAGGCATTCACACCACCCTAGACTCTCTGGCACCCAGGATGTGTATTGGGACCAGACATCCCAGCCCACACCCTGGAGGCACACAAACGACATGTAGAAGCCCGCGAAAGCAACCACGTTTCGCGGGAAAGTACATGCCCAAATAAGGAAGGCCCCGGGTCTCTCGACCTGGGGAAGGTGAAGGGAGCAAGACGGTCAGTGGACAAGACAAAGGAGCCTCGTGGTCTGGCCATTTTGGGAGCCAGGCCACCATTTTGGGTTCAGTGCGAAAAACGTGCTCAGAACGCCAAAAGGAGCTCAAAATAAACAAAACGATCGCTGCCACCATTCGAGTCCCTGAATGACTTGCACCGATCAAATACCATCCTAAAAGAGTATCTAGGGTCTGTAGAAGGCTAGAGACCCAAGAGAGCTGTAACTTAGCTTACAGTGCCCTCTTGTGTCGTGTTGCACTAAAGCTGCGACACGATAAAAGAAACTACGGGAAACCACGTTCCCCGGTACTGACTGTCTTAAGGGCATGTCAGTTTCCCCGTAAGAAAGGAGCGAAAGCCCAGAGAAGTGCGGCAGAAGGCTGTACTTCTCTGGCAAAGTCAAGAACAAGGTTAAAAACAATAGCAAAAAGTTTAGGGGTTGCCACATGGAAGGAAAATTCCCTACAATTACGAAATCTTTCCTAACAGCCCCTATAAGGCAGTGGTCAGGGTTCCTCCTCCTCCTCCCTCGTCTCAAGTCTCCACTGGTGCCTGAAAGTTGTTCTAGAGTGGGAGTCATGCTGGAGTTAGAATTAAACCAAGGCCAAGCGAAATAGGAAGGCAGAATGTCTCTATGAGCTCTTTACAAGGTTCTCATAGGTCTATCAACAGCTATCCCACTTAGGATCTTAGATTGACAGCATCTCAACCCAATTTTCCTTTAACCTCCTCAATATTCCACACTATTCTTGTATCGTGGGAATTTCTCTTATGTCTTCAGTTTCTTTTTCTCATTCCTTGGCTTTGCCTGTACCTCCTCCACAGCTTGTCTCAGGCTCATTCTACCAACCATTCTAGGCTTCCAATTGGGTCTTTTCTCACTCTATTTCTATGACTGGTAATCTACTCGCTCATCTACTCTTTCCCACATCTTCCTTTCCTTCTCCTCCTCTATCCTGCTACAGCGATTAACTGCTTCAGCTCTAAAACTTTGGATACGGTTCCGATTATTAGTTTGCTCATTGTTAATTATTGTCTATTTTGGCTTCTCTCTGGGGAATTCTATATTTAGGGATGGCTCCTTCACTTGTTCATCTGTGGTTCCTCACACCACCTCCTCATTAGTTAGATTCTCAAATGTCTCTGCCATAAATTCACTCACCACCTCACCCTTCATTTCTCTCACCACCTCCTTATTGTCTTCTCTCAACATGTTTTATAACCAGAGATAATTCCACAATCTCACTCTTTCAACTCGCTTGATCCTTCTCTCCTTGACCTCCCAGTCAGATCTCTATCCCCAACCTTTTGAGAGTTTATCTTCCCATGTTTGTGGGTGTTCCTCTACACAAACTCTTTTTTTGTCTCTCTCTTCACCAGTCCCACCTGTCTCTGACTATCCAGCATGTGTCTTTGTCTGCCCAGCCACTTGGATCTTCCTCTACCCAGTTCTTGGCTTTTCCTCTTTCCAGCCTCCTAGTTCTTCCTCTACCCAGCCACGTGGGTCTTCCTCTCTTCAAGTTCCGGAATCATTTTACCCCCAGCACCCTGGGTCTCTATTACAGTCTCCAATCTCCAATGACCCTGAGTCCTGGTTCCTACCTTCCAGAACCCCTGGGTCTTTTCTCTGTCCTCCTGTCCTCTGCTCCAAATCACTTTGGCCTAAGGGAGCAAGGGTCTATCTCACTATACATCTGGTATGGGGTTTAGCTGATGCCTCACCCCTAAGGATAGCTTACAGTTCTGGTGTGGGTCATAGGGTTGTCTGGTTCCACCCTAGAAGTGGTATACTCTCTGCTTGCCATACTGAGGTACCATCATTGGGAAGACTCCCTTAACCCAACAAGTCTTTGATGTAAGTGTGTAAAAACATTGCGTGGTGACTGGTTAATATCTCAAGTTTGCTCTCTTGGCTATTGCCCCACTCCTTCTCATTGTGGCTATATTGTCTGTAACCACGTGATGAGAGAGTAACATGCCTGCACTGCCTGCTCCATGGGATGGTCCCTACTCAATTCCAATTAAGGAACAGTTGCTACTAAGGTATACATTTGCCAAGGCACTGGCCCTCATTACGAGTTCGGCAAATCGCGTTCGGGTCCGGCTCCTCAGAATGAGGAATAACCGGGCCATTCCGAGTTTGGAAGGCCCGGTAATTCCTCTCTCCAAGGACCCGGACCCGGTCCTTCCCCATTCCCAATTCAGCCCCCATAGGGCTGAATGGGAATTGGAGAGGGAGCAAACAACGGGCCATTACGAGTTGGCCCGTTGTTTGCTCCCTTTTCCCCTCGCGTGACCCAGTAAGCACGCCTGGTTTGACCAGGCGTTGCTTCCTTGGTCCCGTGAGGGGTCCCGCGATGAGACCTCGTAATGAGGCGGTACGGGGGAAATGGCGCCGGCACCTTTTACGCCGCTGTTTACCCCATACCGCCAGGGTCGTAATGAGGCCCACTGTCTCCTGTTTATTGCATGATAGGTATATGTAGGGTATTCTGCCCTGGCTTGTTACAGCACCCATACCCATTGGTGACTCCAACATCCCCCAGTAGGTTGAGGCAGGGGATTTTATCTGAGTATCCAGAAATGATGCTCATTGTTTATTCTGAAATACTTTCATGTAGTTGTATGATTCAGTAATCTGGAGAGTAGCACCTAAGTAATGTTGCAAGATCGACTTTAGACAATCTTTCATGGAAAAAATCCAAGGGATTTTCTCTGAATTGTTTTTAAATGTCTACAAATTATGCAGGGTAACACCAAGCAAAAGTCTTCAGTTCATTTTCAGAATTTAAGGCAATCATGGTTACACATGTGCACTGGATCCATTGGTTTTAGAATCTCTCAGTCCTGAGTGAGTACTCAACTAGTATCTACATTTTGTGGTGTCAGCCAGGCCCCTGTGATCTATTTTGTTTAGAGAATGTCTTTTTGATGTGTTCTGGAGGTGCAACATCTGGATCAACTCATTACATGGGTGCTACGACAACCCTGCACCCCAAGTCCGTGGTAAATAAGGATTACATTAACCTGTATTTAGTGTTGCCATTCAGTGCTGTACAGGTGGTGCTACAATCCCCACTCCCAATATTTTCCCAATTACATACCTTCTAACTTGTTCCTTCATATTTCTTATTTATTTTCAATTCTTCATTTTTGAAGTTATAGCATAGTGAAGTCATAGCACAGAATACAGAGATCAAATAAACAAATACAAATGAGACAGAGATAAGTCAAAGTGAACCGGCTCTGAAAAGCATACACTTCAGGCCTCTGGTGACAAACGTTACAAGGCTGTTAATGCCTGCTACTAGTTTAGGAATATGTCAGTACACGCTTGCAGCATGAGAGGTGGCATTTGTTTCCTCAGCAGCACTGTCGCCTTGGGCGGACACTAACACAGTCTCCAGCAGCATCCTGAATTCAGACGATACATTTGTTGGTGGTGCAACTGGGGGTAACTGTTTTACCTCCATATCTGTAGCTCAAACCAAGTCTTCAGCCATTTGTGAATCGTTGGAGGAACCCGATGTGATCATGATAACATAATGTTCCACTTGACCATAATAAGGCACATTGCCAGGAGCTTACTGGAGGGTTTAGACACATCAAAGTTCCCCCTAAGAAGACACACCAAGAGTTGAGGATGAATAGCATTCCCCACCACTTTGCTGATCTGTAGGACTGTAACAGCGGACAAGGCCAAATCAAATGGAAAAACTCCTCACCCTCCTCCCCAAATTTCTTACAGGCATTGTCATGGTCAGGATCAAAGCTGGCCTAGCTTTCATGGGTCATATAAGCTTGGTGGGTGCAGTATCCTATATTGTATAATCGTATACCTAGCATGCACTACCAGATTGTGACTATATGTACATATGCGGCTCCACAACCTGTCTTTAGATTTCGCTCCCATTTGAGTTCAGCGCTTATACAAGACTTCACCAGGTAACACTATGCAAGTTTATAAAGCATTGACACCATGTGCCCACACCCAGATGACTGCCCTATACACTTCAAAAGAGGGGCCGACTTAGGTTCAGCTGGGAAACCATGGTCCCACCCACTGAAGGCCTCTTTCATTCAGTGATATTTGAAAAGTGGACCAAGCCCCACACCAACCTTTACGGCAAATTGTTGCTGCGAGACAAACATTCCCTTCGACCCCTTATGGCAAAGAAGTCATGCCCATGCATCTAGAGTTCAGCCTACTGGATCAAATTTACACTCATCTCATCTTCCGCAGTAGATTAACAATGATTGTAGGGTATATGGATGAACAAATGTGTGTTCCGCTTGCAGATGGGTGTCCAGAGGGTTACCAGGCATCCAGTAGGATGAAAAGTGGACATGGGCAGCTAAGTAGAATAACTTCATATCAGGAGCAGAGAGGCTGTCTTGTTCAAACAATCTACTGAGGACCTCCCACCAAATTTGGGGATTTTTACAGTGCCAGACTAACTGAATAAATATGGATTGGAGATGTCAACAAAAATTCCCTTCCTGGATACTCCGGGATATTTTGGAATAAGTAGAGCATTTTCAGGAGGATCAGCATTTTAGCGAGAGGGACCTTGCCTCAGAGTGAGAGCAGCAAACATTTCCACTGTGCCAACTTATGTTTCAATGCTGTTAATACGACTAGTGGCTCTCTGCCAGGAGTCGGGAGCAGTCCCAGTTGAGCACCACACCCAAGTAACTCACTGAAGATTTCTCCCATATATATATTCTCCGATGTCCGGCGGGGCACCTATGTTCTCATTTAACGGGAACCGGGTCTACCTAGTACAATCCAAACCAAGACACCTCATTGGTCAGTGGCCACAGTTTGATTCAGAGGTTCCTGATGTACAATAGAATATCGTCCACATATAGGGAGACAACGTCTCGCCTGCCACACATCACCAACCCCTTCTCTGCATGTAACCATCTTACCCTGATTGCTAATGGCTCCATTGCAATGGTGAATAGTAGCAGCAATAGCTGACAGCTCTGCCTGCTCCCCCACCCAAGGGTAAAGTACTTGCTGGTAGAGACCAGAACAAGGATTCTAGCTGTCAGACCAGCATATAGGAGTATGACACTATTTAGAAAGTAGCCCGATAGACCCATTGGCTCCAGAACCAAGAACAGACATTGCCATGAGAGGGAGTCAAATGTATTTTCAGCATCGAGTAGGGCAGCTACGGCTTGAACCTGAAGCTAGGGCAGAGAACAGTTTATGCAGGTTTAGTGCTGTTGATCTTCCTGGGAGGAATCCCGACTGATCAAGGTGTATATATGGGGTGACATGCTTTATAAGGCCTATTGTCAGGACTTAGCAAAAATCTTTGTTTCTAGGTTTAAAAGCGATATGGACCTATAAGAGGCACAATGGACTGGATTTTTATCCGGTTTTAAAATGAGCATAATAAGGGCTTCGTTTAGTGATGGAGGCAGGGTTCTCTTCACATATGCTTTCTCCCAAACCTTCAACAGCTGTGGTGCGAGCCGAGCTGCAAACTCTTTATGGAACTTGGCACTGAGACCATCCGAACCAGGGGACTAAGCAATTGGGCTGTCCCTAATAGCCACTATGATTTTTTCAGACATGATTGGGGAATGTAGACCCTCTAGGGCTCCTTCAGCCACCCTCTCGGGGTGGTGCTTCTGCACATTAGCCTATAGATCTGATGTCACAACCCTCTCGTTCCGTGAGTATAGCTGTGCATAGTACGCTCATAGTGTCAAGAAGATTTTGTCTGGAGAAGTATGCAGTACCCCATCCTCATCTTCAAGTGTGGCTATGTTGTGCTTCTCCTCTCCCCTCTAACCAGCCAAGCTAATGCCCTTGCAGGTCTATTTCCCCATATTTACGGGCCAGTACCAGACTATTGAGAAACCGAATTTCCCTATTTGACACCTGTCCAAATTGGTCTAACTTGTCTTTAAGCAATACCTGGAGGGCCCTTTCCAATGTATTTGCCATTTGCAGCTCCGAAATCTTTATCTCTTTCTCTAAGTTTGTCATTTTGTGATGCACTGTCCGCAGTACCTCCATCTCAGTACCGATACATACACCCCTCCTAGGCTGCTTAAATGCTTCCCACATTGGGGGCCTCCAACGTGCAGAGCCCACGTTTGCCACAAAGAAAGTCAAAAGAGCAGTGTGGAGACTGGAGCTGGAGTTGTCCCTTGAAGGCAATATCAAGCAGTGCTTGCAGTTTAAATCTCCAAAGGGGCCTCCTAGGTAAAATCGCATCAAATGCCAGTGTCCAGCACACCAGGAAGGGGTCTGACACAGTTCTGGGCAACATAGCGCATGAAAGAGTTTTTCTGATTAGCGCTGGACTTGGTAAAATCAGTTAAATACACGGGTACATATTGTGCACCATAGAGTAGAAGGAGAAGATTGACTTGCCACTGTTAAGTGTACGCCATAAATACTGGATATTAAAAAATGACATAGCTGCACAGACCTCCCTTTATGTTTAGTGCTTGACCAATACCTATCAACGTCCAGCATAGTATTTAAGTGACCTATTCATACTAGCTGCGTGTCTAAAAACATTAAGGTTTTATCAACCAGGGATGAAAAGAATTTAGGGTCATCAAAATTGGGGGCATAAATATTAACAAATGTAACATAGACATTAAACAAGATACGACTCAAGAAGACATATCGCCCCTCAGGGTCAGCTTCAGAGGACTCTAAGGTAAATGGAAGAGTCTTGTGAACCGGCATCAGTACCACTCATGAATTAGTGGAATACGACATGTAAAATCGGAAGGGTCCCCATGACCTAGGAAACAACATAGGCCCAGGTCCAGCATAGCGAGTTTCCTGGATAAAGATTATTTTTGCTTGATGCCTCTCAGTGTAGGCCTGGATCTTCCTAGTATTAAGGACATTGTTGAGACCCCTATCATTCCAGCTTAGAATCGTACACTCACCCTTGCTGTTGATTTAGCGCGTGTAAACTCAGTAAATATGACGCTGCAGCAGATACATCCCTCTCCATGTCTCGAACCATGTCTAGCATCCTGTGCCTTGGCCAAACCCTTAACAACTGCATCTGAACCACAGTTTTCACGGGGCGCCTCTGCCCAGTCCTACTCACACGAGACCGGGGGCAGCGACTCCAAGAAAGAGTGCACCTCTTCAGGATTCAAAAAGAAGTATGTTTTGTTGTTCCACACCACTCAGGGTCATGCAGAGACTAGTAGTGCATGTTTACCACCCCTATCATTGAGTCTTTTCTTAGCTGACAGAAAGATCTAGTGAGCTTTTTGGGTGGCCAAGGTTAAGTCTGGATAGAAGGATATTCAAGCCTCTTGATACAGCAGCTCTCTTAGCTCTCGCACCCTTTGCAGTATTGTATCTCAGTCTCAGTAACTAAGCAGATGTACTACTATTACGGACATAGGGTTTTGACCCGGCTTTAGGGCCAGATCCATTGACTTGTGGGCCCTCTACATTAGGAACAGAGGAGATAGTGAGGGAGTTTGTAGAATGTCTCTACATTTATGTCTCCATGTTAATAGATGAGATCAACTGGGGCAGGCCCTCCACCCTCACATTATTTCTGCGGGATCACGCTTCCAAGTCCTCGCTGTTGGCCTACACCTCCTTCATCTCCATTTGCAGCCTGCGGATGTCTTGTTTTGTATGCTCCTCCTCATCGTCAAGGTGACTGATTCTAGACAGATTCAGCCTCTGTTATACAGCCTTGTCAGTCCTATTCTGCAGTATGTCTACCTTGCCTATCAAAACTGTCAAGTTTGACCTTGACTGAGTAGAAACACACCTTCATTTGCGCCAGGATCTCCTCAGGCCTCAGACAGTGCCCCACTCACCGTCGGCTGCTTCCCCACCAGGACATCATCCTTGTTTCTAGATTTCCTGTCAAAGGTCAGTTGGCCGTGGTTTTTTAAAATACATCGAAATGTGCTTTGATGGTTCATATTCCTTTTGACCAACTTCTTTGTTTTATCTCTTTTCTTCCCTCTGCTAACTGTTAACCATTAATTATCCCCTTGAATGCATTGAAAAATGTTTTGATTTGACTAATGCAAACAAAAGCATTTTTATACTAATGTCATCATTTTCTAAAGGTCGTGTATGACCAAAAACAAATAAAAGAAATTAACACAATTAACTTTCTTCCTTTCCCCCTCTCCCCCTTGGTCACTTCCCATGTACACTCTGAACAGTATTAGCTTTATCAAAATCATCATTGGTATTTTATCACCCATCTATTTCTCCCTCAGCTTCACTCCACCAGACTCAGACTGGCTTAGAGAGTGATAGGTCAATGCCAGAAGGGCCAGCCCATTTTGCTAATGTTGGCATTTTGTTTCGGTCCAAGTTGGACCTTTTTTTTCTTTTGTACATTTTGGTGAGTTACTACACTGTGTAGTCGATAATTATGACCACTGTAAGTTTATGTTTTAATTTATTTATTTATTGAGCAATTGTTGTGCACATATACAACAGCATGGTGTTTCCAGGTGCCACAAGGCAGAGTGGGGAGGGTACAAGGGGAGTAAATAACAGTGACAAAAATACAGTAAATATACAATCATGGTCCTACTAGGCCTTGTTGCATTCAAACTTGCAAGTGCAGTGAAGAGAGTGCTGGAGATAGGGAGGGGATGGATACCAGGGTATGGACATGGTATGGTGGGAGCCCGGTGGGAGGTGCCAAAGGGAGCCAAGGGAGGATGCCACTGGCTAAGTGCTAGGGTGGAGGAATCCCAGGGTGGGATGCACAGCCGCCAGGCCAGGGGGGGCCCGCAAGGGCAGTGCTGAAGGGTGGTGGGGTGCTGGTGTCGACTGGGTAGAGAGCCTGGTAGCCCGTGAGAATCATGAAGGACCAGGCCACCAGTCTCAGTGGCAGTCGGGTGTTTAGCAGGGAACGGAAAGAGGTAAAGAGGTACAGAAAGTATTGACCAAACATGCATTAACATGAACTATTTGAAGCAGATTTTTCCCAGAGCTATCCTTTGGGAGGTACACAAACAATCTCTCATGGAAAGTAATACATTTCAGTTTGCAGTTGCCAGCCACTGTTTCATTGGTGCCCTGAGTGTTTGTATGTCTCAGTTTCACCCTGCTCCTTCCAGTTCCGTCTTTACATGCCACTGCTCTCCCTTTTTCCTCCTGAGCATATTCTAGCCACTCTTTTCAGAGGTGAAATCACCTCAAATACTGTACATTTGTTTCCAGTAATTTGCACCCACAAAGACCTCCCACTAAGGCCTTTTGCCTCTTCACATCCTGTCTGGCCCAGTGCCTATTAACATTGTGGCACATGAGTGCCTCCAGGAGCAGAAGAAGTTGATCCCCACATTGTGCCGCCTGGCATACAACACCGCAGCATAGTTAAGCCACGCAGGACACTAGGAACCGTGTTTTGGCTACTCTTTCCGCCATGCCGACATTAAACTTCACATGGAAAGTGAATACCCGCCTCCTCCCTTGTATGATTGGATGGCTGCCAGAATATCTTGTACTATCTGAAAAAGCTGGCAGGAGACGCCGGCCCCCACAAAGGCCTTGCACTAAGGCCTGTTGCCTCTTCATATCCTGTCTGACCCTGTGCTTATTAACATTTCAGCACAGGAGTGCCTCCAGGAGCAGAAGTTGATCCCTGCATTGTGCTGGGCTGCCTTACAACACTGCAGTATAGGTAAGACATCCAGTCACACTAGGAACCATGTGTTGGCTACTCTTTCTGACATGGCGACTGCCCCTGTCCCTACACCTACTTAATGGCTCTACCTTACATTCTCGCATTGCCTGGCAAAGCCACATGCCCAGTCTGGGCAATCACAATGTAAGGGTTTCCATACCTCTTTTATGCCTAGCACCTTTACTACCTGCCGACCCACCGCCACACCTGCACATACTGAAACCACTATCTTGCCCTATATGCCGCAATCTAAACTGCCACATGGGCTCCACTTCAATCGTATTTCTTAGGCCTGCCTACTCACGGGCTGCGCAGCACACACATACCCAGAAACCTACCGACTTTGACAGTTTAGCAAATGTGTTTATTTTGCAGCATAGCATTATTGCACTTGATCTGGTCGTTTGACCTATTGCTAACCTACATCATGCTGGAGGCCTACCGATGTCTTCCTAACCAACTGCTATATTTGCAATATCTTTGTAAAGCACCTTATCCCACAACGACTTTACCTTGCCAGAATGTGAATTCATACCAATTTTGTCACTCTTGTTTGCATTGCAATGTTGCATCTTACCTATTTGTTCCTGTATACTTTATGTAGCCCCCACACTACGAGGTGAGGTATTCCAGTGTTGCATTCTACTTATTTGTTCCTGCATACTTTATGTAGCCCCCCGCACCATGTATTGAGACATTCTAATGTTGCATTTGACCTATTTGTTCCTGCATTCTTTATGTAGCCTCTGCACCATGAGGTGAGGCATTGCAATGTGCATTTCACCTATTTCTTCCTGCCCACTTGATGTAGCGCCCCACACCATGATGTGAGGCATTCCAATGTTGCATTCTACCTATTTGTTACTACATACTTGATTTAGCCCCCGCACCATGAGGTGATGCATTCCAATGTTGCATTCTACCTATTTGTTACTACATACTTGATGTAGCCCCCGCACCATGAGGTGAGGCATTCCAATGTTTCATTTTACCTATCTGTCCCTGGCTACTTGATGTAGCCCCATGCACCACAAGGTGAGGCCTTCCATTGTTGCATTCTACGGATCTGTTCCTGCATACTTGATGTATCCGCCCGCTCCATGAGGTGAGGAATTACAATGTTGAATTTTACATATTTGTTCCTGCATTCTTGACATAGCCCCCACTCCATGAGGTGGGGCATTCCAATGTTGCATTTTACCTATTTGTTCCTGCATACTTAATATAGATCGCACACCATGATTTGAGGCATTCCAGTGTTGCATTTTACCTATTTGTTCCTGCATACATTTTGTAGCCCTGTACCATGAAGTGTGGCTCTGCCAAAGTATGCTTTCAACCCCCTTACACATATTGTAACAAGTATGCATTGTCTTTCACTTTATAACCAGTTCACTTTGCACTTAATGTAACTAGCACAGTGATACCCAAGGATCTATGGGGCTGCTATACATTCTAAAATAAAATATAATGAATAAATATAATACCCTGTACTCATACTTGACACTCTCCTATTTGTTTTATTTTCTTGTACACCTTCCCACCTTCTTCTCAAGACACCATTGCTGTTAACACCAGCCTCTTGTTCTCTGACATCCCATTCCTCAACCTCTAAATTACGGTCGAATGCCGGTATGATTCGTTAGCTGTACTCACAACGCCTCATGGTCTGCACGTTACTTGTTCAGGCAGCTACACAGCACTGTCCAATGTTGCCCAAATCTGTATGCATTGTGTCTGAATTTGTTCAGGACACCATATTCTGCATTACTGCTTCCCACATTCTGCATCAGTGTTGCTATGAACATTCTCATTAGCATGCGGAATGCTGGTCCCTTTAGCATTTAACCATTGGTGTTTTGGTTTTACTTTCTCATTGCTGCTGCTGTGTTTATCATTGTTATGTAAGGCGATGTGTTGTTCATGCATTTCAACCTAACCACTGTGAACTATTTAGCACTTCTCTGTGTTTGCTGTTAAAGGTCTATAGTTTTATATTTTGCTAAATTCGTACTGTTTTATGTCTGTGCATTGATGTTGGTGCTAAAGAAGTTTGGGTTTTGCAAAATGTGGAACTTCTTGGTGTGCCTCTTCTATTTGCGTAGGTTACTGTAAAGGGCTAGATTGTATGTCTTGAGTGTCACAGCAGTGCTATTGCTGTTTGGAATTGCCTCACTTTGACAGGCTTTTTCCCCTCCTTTAGTCCTGATCTGTGTCTGCAAGAACCTAAGCTATTGCAGGGCATTACTTTCCACTTTTACATCATTCCATCTCTATGTCTGTTGCATTTTGCCCTCTCTTATTTCTTGTCCGCTCCCTTGTGCTTTTCCACTGTGGAATGGAATCTGGGGGGCGCGTGCTGTGGCATAGTGCACTGAATTCTGTGCAGGCCTGGGCAGGCCATTACAATCTGGAAAGGTGGTGTGGAGGTCATGTTGCATCGCATAACAACACAATTCAACACAACAAAAGTCAACATAAACAAAATATAACTACATTATACAGGGATCTGTGTTTGACTTCATGGTCACATGTCTGGATCTCAGCAGGCCCACTAAGACATTCATCGTTCAAAGTTTGATGTAATAAGTACCAATGAGTTTAGAACAGTAAACATCTGTTACCTGCCTGTAGCACCATGCCAACTGCAAATACACCTGCGATTGTATGTTAAAGAGATGATGGGATTTTGACATGTTGCTCTCTTTCCTAATATATTAATGACCAAGACAGTTAGTTAGTAATTTGATCAGCCGATTAATATAAACGATGTACATGGTTTTCGATGTAGCTCAAATGTGTGGTGCACGACCATATTTTTACAGAAACACATTAAAAAGGTTCTACCGAGAACCTGCAAGCCACCATCACCCTTTTTTCAGAGAAACAGCTGGCTGACAAAAAGGCTATAGTTTAGAACAGGATCTTGGTAAACTTCATGAAACGATACCCTAGATTTGATTTACTTGCTGCAGGGAGCTTGCGAAGATAAAGTGTCAACTATACGTCATTAAGACCATGATTGCTTTATCCATTCAATAAAGTGGACACATGCGGTTCTACACACTAGAGTTAGTCCATTACATGGGAGCACAAGAGCAGCACATGCAAGCAGCACAAACATGATCCACTGACATCACACAGCTCCATTATCTCCCATAGATCACATGACTGAATATGCCCTCATGGAGGCCAGGCACACATGTCTCTTGCTCTGCGTTTTCACTTCCACTTCCTGCTGCCCTCTCGCCCACCATTGTTCTCAGCATTCACCCTTTTAAACAGAACATCTTTGATCCTATCACTTCTGTCATATGGCTTGCCAGTCCAAGACTACTGGTTGGGGTTTGATGGGGCACTTAAAAATAATTTTGGACAGTTCTGTCCTTCACATCTCACGGTTTCTTTCTGAATGCACCCAGGGCTTTCACAGAGCCATGCATCCACCGGTTACCAGTCAAATGGTCGAAAACATTTGGTCGACAGACAATTTGGTCGACACCATTTGGTCAAATGCCAAATGGTCGAATTTTTTTTTTTTTTTTTTACCCATTTTTTGGTTTTTTTTGGGGGGGTCCCCCCCCCAACCCCCTTTTTTTCTTTTTTATTTTTTTTCCCCACACGAAAACCCACAAAACACATATATATATATATAAAAAAAAAAAAATTCGACCATTTGGCATTCGACCAAATGGTGTTGACCAAATTGCAGTCGACCAAATTGCAGTCGACCAGTTGACTGGACACCGCATCCACCCATCCTAGTACTTCCTTCCAGGGTACTAGAATGTGCCATCACAGGGAAATTTGTGTTGCCAAGAGCTACTGTGTTTTCCCTTGTTCTAAATCAGCATTATGTGTGACCCAATGTCTACCTTTAACCATGCACACCTGCTTACACAATCACATTACCTACACTGCATCCCTATCATAGCTTCCAAAGTGCTAGATCTGTAGCTCCTTTTCGCTATCCAAACTTCTCCCTCCTGTTCAGGTTTGCCATTTTCCTTGTTTCTCCTCCATAGCCTATAGATTCACAGTACTCCAATTTTTTTTGGACAACATACCAAAAGCATAAGACCATCACACATGTCATTGACGATCATTGATGCAGTATGAAGAACGTTCTAACTTAAAACATATACTCTTTTTTTCAGTGATTTAGTTCATGATTATCACCTCTTGCATCAAATAACAAAAAATATTAGTGTATCTGTTTTATGAGGGTGATGTGGATGCTTCAATGTTCTGTGTTCTGAAAAGTAATATTTGGTAATGTGGTTATTCATTGATCTGATATGTGTCAATGTTCCATCCTCTAAATGGGGTATTGTAGATCCAATATATGACTTGTTTGTTAGGCCATGTGCTTGCATTCAGTTGAGTAATTCGTTAACAAATGTACGAATGAGCTAAATAACCACATTTGTAAATTACCAAAGCTCGTCAATAGTGCAGGTTTTCGCTTTTATGAAGTTCTTAGTTGCAGGCCTGACATGTACAACCATTTTGTTTTTGTTTTTAAACATTGACAAAACCAGTAGTATGGGCTGTTGTACGATGAACATATGTTCTTAACTCATGCACACACATATATTTAGGCAGCTATGTGGAGGGAAACACAGAGAGTGGAGAGAAGGGCCCAGAGGGGTGAATGAAGGCATATGAAAGTGAGGATTATTGAATGACAGTGAGAGAGGATGTGTGAATGAATGATAGTAGAGGAATGAGCAGGGGCATCGTGCTGGAAGGATGGATAAAAGAGTTTGAAGAGGGATGAATGAATGGAAGTTTAATGACGTATAATAGCCTGAGGATGAGTGGACAAATACATGCATAAGTGTGATGTGGATGAATAAATTACTGAATACGCATGTAAATATGGACAATAGAATATGAGGATATGGAAATGTATTGAACTACAAGGACTGGTAAATGAGTGAATGTGAGAACAGCAATGCGAAGCCGACACCACGGCTGCATAAACGTGATCCCACCATCTACCACGTACCTGGAAGCAAATGTGGCCATGCACACCACAGCATTCAAGGGTATGTGAGTAATCATGTATGTGCTAAATAAACAAATGCCCAAAGCATTTCAGGATTTGTGGAGATCTTCCAGCAGCCGCCTGCTCTCCCTTTTTCTACTGTTTGGATTTGTGGGGAGAGGGGTCAGAACCTGATGCTGTCCACCACCAGCCCTTACCCAGGATGTATGCAGTTGGCTCTGTTGTTTCCTAGCCACAGAGTAGCAGAGGCAGCTTTTGGTGTCAGGAGATGGGTGGCTCCTGAGGGGAAACCAGGCTTATAAGTGATTCAAGATCAATTGGAGTTAATGAACATTTTCAGTGGAGGAGCATTACATTGCACCAGGGACCAAGTGCAGAGAGGGACCGCCACATATTGGAGACAGGGTGTGGGGTAATTCCTCCTAAGAAAAGAAGTACATCAATATAAATACAAGTAGAGTGGTATTACCCCACTAGGTGTTCAACATAGTCTGATATTGAACACTGAAAGTTGGCTCCACAATGTGAACACACAATTTAAGGACAAGGAAATCAATGTCAAATGAGTGTAGCTGAGTTATCAGGCTTTTCAAAATGGCTGCAATGGTATATGGTTATAAAGGCAATGAGAAGCTGCTGCGGAGAGTGAAATTACAGTGACATTTCGAGTAAGATGAATGTGCTGTTAGTCTCTGATGAACTATACTTAATTAATTGGTGTATGATATCCCTTCTGTCCCACTAAAATGTTACCAGCCAGGTTAGATAAAAATGTGTCATTTAAGGAGACATTCAGTAAACCCCTTTTTGTCAGTGTGAGTCTGTGTTCATCCTGCTGCCTTCTGAACACTTTTAGGGCCCGATTCATGTACATTTTTGCGAGAAAAATCGGGCCATTCTGCTCACAAAACCCGGTCTTTCATTCATGGAATCAACTTTGTGGGACTTTCCGGGACTTCATTCATGGAATCAACTTTGTGGGACTTTCCGGGACTTGCGGGGACTTTGCCAAAGTCTGGCATGTCTCTGCGAGCTGTCGAGTGCCTTATGTGAGACTCCTCGCAGAGTGTGGGACGGGCTTGTTCATGAGATTCTAAATAGGGGCGTAAACATGCATAATACCAATAATCTACACAGAATGAGGAAGAACAAGGCATAAGGTGGGGAACTTGAGGAAATCGCACGAGGAACCAAGCATATACATGGATCTGACTGTGCAACTTCTCATCGAGGGAATCAGCGCGCAAAGCTCCTGACCACATCGCCACGTGAAGGCAGGGGGAAGGCCTCAATCGGATAGGAATCACTGCACAAAGGTAAGGACCAATCAGGAATTCAGAGGTGCGTGCACACATGTAGGGTGCGGATCGCAGTTCAGAGTACACGTGTGCAGTTTAGAGGGGCGCAGGCAGAGTTTATGTGGGTTTGCACCTAGATTGACTAGGAAATTACTTAAATTACAGATATTGTTGCGTAGGATGTCGGGGTGCTGTGAACAGTAAGGGGGACCCTACGCAGTGTAGCCGGGGTGCTGGCTTGGTTGCAGGGGACCCCACGTGGGATTATCGGGGTACATGAGTTTGTGGCCGAGTAGCACACATGGGTAGGTGTTAGTCGCTACATTTGATTTGTGGGAGGGTGCAGGGGCATTCCGGCCGCTACCTGTGCATAGGGTTACTTTGCAGGGACAAATCCATCAAATGCAGAGCGCACACAGAATCTTCTTCGCGCTGGGATGCGCCAAGCAGTTCTCAACATGCAGACTTTGGGGGATCAATGTGCACTTTTCCATGCATCAGGCCCAATGTCTCTTGCGCATGTCGGCTCGAATGGTCTAGGTGCCTTTTTAAACAAGCCAGCTGTGCAGCACATATTGCACAATGCTCCAATTATCTTTAAAAGGTGGTATGGCAAGTAGAGGGAGGGACTGAAACATAAACTACTGTGCCTCGAGTGCCTGCACTGCAATAGGGGTTCCATGTTCAAATCAGTAATAGAAACCACAAACAGAGGCCACACCCGGCTAGGAGAGCGCCTTGGAAAAGTATCATAGATATAGGCTTCCCTAAGGGAGGGGGAAAAGGGGGCAGTTTCCGTCCTCTAATTGATGCACTGCCCCCCATAGTTGGTGCTCTGCCCCCTTCTCCCAACACACCTAATCCCTGCACCTCCTGGCTAAGGGCCCTTTTCAGCAGACTTAAAGGTGCTCCTATAACCAACTGGTAATCACTTTTTACAGTCTCTTTTGTTTTTGTTTGCTTAGGCTGCCCATTTATCACGCTTGAAGCAGACACCATGAGAATAGATGGGTGATACATTTCATTGGGGCAGGAGCCATCTCTGTTTAAACAGCCTTCCAACATGCTGGGCATACTGCTGTTTAATAAAAGCTCTGTGTACAGTTATATATGAAACAACAGAAATTACATTTCCAGAGTGAAACATATTTCTTAAACTTAAAGCAACAGTTGATTTCTATAATAAATGTTTAATTTTTTTCTGGGAATATCTCGACAAGACCATGGCATTCTCGTGCCCATTACTTTGAGAATGTTATCCCAGGTTATACTTCAAATGTATTGGGGGTCATTACGACCCTGGCGTTAAGGGTTTAACGGCACTGTAAAAGGTGTTGGCGCCCTTAAATCCTTAACTCTTGATTATGAGGTCCCTTTACCAGCCGTTAAAGTAGGGTGACGCAAAGGGACCTCGGTGCTAATTATGGTACCGCAATTTGCGGTACCGTACTTAGCGCCTTCCCCAGTCCCATTGAGCCCTATGGGGCGAAAATG
Organism: Ambystoma mexicanum; assembly: GCF_040938575.1. Taxonomy (NCBI): domain Eukaryota; kingdom Metazoa; phylum Chordata; class Amphibia; order Caudata; family Ambystomatidae; genus Ambystoma; species Ambystoma mexicanum. The sequence continues at coordinate 401,067,141 of NC_090931.1, forward strand.
GGAATGGGGAAGGGCCATGGTGAAAAGGGGAAATACCGCCCCGCCAACCTTGGAATGGGGCGGTATTTCCCCATTCCACCATGGCGGACTTGTTACAACACCGGCACCAACCATGGTGCTAATAGCGCCATGGTTTAGCGCCGGGGTTCTAATGAGGGCCATTGTCTTATGAAACTTCTCATTGGAAATTAAATCCTACTATGTATTTATTTAATTATATAACGCGGCGCCTAATACCACACCTGAGTTTGGTTTCTAAGTGCGGATCTGACATTCAAACCTCTGTTGCTCTGTGTGGGCTTGCTTCCAAGACCAGCACGTTACCCCTGTGCTATCCTCCATATTCTGGTCACACCAGTTATTAGGAGACTGAGCTTTGGTTTTGTGAGTATCAACTTTTGATTTTCATTGTGGGGGCTGAACATCCCTCAACCCGACCCTGAAAATGGGTAAGCACCCAGCACACCCCTCCCCTTGTCGACCAGTGCAGTTTACAGCACATTCATTTTTGAAGGAATTGCAAATAGCCATTGGATAAGCTGGACACATGAAGCAGATATCTCAGCCAGTCACTCAACCTACTTTGGTAAATGTATGATATGATATGATGTGATGTGGCATTTGTAACACACCTATACACAAGTGTTTTGAGGAGCGACGAGGCAGGGGGGGGACACGGGGAGACAGACAACGATCCTACTAGGCCAAGTGTCATTCAGATCGCGCAAGTGCAAGGGTAGAAGGGAAGGGAAGAGTGCAGGGGGGAAGGGAGAGGGGAAAGTGCAGTATAGGGTTAATAGCATACAGGATAAATAATAAGGGCCAGCTAGTGGCAATTGCGAGGTAAGTGCTGACAAGTGCTGGGAAGGGGGGCTGTAGGGATACAGACACAGTCCCGCAGTTCAGGGGGTGCCAGGGAGGCAGTGCAGGGGAGAGTGGCTGGGCCAAGGACTGAGAACGGTGAGTGGCCCAATTGCAGATTCAGTGCAGTTTCAGTAACTTTAGCAGGGGAAAGGGGGAGAGAAAGCAGAGGCGAAGAGGAAGGTTTTGAGGTGCTTCCGGAACCGGAGATGTTTATCTTTCTGCTATATACACATCACTCTACTTTCAAAACATCACTCTAATTTCAAATAACTCAACATGTTTTGCTTAAAACCTTTGTTTTAGTACCGGCATATTTAATGTCAATTAGTTTATTGCCAATGTGTCCAGTCTCTAGCCACAATTGCTGTGCATAGTCTCATTTACAATGAACAGTCTGAAATTGAAAACTATAAACATCTCTATGGGGAAACGTTAGGTTCTTGCCCCTGTTGCTAAAGAACTAAGGACTCTGCTGCCCCTTTGCCCCCCTGCATGTGTACCTTTGTGTGGTATCACTTCCGTTAAACAGACAGTTTTTGACTATTTATTATTTGAGGCTGAGCTATGATTGAAGTCTGTTACAATTTTAAAATCATGCGGTTTGTTTTAGTTAAAAGCATGCAGTCTTTTGCTGAGTGCATACTAGTAGGTGGTTAACAATGAGTGATGCAATCTCATTAAAGATAGGCTGTCTGTTGCTTGTATGCACATCATGCATAACAAAAAGCTGCCTGCCTGCATCACGCTACGACTAAGAGCCAGTGACTATAACAGATGAAAGGTCCAATGGCAAGATTAAAGTCATCCCAAAATGGCCCATGCCAATGATGCTAAACCAGCTCTTATCATCACATTGTATTCTGGCACTGTGGCCCACCAGGTGTATTGGCTTAGAACTCCCATCAGCCCTCTCCAGTGTTAACAATGATGAGGGATCCTGGGCGTCTTAGGACAAAACAGCTGGAAGGCTATCGGTTTCCCACAACTGCTCCCGAATGAAAAAAGGGGCTAGAAATAAAAGTTTTATTGCCAAGCAGTTACGTGGTCACTCTAATCTAGGGTTGTACAATTCCAGGCCTCAAGTGCCAGAAATAAGTCAGATGTTCAGGATACACCACAATAACATACAAGAGATACATGTGCAAACAATGATTCTAAATGTATGTGCATGTTTCCTCATGAATATTGATGAGAGATATCCTGAAAACCCATCAGGATTCCTGGAGTCGGACAACCCTGCTCTAATCGATGCCCCTTCCGCTGCTCTAGCAGCCACTGAAATACAAATATTATCTCAATCAATGTGCAAATACACATTTAGCAAAAACCTTAGGTGTAATTGAAATCCACATAGGTCATCTTATGTGCAAACCCTAAATACTCGATGTCAGCTACAGGAGTCGGACAGAATACTTGGGTAGCTTTTTAGGTTTAAGTGAAATGCACATATGTCATCCTATATGCAAGGCCTAAACACCACCTTTTTAACAGAATGATTACCATATCAGCATGTGTAAAGTGCTAAAAAGTGCTTACAACTTCATTGTTCTCTGTATGTAAATACAGAACTAGAATTGAAAGTGGCAGGAACTGTAAAGGGCAACTGGAATGTTTAGAGCTTAAAGGGAGCAGTTAGAAGCATATTGAATGTATAAGATGTGGCTCCTGCTTATCCATATGTTTAGTTATTGTACACATTTTAACAAGTTGTTTTGATTAACTTTTTAGAAAATATTTCCATATAATCACTACCTGAATCATTACATTATTGGTTTGTACATGATTGTACATGTATATGTTTTCTGTTTGTTTGTATATTTTATCTTTGTAAAACGTTTCTTTCTAGAAAAACATTTTGTATCTCAAAGAAATGTATGTATATACTTGTAAGATTGCTTGCTCAACTAAAACAAATACAAGAAAACAAATAAAATGTACAAGATGTAAAATACAAGTAGGATTTACAGTTGTATAATAGTAAATGCCTATTTTTCAGAGAGCATTCAGAACTAAACTCAGAACATTAATGTTGGACTCCACGCTTTGAAGGAGGGAGAACAAAGCTGAATGGAATAAGCAAAAACCAACTGTGCAAACCATCCGGAACAAGATGAGTCTCTCGCACCTTAAACACAAAGACTGCTTCAGGGAATTTTGCATTAGGTACTTCTACAAAATTTTGTTCAGCTTGCTTTTATAATCAAAATACATTCAGGACACATGGCACATTTCCGGGGTTTGGAAAGAATAACTGGACGGACCAGCAAACACACACATCCTTAGAAAAGATTAAAGTGAAGTGTATAGAAATTGAAGGAGATTATGAGATAGGAAACAACACAAGACTATGTGTAGCAAAAGAGACAGTCATTGAGGGTTGTGCAGAAGAAATGACAGCAGGAACAGCTGATTAGAAGCCAGCAAGCAGGTGGGAGTCTGAGACAGGTCCATGCCAGCCCATTTATTCAGCATACCATGTTAAGCCAAGTTAAGCCAAGTGCTGCTTGAGCTTATGTAACAATCCTTTTCTACTTGCAAAGAGACAAGAGGCCTAGCAATTGCATTATGTTTCATCAGAATTTGAAACAAGCACATTCGAAAGTAGTTTTACTTGTGTCCAGAAAAGAACATGTTCAAGTAAAGGGAAATTAGGTTGATGTTTTGCTTGTGTCTAGATAAAGACAGGTTCCATTGAGCAGAATAATTAGATTGAGGTTTTGTATGTGTCCAAAGCAGGACAGAATCCAGATTTGTGGTTCGGGATAATTTGTCTTCATAAGTTATGTTGAAGAAGCATGTTTTAGGAGTGATTTTTAATGATAGGATTTGGGCCAGAGGTCCTCTAAGTAGCAATAATGTAACACTGCTTCACACAGAAGAGAGCACAGGCTAGTATGCTCATACTAATATATCTTGCAATATTCTTGATTTTAGAAGCAATTATATTTTTAGAGCAAAAGGTGAGACCAAAACATTGCATTTAAAACCCCAGTTACTATTGTGACTTTGAGATGCAGACATTTTTAAAATTAATTACAATTGTTTGGTACTTCTGAAAAACAAGATTCAAGAGAGAAGTGATTAACACAAAAAGATTCATTGTTTTGATGACTCGTGGTAAGAACCCACAAACAAATGGTTGATGAAACGCAAATGCTTGCATACACACTTTAAAATATAGAAAGCAATTTGTTGTTCTTGGAGCCTTTAAAAAGTCCAGCGGCTGATCAAAAGAGTAAAATGACTATGTTTGTTATCAATACATGTGCAAATGAAAGTTTAATAATTGGTCCCTTTCTTCAGAGCAAGAGGGTGGAAAATTGCAGGTGTTCAAATTCATGTCCAACCCAGATGACATAAACCACTTTGAATGATACAGGGACTCAGGGGTTTGGAATTTCTGGCCCTTGCTCACCAACACCCTATGTTTCTTGGCTCCCTCTCACTCTTTTAACTGCCCCTTTTTTATCGGCAAAATTACAGGCCACCAAAGATTTCTGAGATGTGCTATATAAGATGGATTCACGTTACATTACATTACATTGCAATTGCATTGGGTAGTAATAACGCGTATTGCAGCACTTGGATGAGGAGGTTTCTACCATGAAGTGGGCGATATGCATTTTTGTTATTGTTGATCCTGAAACAATGGAAGAAGTTAGATGGAATATTTTGTATGGGTTATTTGTTGAAAGCACTGAGTGGGCACTTCAAGAAGACCAATGCACTATTATGTAGGAGTTGTAATATGTAAGCTTGCCTGGGGCGAATAATGGGTGCTGTGGTGTAGACGGTACATGATGAAGGTGAAGACTGTATGATGATTTCTATTGTCATGTATTTTTGTATTAATTGATTGAAAGGCTTGGAGAAGCCTAACTAACCCAAGTAATTTACACAATATAGCATCACTGTTTCCACAGCAAGACAAAATCCCGACGTGGGAAAGAGAAAATTCAAAAAGTCACACTTGACTATATCTATGTGAGTCAAGGCCTTCTCCTGACCATAAAAACCTTCAATGAACAGAGAACTGTTCACAGCGACCAAAACCTCCTGCATTGCGCATGGCAAGAAAAGCGACCACCCAAACAGTCATAAAAATACAACATCGCAACAAACAACCAACTATCGAGGCTTCGCCTCACCTCAACAGATGTGAAGAGGATACATGCAAACTACAATGTAAAAGGAACTTTGGAGGTACAATCAGTTGAGCCTGCAAGACCAAACTATCTCCCATTCCGACTGGCCCACAGAGTCTCAGTATCTGGTCAGAAAAAGCAAAGAGAACAACCAAAACATTCATATGACAAATTGATAGTTGAAAAAAGGAAAGTTCTGCAGAAACTGAAGAGACAGGCCTTAAAAACGAACACAGTGGAAGCCTGGAGATTGTGGCAAGAAGAAGTTAAAACATACACCAGCTGGATAAAACATCGAAGAGCGGCCTTATACCAACATGACTCAGAAGAAATGCTTAGAAGTTTGAACACTAAAAGATCTGGCAATTTCTGGGCACTGATCAAAACGATGACCATCAACCTGAAAACGAGTTCTCAAACTCTGTCTCGGAAGCACACTGGATAACACATTTCTCTGCTCTCTTCGATTGCCCCAAATCGTGCCAACGCATTATCAACCGGGTATCTCTTACCCCAGGGCAAATATGACAAGTACTGACGAGAATGAAAAGCTGATCGCCAAACTCAAAAAGTCGTTAGCACCTGACCCAGACGGTTTGACTAATATCGACCTGAAACAGTCTCCAAAAGACTGCGCAGCAGTATTCAGCAAAATCTTCAGTCACTGTGGAGGAACCAGAATGATCCCAGAAACATGGCTGAGGTCCATCACTGTACCGATTTTCAAGAAAGGAAGAAGAGAAGACCCGGAGAGCTATAGACCAATAGCTCTCCTAGACATCATAGGAAAGATCTTCGCTACAAGCGTTCTTGAACACTTTAGAAGGTGGTCAAAAAATGCATCCTGTAACGACCATTTTCAAACAGGCTTCCAGAAAAATGGCAGTACCATCATCTACATCTTGTTACTAAATATTCTGAAGCTCAGCGTAAAGCAGGCATGCCAAAAATATAGCTAGCCTTCGTGGAATTATCAAAAGCCTTCGATAAAATTGACCGAGAGAAACTTTGGGCCAAACTTGAGAACTGAGATTGCCCAAAGGAAATTCTGGAACCAATCATCGCCTTACACGCAGACACGAAGATTTGGATAAAAATAAACAGGCAAGGTACGCTCTCAGAGGAAATACCCGTAAACAGAGGATCAAACAGGGGTGTCCCCTGGCCCCGGTGCTACCAACAGTGGGAATCAGAAATCAGGGCTTTCCCCTTTGAAGAAACCAATTTGGAAATTAACAAAACAAAAACGAAAATCCTCATTCTGGAGAAAACAGGCAAACAGGCACCAAAAAAACAAAACTGGCATCTTGACAAAATAAAAATTGAAGTGGTAAGAAACCTCAACTATGTAGGAGTAACAATCGATGGTTCAGCCAGAGAAAACGCAATGCAAGACATGCTCTGGGAAAAAACAAAGTGACTGACATCACAGACCAAACTGGTCAACAGCAAATTTGGAAAAGGTTCTCTCCTTCCTTCAATCTAATTTTACAGAACAAAAGTTGTGCCGGCTTTTATATACGGAATGGACGCTTCCTTAAACATGCCCCAAATCATATGGAACAAACTGGAAGGCTGCGTTTGGAAAGCCGCCTTGAGTTTACCAAAATCAACACAAATGGCAGCAAACAGACGAGAATTGGGCCTTGTCTCCTTGGCAGGCCGAGTGGACCAAATTGCGATATTACTATATAGAAAAGTCTTAATGGCAGACACTCTGCCCATCTACAACATCATCGCCGAAGAAGTAAAAATCGAAAAATGCAAGGCCCTAAACGCATGGGTTGCCTGACAAAAAGAAACACTGAGCGAGGTGAGCTGTTCGGAGGAGGATCTGAGATGTAACCCGCAAAAAGTAAAAAAAAAAATGGACCTTAAAGACTGGATTGACACTATCGAGAAGGCTAGCGCAAACAAACCTTTGGCTCACCTTCCTCCTACATTTAACAAAGTCAAAGTGCCGCTGAACTAGTGCATCAAATTACCAAACAAACCATTACGGATTCTGTTTATGAAAGCAAGACTAAACTTATTACTAACTCGTGAAATTCTGTCAATAAGAACATCATCAGCAGAAAACGGCTGCCGCCTATGCAAAAAACAGGAGTGCCCCAAAACACTAAAACACCTGGTGCTGGTGTGCCCGGAGACAAAACAGAATCGTTACACCTACTTGCTGCCACTGCTCCCCAACACCGCAACGGTGGACTAGGACTCCGTATGGAACATACTGATATCTGGTGAAACCAGAAGATGGACTATAGCAGCGGTCAAATTAGCGATAAAAATTTTAAACAATCCCACGAAAGAAATTATTGGTAATCCACCACCCGAAAAGTGTCCATAGGTCTGGACTCAATGGACTAGAAACTAAACAAGATGGAAAAACTAACGCTAAACTGCCCACAGCTGGAGGGAGTGTCGTCTTTACGAAACATTGTAAAAATCATTTTCTTTTGATTAAATTCAAGTAATAAAAAAAATTGTATTGAATTAAAGCTATTGCATCAGATGAAGGCAAAATCTGTTCAATGAAAAGCATACAGTTTAACATGTTTAAGACCAAATGCATTTGGAAGTCTTTATGAGAGCCTATTTGTAACTGTTGAACATAGCTTACCTTTTGGGGGGAATAATAACTTGGTGGAAAACATTAATTGCTTTTAATCTACTCTGACCTCGCATAGCCTCACATATTTAATACATGCAAACAGCTTGGTAACAAGTATATGTTAATTGTCCAAGACGTCAAAGAGGCAGCATTATTAGGAGTATTGTGATAATATAAGGTATTTGTGACTCATATCTCCCTGTTCTTCACACGTGGAGAATATGCTTCTAAAGCTCATTTAAAAAAATAAAAATAAAAAAGGGGTTTTCAGAAATCCTCTGTACTGGGGACATAAAATATAATATCAAAATGCATTAACTAGGACACGATTATTTGTTTTTGTCAAATTGCCTGATTCTGTCCCCAACGAGATCTAATATTAATGTTTGAAAACGGGAGGTGACCATTAACCCTGCAGCAGAGGTAACTTAAATTAGTGCAGTACCTGCCTGGGTTTCTTCTATTGCTCGAAGAAATGGTTAATGCTATTAATGGAAAACCATTTAAACAGATGTGAATTGGAAAAAAGTGGAAAAGAAGTAAACACTTATAGAGGAGTATTAACTTGGCAGCTACATAACACTTTACTGTTAGTAAGATAGTGATGTGATCCCACTCAATCATTAGCTCAATGAAAAGGGGGTTGTTATTACTAATTAAACATAGTTTCTATATAACTGAGTCTCATTACAATTGTCTGTTTCTGACCCTTATTGAGTTTGGGTTCTTCAGTCTTTTGTATGTGTGGAAGAGAAGTTGATGGCTCATTGGTTTATTCTGCTGTTTCTCCCACACATACTGTGTTTTTAACTACTCCATAGATGGTCCTTAAAGTGATTATGGGGTGTCTGTCTCGATATGATCAATGAAAGAGTCCACGTTTGAAGGCTAGCTGAAACAGTGAGCACCCTTACCACATGACATGTTTAATTAGAAAGCATGGCGATTGTTATCCACTTATGTCAAGTGTTATATACCTGGATTGTAGCCATTGGAAAGAAAGCTACCCCAATCCCTATTCTCTAGAGTTCCTTCCTTAGAAATAACATTCCACCTGGTGAAATGTCTTCTCAGCTTCTAATAAATATTTTTGCAAATCAAATATGGGAGGCTTGAGTAAAGGATGGATGTGTAGTGGTATCCTGCCCACAAATAATCCATGCTGACATAGGAATAAGAAGGGCAAGATTATGAATGAGAAATAATTTTGGCTAAAGGCAATAGCACTTCGGCTGTCTGTATAGATTCGTGTCATAAACTCAAAAGGACAACATGGTTGACATTTTTTATGTCATCATCGATGTCCTGGTTGTAAGTCTTAGCATTGCACAATGGCAGTGTGAGTTTGATCACTTGAGTGTCCTCCATTTAGAGATGGAAGGTAGACAGGTTGTGATGTAAGAGGACAGCAAAGCTGTGCAAGTGAAAAGAGAAGAAGATTTGAGAAGCTTGTACAAACGAGAACCCAAAGGATCCTATGCATTTTCTGAGCCAGGAGGTGTGGCTTGTGAAGTGGAAGGGATCAAGACGGACACTAGTGGGACCCCTTCTGGAAGGGAAGTGCTGGAACGGTTTTCCAGTAAAAGAAAAAGGGAGTGATAAATAGGATACCACTAAGTAAGGAATATGAAAGCCAAAATGATGCTTCACTGTCTGAAATATGGCAGAGATTAAAAAGAATAAATAGAAGAAAGATGGCAGTGATGATTTTGATCAAGGAAGATTGATACATGTGTAAGTGTTATTTCTGTTGTGCATTCCAGATAAGAGGGAGCAAGTAAGGTTTTTGGCAACATCCAGTCATTTTATCGCAAAAATTACAGAGTGGTACATAACAGAGCGAACAATAACACTGAAAAACACCGAAAATGTTAAATAAATATATAAAGGGTAGTGGGATAAGGTGTTAAAATGGGTCGGGATGGGTTTGGGGTGGCGTTATAAGGGTAGAACATAGGGTTTTTTTGGGAGGTCGCCCCAAACTAAAATCAAGTCACGAGTACAAGCCCTTTTACTGTTTTGGTGGGAAAGGGTCGGAAGTAACACAAACAGGCATTGGCAATGCCAAGAGTTTGGGCTTTGGTGTAAGAATGGGAAAGGCACTTGCCAGGCCCAGCCGTAGTGGTATTAGCTGGCCATTGATGGTAACAGTTGAAAAATGATCTGAGTGCCTGGACATCCAATAGCAGTGCTTGGCAAATGTTGATTACTTATATACAAGCCAAAAATGCTTGTTTTTTAGCCGAACTATAGTGAAGGTCACAGAATTCATATAAATCGAGTCGTCAAAGGCAGACCTGGTAAGACATTATTATAACCCCAACAGTGGGATACAACTCCAATTAATTCATTATTTCCCAGAAGACTGCTCAACTTTGATGTTTACGCTTAAGAAAAAAGCGAGCACAAAGAATTACCATGAGGATGTGTTTGGGGTGAGGAGCGGCAAGAACTGGATGGGAATGGCCATAGGGATTAGCATGACCATGACCAGTCAATGGGTGGTAACATAACCAAACAAGACCTACAGGCTTTGTGTTCCTCCTCTTTTCCATTCCTCCACAACTGTGGTCTAATGCAATAGTTCTGGCTTATAGGTGTCGCAAGCAACACCTAATAGCCATAAATAAAAATGCTTGTTGCTGAGAGGAATGGTATCAGTTAATATGTGCCGATAGGTGGGGTGTCTGATAATGAGGAGAGGGAAGACCGCTTGCCCTCTAGCTTAGATCTTTTAAAGGAGAAATAGCTAGCAAAGTCGTCAAATAAAAGTGAAAAAGAGCTGAGAGGGTCAAACTGGAGGGTCATGTAAAGCTTGCAAGTAGGAGACCCCTTGTAGGAGATGAGGTTAGTATGATAATGGACTAGGGCAGTAGAGAGAGTAAGAATTGTGTCCCTGTAGGAAGAAAGGAGAGACAGATAATGGCCCTCATTACGATACTGGCGCTAAACCATGGCGCTATTAGCACCATGGTTGGTGCCGGTATCTTAACGAGTCCGCCAATGTTCAATGAGGAATTACCACCCCATTCCAAGGTTGGTGGGGCGGTAGTTCCCCATTGAACATTGGCCCTTCCCCATTCCCATTTTTGCCCCAGAGGGCTCAATGGGACTGGGGAAGGTGCTAAGTACGTTACCGCAAATTGTGGTACCGTACTTAGCACCAAGGTCCCTTTGCGGGTCCCTACTTTAACGGCTGGTCTAGACCAGCTGTTCAGGTCGGGTCCCGCAAAGGGACCTCGTAGTAAGGCGCTAAGTGTTTAATGGCGCCACAGCCTTTTACGGCGCCGTTAAACACTTAGCGCCAGGGTCCTAATGAGGGCCAGTGTAAAGATGGGGACACATGTTAAGGTGCATGCTTGTTATCGGCTATTGGATAGCTAGCAAGAGGCAAGTGTGATAGGATGTGAAGGAGTGAGTGGGATAATGGTGCACAAATGGAGCAGTGGCATCCGTGTGACAACTTCAATTAATTATTTATTTAAAAAAATTAATTGTGCTTAATACCCAGAGGTTTCTAAGCACGGACCCGGGGGATCAGCCACTGAGTTCTCCTCTTCGAGACGTAGTGCCACTACAAAAAGCATGGACACAAAGGGATACCTTTTTAATGGAATTTTCTAACAATTCACTTTTGTTCTCTTTTTCATGGTACGATAGTTCTGTAATGCAGCCTTGGGTATTGTTGTGCGCCTCTTTTTTCCGAAATTATTTTCATACAATATTTGTATATTTTGCATAGTTAGAAGAATGTGGTACTAATGCCATCCTGAGTTGTACACTTGTGTAGGTGTTCTATGCTACTTTCGAAACATGATTTTGTAACTTACTGTTTCCCCACTGCTGGAAACTTCAATACAAACATGTAAGGTTATTCAAAATCAACTCTCTGCCGACTGATTTGTTCCAACCACGCAGTCTTTTGTTTTTTAAGTACCTATCTATCATCCTAAAATTATAATGTGCAGTCACGCTACATTACCTTCATATGTAATGTAGTGCATCCTATAATTATCCATCTGTGCCTGTCCTTCCCCACAATTCCCCGAACTGAAGAGAATAACAAAGGAGGATGCATGGTTTGCTTCGTATCACATGATTATAATGGTCATTCTGGTCCTTTTATGTATGTTCCGCATGGCTTTTGAAAAGATGCCTGGTTTCAGTTTTCTTTTATGCAGCACTCCGATGCTCTTTACTTACTGTATTGCTTTATACACAAATAAAAAAGCAGGAAATAGTAGACGTATACATTATGGGTGTTGAAGGCAATCTCAATGTTTTTAATTCGGTGGTATAGGAAGGTGTGTCTCTTCATATGTGCCATGGCTCATTATACATTGAATTATACCTACGACGGCAGTACCAAGGGAGGATATACCACACTAGTGCTGCGGGAATGGTATTTTTCTGGGAGCCGCCAACTGTCCATGACAGGGCTCATGCTGGTTATGTGAGGTGGTCACCCAAGCCACTATGGGCCTGATTCATGGAATTTTTGGACGGTTCAAAGAGACTTTGCATTTCTGATAAGTAACTTTGCAGTGCCGACACAAACCCTGATTCATGGAACTCTGCAAAGTGTATTTTTGCAGTGCAGAGTCACTGTTATAAAGGATGTGAGGTGAGGCAATATAGTGGTTTCATTATAGATGATTTATTGTACGAGCCTCCGGGGTGGCGGCCACCGAAGACACAACCTATTAACTGAATGGTTCTGGAATGCATGCATTCCAGAACCGCTCATACAAGTACGTACAAGGAAAGAATCCTACATAATATCTCACCCCCATAGTGTTGATAAAGAAAACAAAAAGAGGATGAAAGAAAGAAAGCAACAAAACAACACAAAACTTAAAAACACTAGAAAAAGGATATACAGTTTCAGCAGGTAGGATACCGCAGGAAAATCATCAATAATAAATACAATCCTTATCAAAGTTCTGGATCACTCTGTGATTCCTCCGTGAAAAATGTGTCTCCAGACTCAACAATCTTTATTCCAAAGTCTTGAACTTCTTTGTTAAACTCACAGTCTGCTGCCTTTTCATCTTCAAAACGAGCTGACTCCTGTGGATTTGGTTGGAACTTTAATCCTTTTATCCTTGCCACATCATCAGACGACCACCTCTTGCCATCCTCTAATACTGCAGATTTCCTTGAACAGCTTATGTGGGGACCTGAACTTGGACTCTCCTTTCAACACTTTTCTCGGCTCCTTCACACAAACCAAGTCTCTCACTTTGATCTTACTCTCCATTACACCATTCTTGCAGTCAAAATACTGCCTATACTTGGCCTGTTTGTCTTTCACTCTCCTGACAATCTCCTCAACATTGACATGAACACTACAGTTGTTCGTAAACATCCACGCCGGCCTCAAATGATTGGAGGCTACTCTCCCTCGCATCATGGTAAATGGTTCCACTTCAGTCATTAAATGTGGAGTGGTCCTGTAAGCGCATAGGGCTTCCTTCAAAGTTTCTCTCCTTGGGAGTGCATTCACCAAGGATAACTGTATAATATTCTTCACAAAACTGTTCATTCTTTCAACAAGGCCATTGGCGTTAGGGTGGTATAATGATGTGGTTATGTGTCCAAATGTTCTTTCCCTTAGAAATGATTGAAATTCCACAGAGGTAAATTGAGCTCCATTATCAGAAACAATCTCCTTTGGATCGCCTTCTCTTTTGAATATCTCACTTAAAAAATGTGCAATTCTTCACACAGAAATATTGTCCCCGATGACACCCCACTCCACCCATTTTGAGGTGTAATCCAACAGTACTACAATGTAGATTTTGTGGGCATCTAAGTTCTCACAGTGTCCCATAACGTCAATCGCCAATTTGGACCAAAACTTCACTGGTATCATCACCAGCTATAGAGGGGTCTACCTTACTCTCCTTACTTTGTCACCTGTGGCACAGCTAACACAATTTCTGACAGTTTCCTCCATGTCTGCCCACATTCCTGGCCACCAGTAGCTGCTTCTCACCCTTCTCTTTGTAAGGTCGCTTCCCATGTGTCCTTCATGTGCCAATGATGTTATCCTTTCTGTAAGACTGGCAGGTGGAATAATCTGATCACCCTGGTACACATATGATGCATCCATCGAAATGTCATCCTTTATCTGCGAGTATACACCCACACTTTGGTCATAGTCATTCCACTCGTTGCCTATTGCTTTTGTGAGGTTCTCTTGTTCCAGGTCTTCACTTTCTGCTTTAGACCATTCTTCCTTAGAATTGCTTGGTTTCACTTTGGCCACAATGTCATTCGGGTCACTGTTGCACTCGTTCGCACCACCTGTCAAATCCCATGGTAACCTTGAAAAACAATCAGCAACAATGTTGAGTTTGCCAGGGATATAACTTATGCATGTATTATATTGCATAATGTCCAGTATCCAGCGACACATACTTGGCGAAATGAGATGCAGTGTCTTAGATTATAGCACATGGACAGGGGGTTTGTGATCAGTTTTAAGTAATATTTGTAATCCCCACACTAGGTTTCTGAAATGCTCCAGTATCCATTTAATGCCAAGCACTTCCCTCTCAATAGTTGATTAGTTCCACTCCGCATCTCTCAAAGTCCTTGATGCAAAATCAATGGGAATTGACCCTCTGGCCTGAACTTGTTCTAAAACACCTCCTAGCCCAATCTGGCATCCTTTTGAACATGAAAGCACCCAGCGGAGTGACGGACAATGTTAAGTGCTTGGATCCTTCTTCCAGTTCTATCTGATAGTATGCCGAGGAAAGATCCAATGTGGTGAAATATCTTGCCGGAGCCATTCTTGTGAGTAACTCCCCTATGTTTGGTAGTGGGTGTCTGTCCACCCATATATTCTTATTTAAATCCCTTAGATCCACACACATCCTTATAGCCCCATCAGGTTTCTTCACAAGAACAATAGGGGACAACCATTCAGAACTTTCAATAGGCTCTATTATCCCTTGCTCACATAACTTGGTGAGTTCCATATGCAGAGCTTCTTCGGTTCCAATAGGAATTACTCTTGCTTTGTGTGTTATGGGTTTCACTCCTTTTTTAAGTATTATTTTATGCTGGAATCCTTTTAAAAGTCCAACGGAATCATTGAACACTTTGGGAAATTGTTTGGCCAAAGCACTCTTAATGTCACAATCTTCTTTCAACACACTCAAAATGGGCACATCTTCACCATGGTGAATCCTAATTCGAAGGAGGACCTGTTCTTCCCATCCAACAACAGACAACCCATTCTTTGCCACATACAGTTTGCAGAAAGTATCTCTTTCCTGAAATCATAGCTTCACCCAGGTGTAGCCTATAATGTCTATTGGTCCTGTCGCTCCCACCTATGTACACATTAGTTCTCCAGGATTGCCTTTTAACTCCTCAGTAAAAACATCTATGTCAACCATCGTATATGGTGATCCAGTATCTACCCTAATGGGAATGGACACTCCATTGATGTACATGGTTACCCAAGTTCCTTTGTTAACTTTCTTTGTTTCTACTGTGAGGATTTGTACATGTTGGGCATCTTGATCAACAATGGACAATATACTGCTATGCCCCTTGCTCTGTTCGATTGACCTGACCATATTCTGTTGCAATTTGTTTATCCCTTGTTGTGGTTGTGTGTATTTCCCTTTTCCCCGAACATTTCTTCACACTTTAGCAAAATGTCCAAGGTGACCACACTTGTAGCACTCAACTGCTGCAGCAGGAAATTCTTTTTCAGCATTGACATGTTTATACCAGCCACACTTTTGGCAGCGATTCTGGAATTGACCTCTGTAACTAGTTTCTCTATCTCCTGGGTTGTGTCCTAGAATTTCCCATAGTCATTCTCCTTACTAATGCCACCAAATGTTCCTCACAATCCTCCTTTTCCTTTATCTCTTCTTGAACAAATTTGACTTCTTTCACCTCATTTCCCTCAAATCTTTCCTTCATGCATCGCTCCCCAATCTCCATTGTCCTAGCTATTTCTAACACCTGTTCCAGTGATGGGTCCTTGGCCTGCCAAAGTGTCAGGAATATGGCTTGTTTCCCTGGATTCCTCCGGGCCGGAATCAATGGAACCCTGCTCCCTTTCCTCCTCACCTGATTCTTCGGATGCAGGTTCCTGTCTTCGCCCCTTTCTTCTGGAAGTTTCCTTTTTTGAGAAGAGAAATGGTCTTCTACAATAGGAAGCCACCCTGTCTCCCTGATGTGACAGGGATACAAGGGACCGCCTGTCGGAGAAACCGACTGAGAGGAAAAAAGCACGGCTCAAAAAAACCTCTCAATAGATGTTCTTGTCGGCAGGCAGACTTTCGGTGACCAGTGGATGACGTAGGTATGGCGGAAGCAGAATGGAGAAAATACACTTCCAGCAATCGAATAGAAGATGAGCACACTGGAGTACCCACAACGTGGAAGCACTCCAGACGGCTGAGAACACTACGGAAAGAGAACAGAGTAAGAAGAAAACAGCTACAAGGACGAGTCTGAGAAATGAGGAAAGGAAAGAAAGAAGGCAAAGCTGGAGCAGGGAGAAACAGAGGGGAAGTCAAAGGAACAGCGAAAACCCGTCTGACGCCAATGGCACCAAACGGAAGCTCAAGAAGGGAGAGAAAGAAACAAGGAAGGACAGACCGGCGGGGCCGGCTACGGTGAGAAAAGTTTACAGAAAAGGCTACGAGAGCAACAAACGAAGGTTCGGCGCGGTAAGCAAGAAAGTTGCAACGCGCCGATCAAAACAAAGAGGAGGAGCTAAATACAGAAAACAGGACAAAGTGAAAGAAAGGCTAGTACGCCTATGCCGGAAATAGAGAAACTGAAAATGGAACATTCTAATGGTGCCGACGTCACCATTGATCTCCGAGTCGCCAGGGAAT
Source organism: Ambystoma mexicanum (assembly GCF_040938575.1). Classification (NCBI taxonomy): domain Eukaryota; kingdom Metazoa; phylum Chordata; class Amphibia; order Caudata; family Ambystomatidae; genus Ambystoma; species Ambystoma mexicanum. The sequence continues at coordinate 401,083,637 of NC_090931.1, forward strand.
GCCCCTCGAGAACGGCGACATGACACAAAGTATTTGTTGGATATGAGGGTCCACCACATTGAGCACTAACTGATCTCTCAGATACTCATCGGCTATCCCTTTAAATTTGCAAGTGGACATGAGATTCCTTAGAGCAGCCAGACAAGTATCCACAGATTAATTCTTTAATTGATGCCTCGAAAAGAAGTGATATCTCTTCAAGACAACATTGACCTTGTTCCCAAAGTGCTTGGCTAATTTTCCTAAAGCATTTTCAAATGTTATGTTGTTTTCTCCAGATCCACCTTCAACGCCATCTATGTCGGGGAGAGCCCTGAATATTCCTAGACCCTCTGCACCTATGCAATTTAAAGGGGTGGTCTCTTTCAAATCATCATTGCATTTTGCTCCTCCACTGGCCCATAAGTACACCTGGAAACCGTCTACCCATTGCTCCCACTGTTATACGGGATTCCCTGGTTGAGATAGGAACTGAACCGGGGCAGTCACAAGTTGCATGGCCATGTTGTTGTTGCAGGTTATTTATTCAATGGTTTTAACTAAACAAGAGGGCAAATTATATCAAGTTAACAGGGTATTGCCCTTGGTCAATTTACGTTCACACAAAAAACAGGCAAAAAACATCTGTGTTATGAGCTATTAGCAGCCAGATAGGACCAGAGGTAGCTCCAGTTGGCAAAGGGCGGCTCCAACAGAGGCAATCCAAGAAGTATCAGCCGGTGTGTGCAGGGAAAGCAGTGGCCGGCCGTCAACCCTCATCCAAAAGGACCAGTAAGGTAGGAGTGGCCTGGGTCAGGATTAGAGCAACTACTCTACCCCAGACTCAGACCACTTACCAAACCCAAAGTAAAAAAAAAAAATGATTGCATTGTATGATGTTTAGATTGCACTGATAGGCCTCTCTTCCACTATACAGGTCTCTCAAACGTAGCAGGGGTTCTGTCTCCTAATTGCATTGCACTAATAGGCCTCTCTCCCACTATACAGGTCTCTCAAATTTAGCAGGGTTCAGTCTCCTAAGTGCATTGTATGATGTTTGGATCGCAATGATAGGCCTCTCTCCCACAAAACAGGTCTCTCAAATTTAGCAGGGGTTCTGTCTCCTAACTGCATTGTATGATGTTTAGGTTGCACTGACAGGCCTCTCTCCCACTACACAGGTCTCTCATATTTAGCAGAGGTTCTGTCTACTAATTGCATTGTATGATGTTTAGATTGCACTGGTAGGCCTCTCTCCCACTATACAGGTCTCTCAAATTTAGCAGGGGTTCTGTCTCCTAATTGCATTGTATGATGTGAGATCGTGCTGGTAGGCCTCTCTCCCACTATACAGGTCTCTCAAATTTAGCAGGGGTCTGTCTCCTAATTGCATTGTATGATGTTCAGGTTGCGCTGATAGACCTCTCTCCCACAATACAGGTTTCTCACATTTAGCAGGGGTTCTGTCTCCTAATTGCATTGTATGATGTTTAGGTTGCACTGATAGGCCTCTCTCCCACTATACAGGTCTCTCAAATTTAGCAGGGGTCCTGTCTCCTAATTGCATTGTATGATGTTTAGGTTGCACTGATAGGCCTCTCTTCCACTATACAGGTCTTTCAAATTTAGCAGGGGCTCTGTCCCCAAACTGCATTGTATGATGTTTAGACTGTGCTGATAGGCCTCTCTCCCACAATACAGGTCTCTCAAATTTAGCAGGGGTTCTGTCTCCTAATTGCATTGTATGATGTTTAGGTTGCACTGATAGGCCTCTCTCCCACTATACAGGTCTCTCAAATTTAGCAGGGGCTCCGTCCCCAAACTGCATTGTATGATGTTTAGACTGCATTGATAGGCCTCGCTCCCACTGTGCGGGTCTCTCAAATTTAGCAGGGGTTCTGTCTCCTAATTGCATTGTATGATGTTTAGGTTGCACTGATAGGCCTCTCTCCAACTGTGCAGGTCTCACAAATTTAGCAGGGGTTCTGTCTCCTAATTGCATTGTATGATGTTTAGGTTGCACTGACAGGCCTCTCTCACACTATACAGGTCTCTCAAATTTAGCAGGGGCTCTCTTCCCAAATTGCAGTGTAGGATGTTTAGATTGCACTGATGGGCCTCTCTCCCACCGTGCGGGTCTCCCAAATTTAGCAGGGGTTCTGTCTCCTAATTGCATTGTATGATGTTCAGGTTGCACTGATAGGCCTCTCTCCCACTATACAGGTCTCTCAAATTTAGCAGGGGCTCTCTCCCCAAATTGCAGTGTATGATGTTTAGATTGACTGATAGGCCTCTCTCCCATGCGCAGGTCTCTCAGGTTTAGCAGGGGCTTCGTATCCAAACTGCATTGTGTGATGTCTAGATTACACTGGTGGACGTCTCCCCCAATGTGCAGGTCTCTCAAACCTAGCAGCGGCCTTGTCTCCGAACGGCACTCTGTGATGTTTAGACTGCACTGATAGGACTCCCACCCACTATACAGATCCCTCAAATAATCTAACTGCGCTTAGTTCAGTACTCTACCAATCCCGGAAACCCACCACTACCTAACCCAACTAAATCCCATACCAGCAGATCGTTAACACCCTAACCCCCCACCGACAGTGCACCCTTAGGAAACATACCCTACCCACCGACAGAAAACAACGCTGAGCCAGAGAATACCCCAGCGTATCCAGAGAAGGAAAACCGAGGTCACTGCAACCGCACTGCACAGCATAGAGGACCAACTACCATACCAAGCCTGCACCTAGACTGGAAAATGGCCCGTACCAGAAAAGGACACTGAGAAAGAGAACAAGAGCGTGCAACAAGAGACGCGAACACACAACACCGACAGAACTCACAAGAAACAGTCCCATTAGAAGAAAACCCGCCTAAAACATCCACAACCGGAACTAAATCCACAAGAGAAAAATCCTTATACCTCACACCTTACCTCGCATGAACCGTGGTACACCGACACCCCAACACGGAAACCTCAAAACATGCAAAGAATCTCCTGATACACACGGAAAAAAGACGGGGGCACTCAACAAGAGAGTGGGAGGGCTCTGACCCCATTGCCCCCTACATTACAAGAACAGAGGGCCAACATCGATTTTCACTACCTCCCGCACAATACGGCGTAGTACCAACAACCAGCAACACTACCCGCCACCCAACAATCGGACTCAATGAAGAAACCACAGCTGATCTTCATCCGTGTAGCATCACAGCAGAAACACCAAGACTAATCAGCCCTGTTATCAACTTACTAGACCGCTTCAATGAAGAAGCAGCTGTCGCCGTTCTTCATCCTACCGCCATCAATGCGGAAACTCCACGAACAGACAATTACAAACTCGAACAACAATTAACCTCAAAACAAAATCTCACCCAGAGACTCCACTGTAATCTAATAAACGCAAGGTCAATGTCCAAACACTCAACGGAAATATACGACCTCCTGTCAGAAGGAGGCATAGACATCCTATTTGTAACCGAAACATGGCTAGACGACAACTACAAGATCACCCTCAACTACTGCCTGCCTGAAGACTTCAAATGCATCCAAACAAATCCAAAAAAGGGGGGGGACTAGTGATCATCCACAAGGAACAACTGGCCATCAAAATGGAAGAACCACTAAACATCGATAAATGTGAATCCTTAATACTACGACTTTCAGTAAACCCCAAAACCAACCTGAAATTCATACTGATATACAGACCACCAACCTACGATGCGACTTTCATAGACGCTCTCACGGAAGCAATCACTACCCTAGCCATCAAGTACAATCATCTGATCATCCTCGGAGATTTCAACATCTGGTTCGACGAAGAAACCACAACCACACAAAAATCCTTAACCACCCAACTAGCAGCCATGAACCTACAACAACTAGTCAAAGGTGCAACCCACGCAGCAGGGCACACACTTGACGCAATCTTCGCCAATAAGGATATCATCATCACGGCACCCCCAATTCAAATACTTTGGAGCAACCACCTCATTATTCCGTTCATAATAACAACAGCCGCTCCGACAAAAAAGCAACAAGAAAAGCAACCCACCACGATGAAAAGAAATTGGAGAACCATAAAAAAATGCAACCTAACCAAGCTCCTAGAACTCAGCAAACCACAAGCATCAACCATGGAAGAAGCAGACCTAGACAAAAAAGGTTGCCATACTTCATACCTGGATCGCAATAACCCTTGACGACATCGCCAAAGAAAAGCCCTTCACCCCATCACACAAGAAAACTACAGCAAAATGGTTCACCCCACTACTCAACGCCATGAAAAGAAAAAAACGAAAACCAGAATCTGAATGGAGGAACAATAACACCATCGCAAACAAATTGAAATTCATACAACAGATCTGCGCCTATAAAAAGGAAATACAAAAAGCAAAGAGGAAACATTACGACAACCGAATCTTCAAAGCACCAAACGCTCAAAAAGAACTATTCAAAATCATAAACAAAATAAAAAACCCACCGGCCTGCAACAACACGCCAATCCCATCGACAAAACTTTGCGAGGACCTCGGAGACCATTTCAAAAACAAAATAACCTCCATCCAACTCACCATACAAAACAGACCAAGTGTTCACAGCTCAAACCCCACCGACACAGACGAGGAACATGCAAACAAGCTACGAAACTTCCCAGAAATATCAGTTGAGGCTTTCGTCAAACTGGTAAACCAAAGCAACAAATCAGGCTCTCCTGAAGACCCTTGCCCCCCGGACATATAGAAAACAATTCTCAAACAAGGAACCCCCATGGAATACCACAGGAACCTCCTCAACCTCTCAATGTCAACAGGTAAAGTACCGCAGGCCTTCAAATCGGCTTACATCAATCCGCTACTCAAAGACACAACAGGAAATGTAGAGGACTTATCTAACTGCAGACCCATCTCCAACATACCCTACATAGCCAAACTGCTAGAAACGCATGTCGACCAAATAACCCAAGAATTCACAAAGGAGCACTGCCTACTAGACCAGACACAAGTCGGCTTCAGACCCATGAGAGGCGCAGAATCGGCTCTCCTCTCAATATGGGACGACCTAAAAACAAATGCAGACTCAGACAACAGCACCGCCCTGATTCTCCTTGATCTATCTGCAGCCTTCGACACTGTCAACCACGCCACCCTCATAAAGAGACTAGAAGGACTAGGGATAAAAGACACTGCCCTACTATGGATCAAATCCTTCCTAACAAACAGAACAGAAACAATATGGATGAAACCTTGTAAATCCAAACGCAGAGCCTCCACTTGCGGAGTACCACAAGGATCATCCTTCTCCCCGCTTGTATTCAACATCTACATGTACCTATTAATCAAACTCATCAGAAAACACGGCCTCACATGCTACAACTACGCCGATGATACCCAAATAATCTTCAACATACAAGACACCCGAGAAGGAAACACCACACTAGAGAATTCCCTTTGTGACATATCCAACTGGATGAACCTCAACCATCTCAAAATCAACCCAGGCAAAGCAGAGATTATGATTGTTTCAAAAAAGGGAGAAGACATCAACTACATCCCCTGGCCAAGAGAGCTCGGCACCACACAAGAACCATCATCAATTGTAAAAAACTTAGGGGTCCTGATGGATAACAACCTCACTCTGGAGCCACAAGTAAACTCGGTAATCAAGAAATGTTTCTTCCTCCTGCGAGCAGGAAAAAGGATCCTACCGTTCCTGTCGTTCACCAACAAAACACTTACCATCATCGCTCTGATTATGTCCAGAGTAGACTATGCCAATAGCCTATACCTGGGCATGCCCGAACGACTTCTAAAAAAACTGCAACGCATACAAAATGCAGCAGCCAGACTCCTCCTCAAGCTACCCAGAAGAGAACACATCACAACCGCGCTAAAAATACTACACTGGCTAACACTGAAACAACGAATAAAGTTCAAGGCCATGTTCATCACGCACATAGCAATACACAAACAAGGCGCAGAATTCCTAAGCAACAAACTACGCCTACACCAACCGACAAGAACACTAAGATCAAGCACCGACATACGCTTGGAACCGAAACCCTACAATAGAAAAAAAACTCAGAGAATCGACTTTCTCTCACCAGGCACCAAAACATGGAATGACCTACCTATGAATATACGGAATACAACAAACCTCCTAGCATTCAGGAAACTCCTCAAATCATGGCTCTTCAAAACATAACCACAATGGAGAAGCACTAGAATGCCCAAACATTAAAGCAATGAAGAAAATAACTCCAACCTCGACCACTCTAAAATTGGACAAACACTCAAACCAAAGAACCAACCACCCGACAGAGCATAAGACATCATGGAAAATAGCCACAAAGGAAGGCTGCAGAGACTGACCACATACCTAGACCCAGACGAAAGCCTCAAGTGACTCTCCCACTCGTATGTACCGGACGGACATATCCAGACTGGCAGAAGCATCTAGATAGACGCTGGCCTGCGTTGCATCTAGATAGGATCGATTGAAGGATAACATGCCCGCGCATAGAAAAACGTGAATGCTAACATGTGCCACACCTAGAGTTGTGAACACCAGCCTGCGTGGCGCTCAGATGGAGTTGTGAATGTTAGCATGCCCACACCTGGACGGGTCTCTAAACACTAGCCTGCGCTGCATCCAGATAAAAGTGGGAATGTTGGCATGACCACACCTGGATGGAGTACTAAACATGGGCCTACGCCGCGTCTAGATGTGAATGTGAGGGCCAACAAGTGCCACTCTCAGACAGAACTGTGAATGTTAGCATGGTAAAGGTCAAGTAACCCACTAACCAATATAAGCTCAAACTCTGCATACTTATCTCACTCAAAAACTCACACAACCATCTCTCGCACAACAAGCCACACGCACTTCACAACACTGCAACAACACATAAGCCGGAACAACAGCACACGCGGACTGACTCCGATCCGATACCCGCAACAAAGCTTAGCACCCGGTGTATACTGAGTTGAAACTGCCAACAGAACACCACTCCTCTCACTATCCTACTCCCTTCTTCACCTTACTAACCCATCCTACCTTTATCGTTTACAGATCCGCCTGAGCGCCTGGGGAACAATTCCGTTGGTGACGGTGCGCGGTACAAATACCTTTAACATTTAACATTTAACAAAGCCAGACAGGATGACAGAGGGATAGAGCGAAATATGAACTATCCCTACCTAGTGTGCACTCTCAAATAGGTTGCAGTGTTACAACGCCTGTTTAATAGTGATAGAATAAGAGTGAAATGAACAACTTCTATAATATGTAATACATTCAGCCTTGTGAGTCCTCTACCACTCTCTTCTGTTTGGGTATATATAAATTGGAAGAGACTATAGTAAAAAAGAGAAGGGTAAAGAGGTTTTTTTTCTTCTCTTTAAACACTCGTGGGGCATCTGGTGGGATAACAAAGTCTTTAATGACCCATAGATTGTCACACTAACCCTGGATTGCTTGGGTTAAAAAAGACACAAATAAACGAAATACAAGGAAGAAGGAGATTTCCTTTTCCGAAAACACAAAGACAATACAATCACTCCTTTCCATCTAAGGATGTTTTTTAAGCTGAAGAGAAGTAGGATTATGTAAAAAGGTTTGCTCAAACTCTCAACGATTGGCCAATTTACACCTTTTAAGTGTAGCAAACACTGCCGACCGGTTTCAGTGGCATAACTTTAATAAAGCCACTTTCATCAGGACAGTCTTAGGTTCCTCAGAGCTGGTGTAATATATAATTTAGAAACCAGTTTGTGAGAAACAGATGGAATAGTACTTTACCACCTTGCCGTAGGTCTCATAGGACTGGAACAGTCTGGGAGGGAGCCTTGTGTGTTGTTCCCTTTGGATCTCGAAATTAGATGTCTACCTCAAAATGAGGCACAACGTGACTGGCCAGTCCCCATGCTCCTAATTTGCATGTACCACCTTCCTTGCCGTGCTCCGTATCAGGAATGAAACGGCAATGGTAATACTGATTAAATAGCACAATAAGAGTCCTGCAGAAATGTCAATGTGTGGTGAAACCCGGTGCATCCCTGTGTCTTTGGCCCTCATTACAACACTGGCGGTAACCCATGGCGCTATTAGCACCATGGTTGCTGCCGGTGTTGTAACGAGTCCGCCAATGTTCAATGGGGAATTACCACCCCATTCCAAGGTTGGTGGGGTGGTAATTCTCCATTGAACATTGGTCCTTCCCCATTCCCATTTTTGCCCCATAGGGCTAAATGGGACTGGGGAAGGCGGTAATTACGGTACCGCAAATTGCAGTACCATAATTACCTCAAAGGTCCCTTTGCGGGTCCCTACTTTAACGGCTGGTCCAGACCAGCCGTTCAGGTCGGGTCACGCAAAGGGACCTCATAATTAGGCGCTAAGGGGTTAATGCCGCTGCAGCCTTTTACGGTGCCGTTAACCCCTTAGCGCCAGGGTCGTAATGACCCCCTCTTTCTCCCTGTATCACCAGTGGATCACTATGGGTGTATAAACAACTTGTATCTCTTTCACAAGCTCTGTTGAATCTCCTTTGCAAACTCCATTGAATATCAATGTCTTGGTTGCCACGGCAACCCTTAAACAATTTCTAAGATGGCTACCACATTTGGGGACGCACAAGGGTCTTTCCTCTATCGTGTCAGTTGATCGCAGGAGCATTTAATTGATGCACTTCAATTCAGCGTGGTTTCATGGGGTTCGCAATTTCATCCTCCCCAACGCACTCTGCAGGGTGTCTGCCCGACTCATTCTCACCCTCCGCTCGAGCACTCCCTTCTGCGTGTCTTCACCAGTGACGCTGAGGTTCCTCCCTGCTTGGGCGCTGTCCCAACCAACACGGTTGCTAATGCGGGTTTGCTGACTTCCCCGGAGGCTCATCCACACCTCAGCAATCTTGTCGCCAATGTTATAAAGGATGCGAGGTGAGGAGATATAGTGGTTTCTTTATAGATGATTTATTGTACGAGCCTCCAGGGCAGCGGCCACCGAAGACACAACCTATTAACTGAATGGTTATTCCAGAACCATTCATACAAGTACGTACAAGGAAATAATCCTACATAACAGTCACTTTTCATCAGTGCAAAGTCACTTAGGACCATGCATGATATTCCATGAATCGGGCCCTAAGGCAGATGTCCTCCTGGGCAGCCCTATGGAATGCTGAGAGGATTATAGAGGCCCATGGGGATGACGCTCGATGTCCTGATGCCAAGACCCCAGGAGCAGGGGTGGATCTGTCCATATTGGACTATTTCTCCTACTGTATTTGTGGCACTTGCAGCATGAGGTAGAGCTAGGCTTTATGCACATAAGCACCTCTCGAGTGTGGTGGGGAATGCTTTGTGCATGAGGTGGATCTACACATGCTGTTGTCATGGTGACTGCTGTTCATAGGGGGCAGAGCTTCAAAGTTATCCCTGTCATTTAATATACACATAGGCCCTCATTACGACCCAGGCGGTAAGTTACCGCCTGGGTCGTACCCTTACCACCATGGCGTAAACTATGTTTACGCCATGGTGGTTGGCGGATTTACCGCCCCATTCCAAGGTTAGTGGGGCGGTAAATCCCCATTTCCCATTTTACCCTTCCCCATTCCCATTTTCGCCCCATAGGGCATAATGGGAATGGGGAAAGGCGATAATTACGGCACCGTAAATTACGGTGCCGTAATTATCGCCAAGGTCCCTTTGCGGCATGGATTTTAACGGCTGCAAAAAAGCAGCCGTTAAAAGCCATCCCACAAAGGGAACCTTGTAATCAGGCGTTAAGGGTCGGCGCCGTTTACGGCGCCGTAAACCCCTTAACGCCTGAGTCAGAATGAGGGCCATAGTATAAGAATGATCAAATGTGCAGTCATGTTTTCCATTTCCGTCTGTTGTGCCCCATTCCCCCATGTGCATCTCTCTCTCTCAGGACCGCTACTCTGGGTCTCAGATGCAGTTAGCTCAAACAGTGCAAAGATGTTCTCCTAGCTCACTTTCATACCTCAGCAATCAACCAGGAGGATGACTGGATTCAGGTGTTCAGGGTTGAAGTAACAGATGGTGGCAGCAGGAAATTCTGGTAACTGTAGTGTCAGCAAGGATCCAACTGTCCCCCATTTTCCTATATTAGCCATTACTGATTACCATCAGTATGGCACGCCAAAGTCAGGTATGTGTAGCCCCGGTGCAGCCCCTCTGGAGCCCCAGTTTCCAATTAGATGTGCAAACAAAAAGGAAGGATGGCAGGGGCGCAACTCTGGGTACCAGCTGCAGTAAGCTCAAACAGTCCAAAGACTCTCTATATTTCTGTTCATTCCATTGTTCACCCTACCTAATGTTATTCTTTACTTAGCTATCTCTCTTTTACCTTTATTTTTTTCTTGTTTTCTCTCTCTCGCTCTTCACATAAATGCCATTAAATGCCTCATTTCTAAATGCAAGATATTTTAAATACCACTCCTTTCTTTTTTGAAATGTCAACTAATCATTAGATGATTTCACATGGGATATTTGCATCATAAGGTACATAGAATGTGGAAAATACCCACTTGCAGACCTTTTGATCATTCCAGCTGACTCGCTTTGGCCAGTTTGTTTAGCTTTAAATGTAATTCCCAAGAGAGTTGATATCGCTTGTGGATTTCCGAGTTTATGCCAGGATCCCCAGCCCAAACTATATGTTCTGTCGGTATGAATATCAAGCACAACTCCCACACATGTGTGTATCCAGGGTAGCTGTCAGAAGATCTGTCCCGAACAAATTGGCAAATGTACTAAGTAACAGCGGTGCCATCACACACCAATGCATATGACAAACGTGCATGGAATGATTGGTTCGTTTTTCCTGCTATCCCATAACAGGTTACGGCATCGTTATCCCGGTGTATGTGGTGTATTGCAAAAAGCAAATCCATTTCTACCTTTCTTTGGTCCAGGGTTAGCTTTACATTTTAACAATTAAATCAAAGGGTGCTCCTAAATAGATAAACAAAAGAAATATTGGCACTTGATGAGATATGACTTACTTAGTGGACAGAAACTATTCATTTGCTCTCCATGCCTTAAGTGACCTAAAACTCGAACTGGGGCTCTAAGGGGACATTGCTTGTCAGGGGGCAGGCGACACAATTGAGGCAACACTTAGCTCACCTGAATGGTGCCTTTTAAACTCGATTTAGCAAAAAGGGTGGGGCCGTGGCCTAGCAGGCAGCATTGAAGTCATGTAAGTTTTGCCTGTTTTTCAATTGCTGCACTGATCCCCGGCCAGGCACCCCATTTACTGGAGATGTAGGAATCATTATCCCTGCATCTCTAATGAAAGCGATACCTGGCAGCGGAGTTATGCGACAAATTGAAAAAGGATTTTTTTCTAAAGCCTGAAGCTCTCTCTTAGATGCTTAGAAAAAAGCACTGCCTTCTAGCAACCTGGTGGGATGGGGTTAGCAGGTGACTTTAGCTAACGCCACCACGGCCCCGTTTCAGAAACAATTTTCAGAGCCTGCCGAGGTTATGCCCTGCTGGCCCCGGCCCACTTAAAGCTATGTGTGCACATTGTGCAACTGTGATATTTCCTTCCCTGAAACCAAACTTTAGATCACATACAAAATGCAGCCAATTGCCGAACTCATGAGGATATTTTACAATGGGCTTTCCATGAGCTTGAAGAGGAATCTAAAGGGGAAATTGGGCTGTAAAACTCTGGCTGCCTTCTATATCCCTTTTTAGGTATGACACGAGGGGATTTTAGCTCGTTGCCAGAAGTCTTGCAGACACTGCTGTCAATCAGCTGCTCTTTGATTCAGAAAGCATGGTGACAACTTCAATTGTTGTATTCCTATGGTGGCCTTATTGTAGAAGTTATCTCCAACAGTTTTCCCCAACCAATGTCACTCACCTATGTCCACCCTTCAACCTTGCAACATAGTGTCTCCCTAAATGTTTCTTATTTAGGCAAGAAAGGCAATGCTTTTAATAAATGCACTTCTATCAAAACAACTGAAAGGAATTACCATCTCTGCAGTAAACAAGAATGCGAAAGTGCTACAAATAAAAGCAGGACTACAACATTGCCAGTGTCCATTAGTGTTGCCCTACTTTTGATTCTACTACTTTCCCTCTGGCAAAACATGGCAATGTAAAGTTGATAACTGCTGAATTTGAAACTGCAAAGAAGATGCTACATAGCTGTCTTAACAACACAAAAGTAATTCATTAGAAAACCAATCTTTAAAGCACAAACAGTGATTTGTAGTAAATCATCTCAACCATGAATACGGCATTAAGTACAAGTCTAGGGAAACTATTATTTGTTGCATTCCAACTTGTGGCAACTAAGCGGGAAACCAGCACCAGTAGAAGTGGCTGTGTGTAGTAGGACGTTGCAGCGTATTTCATGTGCAGAATGGAATTACCATAGTAAATGACCTCAGACACAAATAACCGGACAGACTCAAAGAATATAGCAAAGTACTACTTTATTTTCAGCTCAAATAAAGCAGGGAATTCTGTCAAGCAAAACAAGACACGGCTTACACAATCTGTTACTTTTCTCTCACACAAAGACTTTATAATTCAATGCACGTCAGCTATGACATTATCGTACGTGGCAAATAGTAAAATCTGTCGAGGGGAGGGATTGGTTAAGGGAACATATCTACCTATAGTATGTATAATTGTTAATAACATGAGTGGCTGCCTCTTATCTAGTAGGTATGCCTCAAAAAATGTACAATACTGATTATTAAAAAAACAGCTGATTGGTTGCTGCAAAATTGTATAGCATTTGGCTACATTACCCCCTGTGATTGTTTGGCATACCTTGGACTTTTGGCTCGCTAGCAGCATGTCAAGAGAATTAAACCTAGGTTCAGAGAACAATGTCAGATCACTGCCCACATTGGCCAATTAGCCTACCATCTCTCATCAGCTAGACAATGAGCCAATGCTTCTCCTTTGTAGTTGACCTTGTTGCCTATTTTCCCCGCTGGGATCTTTAGGGAATCATCATCATCATGTGGATTTTATTCGATAGTCATTTGCCAAACAACACATACAAGCTCAGCATCTACAATAGTTAAATGTAAAACACATCAGATTGCTAAAAAACATGAATTAAAAAATGTATAAAAAGTTTGTAAAGTACAATTGGGCCAGATTGTCACAGTATCACAACACTATTAGTTCATCGAGTTTAGGTCCAGTCAATTTATGATCCACCTAGGCATGAGTAATATATATCGCACATATAAATACTAGCAGAGTGACACGCCAAGAAAGGGACAGGTTACCAGTTCCATTATTTACTCTTACAATTTCCAGCTTAGCAATACAAAAGGGCATATTTCATCAATCCACGGTCAACATAAATAGAGGAAAATCACATTTATGAACAGACCTAAGCTCTATCTGTGGTTTGTTAGTTCTCACGAGAGTGTCCAAAAAGGGCAAGAAAGTATATGTATAAGTATGATAGCAGCATCAATGCTAGACAGGTACATTTTTCTAACCCATATGGAGGTGCAAAAGAGCAATAAGGTGCATTGTAGAGTAGCAGCATCGGTAGGGGTCTGTAAGGAGGTCAGGGTACACCACTACCTTCATCTGAGGCTTACTGAATAGACCTTGTTTTCGGGTCTTACACCACGAGTCAGTAGACCATGAATGTGTCTATTTCGACTTGTTATTTACTGCTATTTGATTTAATTGTTCTGGGTGCTATTACTCCCATTGGCATTGGAGAATTGGTTACACCGTCTTACTTGTACTTTCTGTAGTCTTGATTGTCCAATACTTGGCACTTGCAGATGTTTTTGCTTCTGCATAATCTAAAGTAATGTGCCCTTTGTTCATAGCTCATCCTGGTCACCTCCCTTTGTACTTTCCAATTATGTCTTGCTGTGTCATCCTTAGTCTTAGTAAAACAGATATTCTTTGTTCCTCAAAGGAAGCTGTTTTCTGCAGCCTTTCTGATCTGCGGCCCTGGTCTGTCTCTGAGGTAGTTTTGACACGACCCAATGTCCATCTTTCCATCATGACCGCTTTAATCATGTTATCGTTTCTACTGCAGTAAGCTTGTATGTAACTCAAGTACCTTGTGTTTCTCCAGATATACATTTGTTGAGCTTCATCTCACTCATCTTCTCGGCATGGATAATTTCTTTAACTCTTTATACTTGATTGCTTTGTTACTTGGATTACACCTTAATTTTTTAAGTATTTTTTAATTGTTTCTTTGCGTCATTGTGTCTTCCCTTCATGATGTCACTTTATCCTCGTCTGTTCACACTTACAGCTCTTCTATGTCTGATGGAGTATGTCGACATCCTTCCACCACTTCAGTATGAGGGTACTTTTGATACGGTTGCCTGAGTGCAGAACGTCTCTCATTCACTTGTTGCGGTATTGGGACAATATCTGGCGTCACACATATTGTTCTTCTACTGTTGCAATATGATGGCGGTGAAGGGGCTGGAAGTAGAGATGACTTCATCTGCTCCTCTACAACTGTTTGAACACTACAACTGTTTAGAATTAGCAGAAGTGCAGAACTGGTGTAGCTGCCCCTTAAAAACATTCTTAGGACTTTAGAATATGAGTAATTCAAGGTCCTAAATTTCAGAAAGGACTCAAATGCCAGGTTTGATTATTAATCAAAGTATGATCTTGGACACATATTTTTATCTCATATTGCCATCATTGCTACAATAACAAGTATCACAAAGTTATTCATTGCACAGTGTAAGCTATAAAAAAAAGCCTCACCTATGATATTATTTTGAACATAATAACAGCAGTGGGCATTAACAATGACTCATCACAAAACATATTGTTTCCTCTTGGATTACTCATGGCAGCTTTATCTATTATTACTTACTATTAAGTGATTCCCAAGTATCAGAGAATGATGTCACTCCCTGTGTCATCACTTTCTGTGATGTCATTTCAGGAGATGACATCACATATGCAAATTATTATGATTAGAGTACCTATTGAGCATGGAGCTCGCTTTGGGGAAGCAACTGAGCGCTTTACAAATCACACAGGGAAGGACACAGTGTGGGAAGCAGACATACAAGGGAGCGGGCCCACAAATTAAAAGACCACATATTTCTTTTGCCACAAAGGACACACCAAATCCTAGAAACTTCCCTGTGTGTACTTTGACACAGCATGAAACAGCACTATTAGATACATGAAACAACAGTGTCATATTTGGTGGCACTATGTCATACCAAGAATTATTGGGCCTCATTACGACCTTGGCGGTAAGTATCGGACATTACCGCCATGGCGTAAATAGCGTTTACGGCTTTGCCCGATGGCGTAAATTGCGGCTCATTCCGACCCATCGGGCACGAGCATTACGCCATGGCGGTAATGTAAAGTACGCGATGGCGGAAATTACCCCAAAACGGCACTCACCGGCGTCGTCCGCTGCGCAAGGTACACTTCCGCCATCCATCTTAGCGGTCACCGTACTTAGCGGTGACAGTAATTAGCGGTCAACGTACTTTACGGTCACCGTAAATAAGCGGAACCGGAAGTAGCGCCATCGCGCCGGAACGGGAAAGAGCACGGCGGCCATCTTGAAAAACACAATCCATCGGCATCCTCCGCAACCACTCGACATCTGACCCTGAGACCCTGCAAAAACCAATACCTACCCATTTCCCTGCTCGAAAATGCCTAAATCTGTCCGAAAAGCCTGTGACCGGCAGCGGCAAGACCGGTTCACAAGGGAGGAGCTCAACATACTTGCTGAGACCCTACAGGAGAATTCCGCTGTGGTCTTTTCCACACAGATGACCCGGCCGGCTATTGTGAAGAAGAAGGCCATATGGGCCTTAGTTGCCCAGCGGGTTAGTGCGGTAGGGACCGTCCCCCGCAACGCAAGGCAGTGCCGGAAGCGCTGGGACGATCTCCGGCTCTGCGTCAGGAGCATCCTCTCGGCGAACCGCAACATGGGCATGGCGACCGGGGGAGGATCTGAGTCCCCAATCAAACTACAGCCCTGGGAAGAAATATGCGCCTCAACAATCGGGATGGAGTCCATTGAAGGGGTAGGAGGGATGGAGCGAGGAGCACCGGCATCAGGCGATGCAGGTAGGTGCCTCAAATGAAGCCATGCTAGAGTCACTGAAGTCCATTCATGTGAAGCCCAATGTTACCCTATAGTGTAAATGCAACACATCAGCAGGGCACTGCCTAGAGCCACATCTGACCTCCACCCAGTACGCATGCAGTATGCACACCCTAACTGCAGGCACCCACATACCTCCATGCTACTTCCACGCAAAAGTGAGACAACCTGTATGCCACTGCCTCAAATGTGCCGCATCTAGTAACCCAAATGATGTCATCCATCACGATGCACGCGCAATGTACGCAGACCCATCAATAACACTCTTCCTCCTTTGCTCCACCACAGGCTCAAACTCAGAACCCGATGATGAGGACACACCTGACACCACACCTGTCAAGAGGGCCAGGACCACAGGGCCAACACTACAACCCTCCACCTCTGCTGCAGCTACAGAAACACTGCAGCAGCCAAAAGCCGGTGCCAGACAACAGGACAGGCCACTGACCGGCACCCCAGCAGGTAGCAAGGTAGCTGCAGCAGAAGCAGTAAACATCCCCCAAATGGTTCCCACAGAGGGGACAGGTTCAGCAGGAAGCAGCACTATGGGGGTAACTGCTGCCATGCCAGCTTGCTCAGACAGTGATGCAGGGGATGCAGAGGATACTGATGTGGGACCCCCCACTGCCCACCTCCAATCCCCCACCCTGTCCCAAAGCAGCCCACATGAGGATGCCACACAGGTGCAAATCGATGATGACGATTGGCCATCCCCCCCAAGCCCTGTTGTAAGTCTGCAGGAGGGGAGCAGCCCCATGGACACACCACAGGCAATAGGCATGGCACAGAGGGAACGACAGAGCCTGGAGGAGACCATAACTTGCCAGCAGCAACTCTCCTTGCTCCTTAATGAGCATGTCACGGAATGTGGGGATGCAAGGGCATCAATGGAACACTGCACCGAGACCCTGAGGGCAGCGATGGTGCAAAGCACCGAGACCCTGAGGGCAGCGATGGTGCAAACCTCCGAGACCCTGAGGGCTGACATGCAGTCCTCCACAAAGGACATTTGTGCCGAACTTGCTGCCATGCGGTGCGTGCTGTCTGAGCTTGCACGCTCAATTCGGGACATGCATCCAACTGAGCAGCCAAGCACATCCTCCGCTGCCAGTTCCACCCCGAGCAGCCCCGTCCGCCGATCAGGCAGGAACCTGCGGAGCACAGGCAGGGGTGCCCCGGGGTCTGGGAGAGGGGGCTGCCAATAGTGCCTGCCCGGTGCAATGATACATCAGCCACTTGATCACAGGGGGTGTTGGGGTATTCAGGGGGGAGGGGGGAGGGGGGAGTGGGTGTGTTGGGGTATTCAGGGGGGAGGGGGGAGTGGGTGTGTTGGGGTATTCAGGGGGGAGGGGGGAGGGGGGAGTGGGTGTGTTGGGGTATTCAGGGGGGAGGGGGGAGGGGGTGTGCCACGACATGTTATCTCCGAAATACACTTTTTGCTTCTCCAAAATGAATTGTGTCGAGTTTTTCATTGCATATGTGTGCTTTATTGGTGTACAGTCCACAGTGTGCATGTCCCAGGAACACACAGTGGCCCAAGTGCAGTCTCCATGTGGTACACACCAGCCGTGTGTGTTAGTAGCAGTGGTCGATGATAGTTTGGCGCATTGCACGCCCCTCCTGGGCATCGCCTCCTCCATAGGGTGCCGCCCCATCTGCACCCTCCTCATCCTCATCGTCAGGTGGTTGCAGTTGTGCGTCAGGGGGCAGGGGCACATTCCGTCTGACGCACACATTGTGTAGCATGACACATGACATGACGATCTTTGCCACCTTCTCATGGCGGTACAGGAGTGCACCACCAGTCCTGCTGAGGCATCGGAACCGTGCCTTCAATAGGCCAAATGTTTGCTCTATGACCACACGGGTACGTGTATGTGCACGGTTGAAGTCCTCCTCGTGCTGGTCCTGCGGGTTCCGGACTGGTGTAAGGAGCCACCTCTTCAGGGGATAGCCTGCATCACCTGTATTTGGGCGAGATTGTATGTGTCAGTCATGACGTATGCCAAAAAACATGATGTGCCACCATGGCTTGTATCCAACTGTTACTTTGGATCACTCCTACATGCACTGATCAATTCACACAATGCAACAAGTATATGCTCATGTCTCTCATGGCCTGTCTTGCATGCCATCACCCAATGTATGCAGTGGGGTGGAGTGCATTGTGAGTGCCCATCCACTCTGTCCGTTCATGCCGTTTGGTTAGTTGGCCTGGCACATGTCCTGTAATGGCAATGCGCACATCATTGCAACATTTGTGTGCGCCTCATCATGGCCCCAGTGAGCGATGGTGATGTGGACAGGGCCATTTTGGGGGCCCTGCTGTCTGTGTAATGGTGTGTTGATGTTTCTGTCCGTCATGTGCCTCCTTCGTGGTCAGTTGTGGGGGACAGGCCTGTCGGTTGATGGTGTTTGGTGCATTTAGGTGTTCCTCATTGTTGGCAATGGGGTCTGATTTGGTAAAATGCACATGCAGATGGTTGTGTCATGGTTGGGGCACGACCTCATTCACAGGGGAGGGCTGCATACATTGGGTATTGGCTTTACTGGCGTTGGGTGGAGTCTGGGTTGCACTAGGGTATCATCTATCTCCGTTCTCTCTGCTACTCACAGCCAGGTGGAGTATGCATCATTCTCCCCCCCCTTTCAGCCAGGTGGAGTATGCATCATTCTCCCCCCCCTTTCAGCCAGGTGGATTATGCATCGGTACGTCATTCACCTACCCACTTCACATTTCCATGGTCATGACATTGGACTCACCGAGTAGCCAGGATCTTGGGCCTGCATGTCGCTCCATGTAGCGTGGTATTGTGGAGTTCCTCGGGTCCATTGCGTCATGGGTTGATCCGGGGAATCGGGCACAACAATGTGTGATGATCTTGTTGGAGTCACAGACCATTTGCACGTTAATTGAGTGGTACTGTTTCCGGTTGCGGTACCTCCATGGCACGTGGAACAACCAATTCCACATGGGTGCAGTCGATGGCACCAATGCAACCAGGTATGCCTGCTAGTGCATGGAATCCCACTTTGGTGTTTGCAATCTCCTGGCCAGTCCGTGGTAATCAGATGTGGTCATCTGTGTGCTTGAGGAGGGCATCGAGCACTTGGATGAGCGTACGTGAGAATAATGGTTGTGTGATTCCTTGCAAGTGCCCCACTGTGTGCTGATAGGTGCCTGTGGCCAGGAAGTGGAGTACAGACACTACCTTCAGTAGGGGTGGGATGGCGGTTGGACTTTCTATCATGCTGACGATGTCGTTGTGTGTCATGTCTACGATGGCGGTAATGGTGTCCCGGTCCAAACGGTACAGGGTATGGATCTGCTCTGCAGTGAGGTTGAATGGACTGGCTCTGATGCGTGGGATTGGGGGCTGCCTGCGTGGTGCCACTGGCTGTGCTGGTGGGGCTAGCTGGCCCTGCCTTGCCCTCCTTCTCCTCCTGCGTCTCCTCCGTGCAGCCTGTTGTTGTTGTTGTTGTTGTTGTTGTTGTTGTTGTTGCTGCAGTTGTAGCACTCGCATTGCTATCAGGTCCTCCAGCCCCAACATTGCTAGTCGTATTGGTATCATTGTGGTGTGTGACTGGGTGTGGGAAGGGGTGGGGTGTGCACTTTTTGTACTTCCTGAGTCTGTATTGCCTTCACCTGTGCTGTTTCTGTGCACCTGTGGCAGCTGCATTCACTTTACATGTCCCTTTACGGTTGGTTCGCGATGGCGTAATTAGCACCATGGCGGTAAGGTACTTAACGGCCTGGGTGATGGCGTTAGGTGCATGTCCGCTCGGGTCGGCATTCGCGTACCTTACCGCCATGGCGCTAAGTACGGTGTGGGAGGTCGCGTGCGCGCTCCCTTGGTGCAGTAAGCGGCAGCGTTAACTACGATGGCGCTAATGGCATCGTAGTTAACGGTCACGGGTCATAATCGTCCCTGGCGGAAAACGATGGCGGTATCCATTTACCGCCATCGTTTTTCACTTAGCGCCAAGGTCGTAATGAGGCCCATTGTGTCCTACAGGGCATCATATTTCCATGTGGGACAGCAGTGTCATATTGGGCAGCAATTTGTCATGCCTAACACCACAACCTCATATCAGAACCTTTGTATATAATACACAGCTGCTTCAGGTGGCCTCTGGCCAAAAGAGCAGTCAAACTCTGGAGGCAAAGTGTTGTGTGCTAAACATCCCACACTTTCTGCACTGCACTCTAGCCATAGGTTATATGTGCAAGTGCTGGATGGCCTTGTTAATTTGAACTTTTAGGATAGCTCAGAATGTCAAGGCATCTGCCACATTGAGCAATACCAAATCTGGTTCTATGTGACACAGATCATTGTTGAGGAGTAAAATGGCTTAATGGGAAAATACTGTGATACAATGTTATGTTATGTTAACAATACTTATAGAGCGCACGGGCGCCCAGAGGCTTCTTGGCGCTAGAAGAGGGAGACAAAAATAAGCTGCGAGCAACAAGCATAGAAAAGATGAGTTTTCACAGTCTTCCTGAAAGCTAAATAGTTAGGGATTTTCGTGATAAAGAGGGGGAGATCATTCCATAGGATGGCCGCAGCCCTGGAAAAGGCACAGCCTCCCACTCGTACCCGTTTATAGATAGGAACAACCAAGCAGTTGGCCGAGGGAGACCTTAAGCTGCGCTTAGGAGAATAGCGGTTAAACTTAGCTTGGAGATATTCGGCGCCCTGAACGTGGAGGGCACGATGAACTATGCAGAGAGCTTTAAAGCTGACCCATTGGGTCTCTGGGAGCCAATGAAGGGCTCGAAGCACAGGGGAGATATGAGCACAATAGGGGGTGCCAGTGGTGACACTTGCGGCTAGGTTCTGCATCCTTTGCAACTGCTGAGTCAATCCTTTAGGTTGAGCCAAATAAAGGGAGTTGCAGTAGTCTAAGTGGGATAAAACTATAGCTGCAACCACTGGTGGACGTAGTGCAATAGGAATCATGGGTAACATTTTCCTTAAGATCTTCAACTGGAAGTGAACAGCTTGACAAACTGCAGTAATTTGCTTATCCATTGATAATGAAACAGAATTATTCCAAGATTTTTAAACTTGTCTACTGGTACCGGGAGAGAGCACAGGGAAGATTGACAGAAGTGTGACATCTTCTCGCTGCAGGGCACTGCATGGTTCACACAAAGAGGTGGCTCAACAGTAACCTAATATGCAAACCCTGATTGTTTTTATTTATACATTGCGAGAACTTGATAGAATTCCAGGCATGTCAAAATAGAGCAAATTATAGAAAATGCACCCTACTTGCAATGCTGGTTTACGACTTGTAGATGGATGGCAAAAATGCTATGCTGGATGCTTCCAATAGAGGAAGTCATCTGGCTTCCTTCTTACACTTCTGAAGGCTTCCATCCAGGAGAAGGGGAATAGCTGTCCACAAGGACACTTTTGACAAACATAACAGAGAACACACATGGAGATAGTACAATGTTCCTAACTTTGAGAGTCGTTGTTAGGTGTACTGACAACTATAAGAGAGAAGCAAAATAACATGATTCTCAAAGGTAAGACCTTTCTATCATGTAAGAAAGTACAGCAATCCTTACATGTTGGGGCAAACAATCAAACAGGCGTCCTTAAAATGTGTAACTTGCAGAAGGATTTGAATGGACCTGGAAAAGTGGGTAGTGGAAAAGTGCAGGCTGGAGGCCATTCGGTTCTACAAGCACATCAAATAAGTAATTTCAAAATAACTTCTGAAAACTTTTGTTATGCAGGGTTTGGGTCCCCACCATGCTTTAGTCTGTTTAACTCTTCTGTCCTATTTGCTAGGACACTAGATGGACATTCTGCTTTGCCTGGGTTCCGACGAAAAACTGGGCTGCTTGCAGTCTGTGAGTTGGCAGCACTTTGGTTCTGCAGGTAGCATGTGCAACACATTGCACCTGGCATTCCCTGAATTGTGTGCACTACAAAGGAGTCTGACAAAGGTGCAAAGCCCTAGCTTTTTTGATTTGTATTAACAAATAGAATGATGATGGTAATTCCATCTCAATAAGGGGTGATCTGCCAACCAGTTTCCCCCTGTCCTGTTAACTCCATGCCAAAGGCTCAGTGCGCTCATGCCCTACTGCATCAGTAGCCTTATCTGCAGCACCTGCTCTACATGTGCCACAGAATGAATAGGATGGTCATGAGGTGTCCACTTGACAGCTGCAGACATAGCCATGCCCCTGCAGCACAGGGGTGGAATTTAAGATATGCCCCACTGTACCTAAAACTAAGATGATCATGAGTCTCTCATGCTGGTGGCAGGGTCAACTCTAAATAAAAGCTTTGCCTTTATGAGTCATAGTGCATGGAGCTACTTATGATCACAACTGCCACATTCCAATTGATATCGTACATGTGCCACCTCTGTGAACCAACTCCACTATGGAAGGTGATCTGTATTCTGGTCAGCTGAGGGTAGCCAGCAAAATGACAGGACGAAAACCTGGATGACAGGGCCTCTGCTTTGATCTCTTTGTGAGGGCCGGTAACACCCTCCACTCTAGAGCTGCACAGCGGGCAGCTGTCCCAGGCCGTAGCAGGGCTCTGGTCAATGGAAGAAGGATTCCACCATTTCGGTTTGCCCTGTTTCTCTCTTTCCTATCCCCTGCACTTCCTCTGGGACAGAGCACTTTGTGTGTGACATCAACCGGGCAAAGTCCACTCCACCCTAGAGCAGGGATTGGGCCACTAAGGCAGGCTACCTTTATTCCAATCACCTGAAGATGCTTGCCCTCAAAAGAAGAGAGTTTCCACCCCATCAGCAGATTCACTCAGTTCCTCTCAGTTCCTTTCCGATCCTTTAAGGCTGCAAATGTGTTCTGAATATGTCACTGGACTTCCTTTGGGAGTGTCATAGTCTCAAAAAGGTCTCAACAAGGTCTCAGCCTGATGTGAAGAAGTAATCACCCAATGAAGAAAGAAGATCTGTCCACTTGCACTCCCATTGCACACCAGGAGTAACCTCTGCTGTGAATCAATACCTACCACTGTGCCAGAATCTAGTAAGCTGGGAGAGCAGACACTGAACAGGAATCAACCTATGCTCAAATCCATCTGAAAGGGCCTCAAGCAACCAAAGGACTAGAAAAGACGGAAGCACTCTGTTCACCGCATCAAACTGATCACTCCATGTTCACCACACCTAGCACAAGAAGGAAGTTGCTGGCACTGGATGTGCTCCTCCACCAATCGAACATGTGTTTGCACCTTCGACCGCTCAACACAGCATTGTGTCCCAGCCAAAGCTCTTCTCCTGGTAGGATCGAAGCGATTGTTCAATGCCGGGACCTGAACTGAATCACTGGAGAGTCACTTGCCGACTTCAATCGGTGGTAACAACCATTGATTAGCCCAGCTAGCCCTTGAACTGCCACCTCATCGATCACACATTGACACACCCAAGATCACCACTTTGATGATGGTGTCTTGCCAACTCCAACTGCTGGAGTGTCACTCATTGACCTCTCCCAGTGGCTAAAGCCTGACTTGGCCTGGCCAACTGCAATGTGTTCCTGGGGCGGCCAACCTTTATCTTTCTACTGCACAGAGCACCTGCATTCGCCACTACTCGATGCCTGCTTGCTGCCAGGGCCTACGTGATCCTACATGCTCAAACTGAGCTTCATCAGCTTGCATCCACATTTGATCTTGGGTCTGACGTCATTAGCACACCAAGAACTGAAACCAGGTACTATTGATTATGAACTGCCCCTTTGGTCTACTTGGGCCCTAGAGACTGGTTAGGTCACTATCATTCCTGTTTTCTACAAGGTATCCTTTTTATGGTAGTACCTTACCTATCACCCCTGGAGCTATGCTCAGAGTGCTACTTTCTTCAGTCTGTTAAATGTATTCTCTTCTTCCTTTGGTGTGGGTTTTTGTACAGCGTTTCTATGTGTCCTACGTGCATATGGTATTTTTAATTAAAGTGTTTATATCTGTATAGAACGTTGATTGGACATTCCTTTTATTTACTGATTTTTTTGGGTCACTACTGGTTAACCTTCACACCTTCACACCTCTCTGAGGTGTATAGCCTTCCCGCAGCCCATATTACCACAAAAGGCAAAGGAGGTATATTTATTAACTGTCCCTGGATTACCTTTATGATTGTGTTATGTTTTGGATTGTAGAAAAGTGAAGTCTGAGTGGGCCATTTGAACCCTCCTCATCCTTATACTCCTGCAGAGCAGAATCCAATTTGTCACAGAATCACCTTTCATCGCGCTTTTGCATTTATCCATTCCCATTTTTCCATCCCTCAGCCATGTCTCCAACACTAACATTGGTGGATCTAGCTTTGTAAATGTAGAAGGCATTTTTTTGACCTGCTAGGGATTTACAAAAGATGTTTTTTACTCGACATGTAAAAAACCAAGTGGCTTTATCTTTATTTTTCTTGAAGTCCATTGGCTTGACATCTGAACCTGATTCATTTATCCTATAATGACCAACAGCTCCATCTCTTTCATTGTTATTTTAATTGGCGCCACACCATCCGGCCCCTCCCCTCTTGTAGGTTGGTCTTTACCAAGAGTTGCAAACCGAGGATCATAAAGGGACTCAAAGAAGGAAGGACAATTCTAACAGTCCACTCCAATCTGATCCTCATTTTCATTATAGCCTTACATACTTGTTTCCAAATATTAACGATAAATGCATGTCATAATCCTCCAACTTTGAATTGCAGTAATATTCTGTGTTAGTTTCCCTTTCTTATGGTACTCGATTTATTGACCTCAGAAGTAGAAAAGGTAAAATGAGCCCTGTTGCTGGATTTGAACATGTGAAGTGCAGGTGGGCCAAATATCAGATTCCATCGCTTTACTCATGAACTATCTACTTGGATGGAGTGTACTGCTTGTCAATCACTTCCCAGAATTTCTGCAATGCTTTTAGTTAATATGCCTTTTAACTACCCTTCGGTCAAACTTGCACCGTGCTTCATCATTTTAGAGGCCCAACTCTTTGAAAATACAGCAAACATTGACCCAAACTGAATAATACAAATGTGTAAATGCGGCCAATTCTTTTGATGAAAGAAAAAACAACAGTAAAACGTTCAATCACAGGTTAGTCTTTACATGTTCTCTTTATATGGTCATCTTGTCCATTCAAATGTTTTGTATTTGTACACCTGCTCTTATTTAATAATGCAGTCTACATTAAATATTCTTATAATGTCAGCACAAAAGATAATTGTAATGGGTTACTTATAACACGCTTAATATCCAGAGGTTGCTAAGCTTGGACCTGGGGATCGAACCTGTGTTGCTTTGCGTCATCTTGCTTCCAAAGCAAGCGTGCTGCCTCTGAGCTATCCTCCCTGCTCTTGTAAGTAAGCAGAAGGTTACAGCAATGAATGTAAGCTTTGAGGTTAAGATAGAGTACCACTCTCACATCAGCACAACAATCCCTACCTGCTAATCCAATCTCTGCCACCAGACACTGGGAATTGTCCCTGCACTGATGCATTCAACGAGCAACACTAAACAGATTTCAGTTGCGTGTCAGTGTAAAAACACACAGTTAACCTGTTAATGTTGTTCATGTATACAACTTAATAACACAATGTAGGCTTTATATTGCACTGCTAACATAAATCACCTTTACCCAACCCAGTGGAACTCCTCATAATAATTTGGAAAGGATAAAAGGCTTTAGTGTGACCCCACGGTATTGAGGTTTGTGACCTTTAGGTTACACATACATCGCAGTACCCAGCGTTTCAACCACTGAGCTAACTTACTGGGAACATGGTGTAATACAAACTATCATCAGACTGCAACAAGTGCACCATCATCAGGACAACGGAGTGAAGGACAGACAATCCAGTCTGAAACGAATCCTCCAAGCTAGAAATAGGCACATTGTTCATCAGTAATGAAAAGTACAACTCTGCAAAAGTTGGAGTATGCCATGCACAATGTCGAGATAATAGATATTTCATTTCTGACAGTTGCCATGGGAGTAGTGTGATTCATAGATAAAATGGATTAAAGATAATTAAGGCACATTGAGATCATGAAATAGTTCCTATCATCTTGGCAGGAAAATTGAATGTTCTGTCAGTTTTTCTTGAAATTTATTTTGTAGGCATAGAATAGGACAAATCATTTTACAGGTATATGGTGCTGATTATAGTCCACTGTGGTGTATTACTCAGTACATTTTAAGGTTTCTCTTCATGGTAACAGTGTATGTGTATAGATGTAATTACTTCTATCTATGGAATATATAGTATTCCATAGATAGACTAAATCAAACACTAACATATTTAGTGTTTGATTAGTTCACTAAGTAATATCCTTGATCTAACCTCCCCCCAAACCATCAGTGCCACAACTCCCCACACACACAGTCTAGACCAAGAAGCAGTCTGGTTTTAATATGAATATTCTGTTTTATTTAACATAATAAATCATTAACAAATCAATACATTAAAGGTAGTCCCCTAACGTTCAATGCTGGAGAAGTCACACATACTATTCCAAATGAATGCATGCCGTTTGTCTACAAAGAAGTAAACAGAACTTGCATGCTATTGTCTTATTTATTTGTTTATTCCATTTTGAACAAATGTCCATATGTATGGAACAAAGTGGAATATTCTAATATTTCCACAGATTGACATTGATTTTCATAAAGGTTAATTTGCACAATCTACAGTATGGAATTATATTTGTCTTTCTGAAAGCAATCTCCCGTAGAAATCATTGGGTGAAGTTGTTTTCGGAATAGGTTTTGGAACAAAACCATTGACAAGTGTTGGCATCAGAGAAAATGATTGGCTTAACATACAGTGTTCTTGTTCTAGGACTGATTCTGCTCAAAATTGTGGGATACTATCTGTGACATATTGCACCCTAGAAATCAAAATAGATATCCAGGTGTTTTTGAATTGGTTGCACATAGGTGTAAAGGCTTAGGTACAGGAATTCTGTTTATCGTCGGAATACTGGGATGGAAATGAATAACTCTCATCCTCTCTCAAGGTACTGGGTTCACCCTCACAACACCACAGTTTTATGAGTTCATTAACGAATAGACTTCAACTATTTATTGACTTTGGAAGACACATTCACAAAGGCTTGACACTCCACATTTCAATTTGGGATGTATAAAGACACGAGATACCACACTGCTTGTGAAATGCATTATGATCATGGAACTACCCAGAGTTTTAATTTTAGATAGCCATCACAAATAACATATAACTTGCACTATATACTATTAATTGCTGTGGCATTTGTGTGTACACTTCTGCTTTGTATTTCAAATGCCCAGGACATGTGGAGAGATAAATTGGCTTTTGGTATGACTGCCAGATACGCCTTTCCTTTCATTCTGTCCAACTGCTCCCAAAATCCCTCTCAGGTAATCATGGCTTGTCTTGAAAAAGGCCTTTGCATTCAGTCTCATGCAGAGACCATCTTCATAGACTGATTTCCCATCAGATGCTTCCATTAGATTTCATAATTTGCGACTCATATTTTGACAATGTTCTCTTCCTTTTATGTCGTCCCAAAACTCTCTTCTCTTCATACTTGTTTGAGTTTAAATACAAAGTAAACCTCACCCATGTAGCATCATTTGATATAGAAATGTGGTATTGGTCTGAGCCTATGAAAGGTTTCCTTAACTTACTCACACCTATCAGTGTCCTCCTCTTTGCTTCCATCAGCCCAATGTATTCTCTGTGACTTAAGAGGATGTGTTAGCTATGCAGTAGGGATTGAGGTAGGAATGTAAAATCAAAATTGGACGGGAATATGTATGTCCCTTTCAATGTCTACTATGGACTTGTGCCAATAATAATTATATATTCAGATCCACAAATATTTTCTGCATACAGAGATATCCTTTAGGTTTTAATGACTGCATGCCTAATAGAGTTAAACATGTGACTCTATCAATACATCTAATATAACATTTATATATGTAAACAAGTTGCCCTTTTCTAATGTATTTAGATCTAGTTTTATTTTTTCAAATTGAAGAAAGGATTCGAATGTTTTGGCCAAAGAATCTATTTCCCATGTCCACCTAAAAAAAAAGATATATTTATTTGTGCAGGACATGTTACTGTATAATTCAGCTTGAATCACATGAGGTCCTGGAAGAGGTATGAATAAAGACCCTTTTAATATGCTGCTTTAATAGAAATTACAAATTCTACATAAGGAGGACGGTGCACTTTACAAGGAGCTTGCCTGGGGAATTGTTTGCGGGAAGGAGTAGAGAAGAACTGTGTTCACCTTGCACTTTGTTGGGTGATTCCTAAATAATTATTAAAACATGCTTCTAAGCCTTTGTGATCTAAATGTGAGTTACTTGCTTACATCTCAACAGATACTAATGAATGGGTTAGATTGTAACTCATTCATTGTCACTAGCACACTATATGGTTCAGTCATCCAATTATAATTAGTAGAGAGAGATCCTTTGTGTTTTTATGCATTTAGTATATAGTAAATAAAGGCGAACAGCTCTATTAAGGGACACATCAAGTTTGCTTCTGAACACTGAAAATTAAACAGTCCAGTGACCTTGAGGGTGATATACATTTTCCCAGTGCTCCAGTTCCACCAAAGGAATTCTTCTACAGCAGACCCTGAATCTTTGGAAAAGTTTGAGTTTCACCTGATTCCTTTCTATGCATAATTATTTATGTTTCATTGTTTCCCTGTTTATTTGTTATTTTGGTAGACAATAAAAGACAGGTTATTACCTTCACTAGAATGTCCAGCTCTGCTCCTCTTTCTGGACTCATAGATGATGACCAATCTAATAATAATAACACTGTTTTTGCCCTGCAGCATATGAATGTAGTTTCCTGGCAACAGATCAAACTCAGCCACATATGCACAGCTGTATATAATACAATAATATGTTATTAGAAAATGTATTATTAAGTCAATATACAAAACTATTGCATCATCTGACTCAAATACAACAATTGATTTTCCTATTCTTGGAGGATTTTTGGAAGGCTTTGGCGTTTGATGCTGGGCCTTTGAAATTCTTATTTGTATGGCTTAGCAATAATGTATCCTCCAGTCAAGTATTTAAATTCAATCCATGATACCAAGGTCAAATCTGGTCCCTTTGATGGTGTGGTCTTGGTGGAAAATCATGTAAGTAGATTGTATGTAATTCGGTGCCAGAGAGATATTGTGGGGTTTTCAGTTTTCAAAAAGGAACTGAAAGTATTCCTTTTTTACTTGTGAATAAACCAGTTGTTGCCTTTGGTTGACATTTATTTTTATATCTGCATTATTTTGTTTGTATTCATGAGTATTTATGTTTTTTGTTTGCAGGCAGTTGGTTATTGTTATCAATTTTGTTGTTTTTCCATCGGGCTCACAATGAGGATCTAAAAAAAATCCCTAATCTAAAAATGGAAAAAACATAATGTTCTATTTCTATTTCTAGTATAAGCATATTCAAAAGTAAAAAGAAAAAGAAAAAAAAACATGAAAATCTATTTCTGTTGATAAGTAGCCCACTCAAGCTTAAAAAAAAAATAAGTCTTAATATTAACTGTGTTAGTGAGCCAGCTCGGTGAGAAATAGAAAATGTATCTTTCTATTTCTTGGACGAGCTGGCTCACTCACACTGGCAACAGATAGGGTGTGTTTCTATTTTCATCACAGACAGGTATACAAACACGAAACATACTTAAAATTCTCATATTTTTAAAGCAAGAGCACCATGGGGGAATCCCGCCAGGAACATGTCAAGTAAGTGTGTTTCGGGTGGGTGGATCTCAGAATTTAAGCTACTCCACAGGCTAGGTGTCAGGCTGAGGAGGGGTGCAGGGTGCTCAAGCATGGGTACATTTGTCCAATCACATCATAGCCAATTGTGACTCTGGCAATGTGTGGCATAAACAGGATGAGGTCATTTTTATCCTATCCATGAACAAGAATGTGCAGCTTACTTGTGCCATACTGAATAATTGTTTACTCTCTAGGGATTGTAGGAACAAGTGGTGTGAATTTCAAACTTGCAAGAATGTTATCCGCACCTCAGATCCCCCATGGCAAGTGTATGATGGTGTTGCAGCTTGCAGCCGGTGTGTGTGGGTTAGCACTGATGTGAGACACTAATGAGAATTCATACAGACCAGAATTCAGATAGATACTGAAGGCAGACACAGACTCTGTGATGCTGGATTAGAAAATAAAATGCACAAAATGCAGACCGACCCACAGTCTGGATGTGGAGCTCTGAACGCAATGAATTTGCAGAAACATTCTGCCTAAGAAGCCATCGCAAGAAATTAGAATGAAAGTGTTTCAAATATCTTTACGGGGCTACCGAGCTCAACTATGTATAAAGTTGACTGTGAAGAAGCAGAGGGTTTTTCTGGAAAATTACTGGGCTGTCTTAGGAGGGGAGGTTTGATTGATGCATGACGTAACAAAAGGAGTTGTGGAATTGCTGGTGAAAACATATGTTTTCTTTATACAGATATAAGTTAAGGGGAAGGAAGCAAAAGGGGGTTCAAACGGCTGAGAAGGAGGAGTGTCAGGGGTTGGCAAAGCGAGGTTGGATGAAAGAAGGCAGAAGAGGCGGGAAGGAGAAAATTGAAGGGGTGCTGTATGCTGGCCGTCTGTGTGCTGACCTGATCGCTTGGAGACTGCAGATGATGTCAGTGGAGTAAGGAGGTTTAGTGTGACCAATCTGCTGATTGCAGTTCTGAAGAGTGTATGAACCCAGAACGCTAAGCCCCCAACGCTCGATCATTTCATTAATCAAGCTACGAGTGAGGAGCGGCGGATGAGTTTAAATAGACATTGACTTTCACCTTAAAACTTTCTTAACCGTGAAGTACATGATTATAATTGACTCACCGTTCTTATTGTGATGGTTGGAATTCCTTGGTGACTGAGCGCAATTCCTGCGGTTTCATAAAGTAACTTGTGTTTGGTTTTCTACATGTGCATCGGAAAAGACTGGGCTCGTATTGAGTGTATTGAGCATATTAACATTTGTGTTTGAGCTGAGTGCTTTCTATCCTGAAGTACCCAGATTTTCTCTTGGGCAACTAGCTTGAAGCTGATGAATCACTTCAGCACTACAACGACTCTGTGAATGCTTCCTGGGATCAGAGAAGTTATTGTAAACACTATGTATAGAATGAAAAGTATTCATTGAAACTGAAACTGTATATTATTAGCGGTATAAGACTACTTGTGCTCAAAGCAGCCGCTGAGCCTGGGGTTTTCCATGTGTCCTCCCATGTTGAGCCACTAAACCACATCGTAATCAGTCTCGTAGCATAAGAGCCGGCTGGAAAACGAGTGCACCTGGTGCTGGTGGCTTTAGGTATCTGTCTCCTACAGGACTTAGGGGTGACTGTGGGCCTTAGAGCTTTGGAGCCCTTAAGTATCCCTCTATATAGTCAACTCTAAGTGTAAAATACATTTTGAGAACTTGTTTCAGAATTTATCCTGTACTGTAGCCTGATGGTGACCGTTGGGCCAGAGCCTTGGAGCCTTCAGGCGACCCTGCACTGTGAGAACAGCATGTGCATTGTAGTGCTCAGCAATTGTGTGTGATAGGTACTTGGGGTGACTGTGGGCCTTAGAGCCTTGCAGCCCTTTAGTATCCCTCTATTCACACTATTCTAAGTGTAAATTACATCTTGAGAATTTGTCTGGGAATTTATCCTGTACTGTAGCCTGGTGGTGACCGTTGGCCTAGAGCCTTGGAGCCCCCAGGTTACTTTGCACAGTGACAACAGCATGTGCATTGTGGCGTTCAGCAATTGTGTGTGATAGGTACTAGGGCTTACTGTGGGCCTTTGAGCCTTTGAGCCCCTGAAGTTCAGATAATCCACACCACACCTATTAAAAAAGTTGTTGTAAAATCCCTTGGCCACTTTAGTGTTTGGTATCTGTTAGCAATACAGCCTTAGAAGCCTCACACATAAATGTACGTGTAATATCACATGATTAAGTGAAAACTCAGCAGTCCTTGACTTTAAACCTCATCTGGCATAGACTGTGTCATTAATTAGAACAGAAGCACCTATTGTTAGTTTGGTATCCCCTATTCATTTGGGCCGAATTTTTGCTTGTCGGTAAATAAAATACCGTTAATCATGGATACAAGCCTCAGAAATGGTAAACGCCTCATGGCACTGGTTGCAAAAAAGAATAATGCTCCATCAAAAAGTATACCCAGAGATGAAAAGGTATCTGGAACTAGGTCTTCTAACACCTCTGATACACCCACACACCAGGTGATTAGAGAGCTTTCGTTTACTATACCATCAATAATGCCTCAACTATCAAAATTACCATATAATGCCTCAGTAACACACATTGAAGATTAAAATGTATGTCATATGCCTTATCAATCTCTTCAATCTTCTGAAGTAGTACCCAAGGACTTATTTCTAAGTGAATTGAATCTCACACAGCATATTGCAGACAATAGATTGATTAGTGGTAATGATCACCAACACAAGATGTCATCTCCAGAAGAAAACATGGGAAATGGTGAGATTGCAGATGTTTGCCCCTGTGATCATGGCAGAATTGGATAGACGTGTTTGTCTATCGTCTGGTCCTTCCACGCCAATGTCTACACCAAGAAGGCAAAGAGACTTTGTACACTTGCATAGTAACAAGGTTGGTAAGTCAAGTTGTAACAAAATGCCTGCTTCCCAATTTATGACGGGAAAACCTGTATTGGCAGACGTCGTTGTTGACCCACCGCCCTTTTCTGAAATTCCCAAAGAAAGGCATACTAACACATATGAAGAGTTTGATGCATTGATAATGGATAAGAATGGTAGCACTGACAATCCTCCTCGAAAGTCTGCAAGTGGGGTTAGCTTTAGCAACCTCACTGATGAAACTATGCTTGACTTAAATGAACAGAATTGTCATACATTTCCTGTACTAACACGGATCCTGAATCTCCTAGATAAAAGCCGCAAATTCACAAACTTTTCAATAAGAGAAATGAAAGGATCCCTTGCTGAAATATTGGGGAAGCTAAATAAATTGGAGGGTTTCATGTTGTTATATGAAGGCATGGCATCTTTTCAATACTCTAGTCACACAGGATGTCTGTAAAAGAGACATGCCTGGTTTAATTGAAATTGCGGACAAAATTGGACCGGCAACTGAATCTGCAAAAAACACATTTACAGAGGGTCTGGGTGGAGATTCACAGCATCAATGGGTCCGGGTGGAAAGAAACCAATGTAAGCTGTGCAAAAGAGGACCACTCTGATTCTGTAGATTCAAAATCATGTGATGATATTTCAAAACAAACACAAATGATTATCGGGTGGAGTAGTGATTCTCAATTGCATGGTAATGACAGAATTAATCGCTCATACTTACTGAACATGTTCCAAAAAATACCCACACTGAGGAACTTGAACACCCATGATATTGAATGGATTAAACTGTCCATTGTGCACAACAACATAATGCTCTGCAAGGGTGAGTCTCCATTAATTGCAAAAATGGTATGTGAACAAAGTGGGAATTTTCAGATGCTGGGTTATGAATTGTATGATTTTGAAGACATGAATGAAGCCACAAAATGTATAGACTTACAAATGCAACAGATGTCAAGTTCCGCAACTGCAGGGGTAAATCTGAGTGCTGATACAGTCGTGACCCAAAACTTGTTATCTCAGCTTACATCGGTAGTCAATGCGATAAAAGGGTTGGCTGCTTTGGAAACTCTACTGAAAGATGCAGGTTCCGCACAAACTACGAAGAATCACACATAACTATCATCTATTTCTATAATAAGCTGGAATTGTTGTGGATTTAA
Source organism: Ambystoma mexicanum (assembly GCF_040938575.1). Taxonomy (NCBI): domain Eukaryota; kingdom Metazoa; phylum Chordata; class Amphibia; order Caudata; family Ambystomatidae; genus Ambystoma; species Ambystoma mexicanum. Next base: position 401,117,603 of record NC_090931.1, read on the forward strand.
TAATATTCTGAAATGTTTTAAGAACAAGATGTTACCATACAATTTAAGTGTTATTATGATACAAGAGGCTATGGCTGTGAATGCCATTAATGTAGATGGTTTCAAGTCATTTTTCCACCCTGCTAGTCGGGGTAAGTCTGGGCGTCCATCAGGCAGTCTTATAACGTTGGCCAACAACAGAATAAAAATGGATGCTAATTTGATTTATATGTCTGATGCTATACTTGTTATTGAAACAATGTTAGGCAAATCAATATTGTACGGATTAACTTGTATAGCAATCCAATACACAGTTCACATTTTACCATAATGGTAGCATTAGATGCTATCTTACAGAAGGAATTCTTGAGGAATGTTAATCATGAAGTAATTTAAGGTGGCAACTTCAATTCCATCCTCAAGGACTCCTCATTTTATAGGCTAACACCTACAAGCCATGCATACACCGCTGTGGCTTTTGAATGAGGATATTGTTGGACAAAGTAAGAATTTACACATAATCCCACGTGCCAAAAATCAGAGCCAATGTACATGGTTTAGAGGGTAGATTATCTCATGGATTGACTATATTTCCGTATCTGAAAAGCTATTGCAAACATCTAAGCCCATCGAGGTAATAAATATGAGCTGTAGTGACCACATGCTGTTCAATTTAAATCTAGATTTTATTTTGGAAACACATACGAAGGTACATCATCTTTCTCTAATTGAAATTGACAACCATCCTAAATCGATGGAATCCTAAATTATGGAGAGATCCAGCATATTTGATCAATCGTGACATGTTGCGTTTTGAGACCTGTACAGCACCATCTTGGAATAATGAAAAAATCACACGTTTTAACACGAATGTGATTAAACATCATTTTGATGCTATTGTACAAGCCCAAAAACAGTGTCTAACTTTACACTCGTGCAAATATAGTGCTGAAATTGCAGAGCTCAAACGTACACGTAATGGTGACATCAGAAGGGATTTGAGGGAGACTGAAGACTACATTAAATTTACGCTTGTAAAAAAACAGATACAAATGAGATGTAGACAGTCCCTTAAGGAGGTTAAGAGAGCATAATATCTAGCAGAAAATCAAAACATGATTAAACTTATATGCAGGCGCAAAACCAAAGATATTTGGGCAATTTTATGTGCAAAGGGCAAATCGACTTCTCTGATTTTCAATTCTGCAATTCGGGTAAGAAGTGGAGTGAGTACATCCTGGATAGATATGCCCCACTGTTGGGATTTCTATCTTCAAACACGTCTGCGCTTGCCATTAAGATCCCCAGCAAATGTGTATGGAATTTAGGTGATGTCAGATGGGCTATTAAAAAGCTATCCTATTCAAAGGCTGCAGGACCAGACGGTATTCCCCCATGTGTACTAAAAGACGATCTGCATTTGTGGGCTAAAGTGATAAAGATTACGTTTGATTCGATTTTTGAAACCAGATCCATTCCACAATCATGGCTTACAGCAATAATTGTTCCCATTCATAAAAAAGGGACAATTGATGTACCGGAAAACTCTCACCACATATCTTTGATTGATGTGCGTGCCAAGGTGTTTGCTATTCTTCTCCTAAGGGAATTAGAAATGTGTGTAGCTCAAAAGCAGCTTCTATCAAAATTCCAGGTAAGATTTCGAAAGGAGATGGGGACTACACTAAATGCTATGATTCTTTCCCACTTACTCGAAACCTCTCATACCACCTTATCAGGTGCTATTTATCTGGCATCATTGGACCTTTCTGCAGCGTTTGATAGCATCATAGGAGACAGGCTGTGGAGTAAGCTTCTTGGTTCTGGTATTCCAGGTTATATTGTGGGCCTTATAGCTCTTCTTCATACTAACACGTCATATATGGTTCAGATCAACAAAGATGGATCCACCACCGAGGCAATTGATAAAAAGATAGGGGTTAAGCAGGGCTGTCAGTTGGCGGCGATATTGTTTAACCTTTGTATCTATCACATTGAAAAATTATGGGAATATCAGGTGGTATTTACAGTGAAGTTGGGCGATACCCAAATTAATTGGTTGGCATTCACTGATGCTATCATTTTATGTGATCATACACCATGTGGGCTACAGACCAAATTGAATGTGTTCTATGAATATGCTAAAATTAACAATCTTGCCATTAACACAGGCAAATCTAACATTATGGTATTTGCAAATAGAAAAAAGTCTACAGATTCACATGGAAAATGAATGATATGGTGATTCATCGGGTGTTGGCAACCAGGTTATTGGGATACAATCTATGTGAATCCAACTCCCTGGTAATGTGGAACATTACATTGAATGCTAAAGTAAATCATCCATTCCAAGCACTCAAAATTCTCTTTCACACCTATGATTGAGTTCTATACGTTAAGGGTAGAACCCACAATACTGTATGGTCTTGATTTATGCATAATGGATATCACAAAGACAATCAAGACACTGATGCAAGGTAACATCTGGAAAGTTGTTCTGGGTTTACCCAAATCACTTCCTAATTCATTAATTATCCATGAACTTGGGTTGAATTCCTTGGCATCTAAATTTTGGTGGCGTAAGTTGACAAACTATGGTAAAATGTTATATCCCCCACCAAATTCATTGTATCAAGACTTTTGTTGTGTGGTGATGAAGGAATACCCGCTGTTAGATCATTAAATTTGCTACCAGGACAGTCTTTGAACTCCCTCACTTCACACCTACTTCCATGTACTGTCACCAGGCTGGATAGCTGATAATGCAAAACATGGACACATTTAAATGTATTCTCCTGGTTTACAAATCGATCGACGGTAGGTCACCACCATATCCATCCTTCTCTACCAACTCTACAAGCCTTCTAGTAATCTTCGATCTGCCTCTTCGACTATCCTTGTGATACCTCGCCTTCCATGTGCTAGTCCTCACTGCTGCTCTTTCTCTCTTCTTGCTCCACTTGCATGGAATTCTCTTCACCTAGACATCTGAGAAACAGTCCACACAGATCTGTTCAGAACTAAACTAGAAGCCCACCACCTCACCTCTGAGTTGCCCTCTTAACCTATCTCTATTCTGCCTTCTAGCTCACATTTTGCTTTGCCTCTAACATGCCTCTGTTGTTCCTCACTTTCGCTGCATCCACTCTAGCACTTCATCCATCTTGGTCACATCTGTAACACAGCTGGCCATGCTGTCTATCTGCACTTAAAAATGTTTATTGTTGATTTTCCTTAATCTATGTAATTCCACCCATGGATTGCCCCAGTGACTGTTTAATTTACTCACCTCTACAACATGGACAGGTGCCACCAGAACTCACCCCATTATAAGAAGTTGATTGCCTCGCGTCAAATCTGATTTCTTATCTATTATAGGGTATTTTTTGATAAAAAAAATCATTGTTCATTACTGTATAGAAATACATTTAAAAACTACATACAAATACATGTCTGGTAACCTTCCTAGTTGGATTGAACTGAACTATGCCTGCCTGCACAGCATACATGCTAAGTGGGCATCTCTAAGGAGAATCTGTGAGTACCCAGGCATGCCTTACCATATGGGTTGGAATTCCGGCTAGCACATGAGGCTGATGCTGACAGGTTGAATCCTAAATTTGAGGTATCTTTTAAGCTGTTTTTTGTCACTACTGACCACAGATCTATCTGCATCCAGGTTCATACTAGTATTTTAAACACGTCTTCAATATTGCCCTTATTTAATTATTTTTTCATCATTTGTTTTGGTTATTACAATCTTTACACAATATATTCTTTACATACTTGTATACATATCACACATTAAAAATGTCATGTTACATTTTTTCACAATATCACATAGTTACATAATAGTTGTACAGAGTTAATATCTCCATCTTATATTCATCATAAGAGTTCAACATATTAGGGTCTAAAAGTCAGCATACCTAGCAGTAAAACCGAATCAATAAGAAAAGAATATCAGACTGCCACCATTCATAGGAGAGGTCATATTCCCCTATATATGTTACAATGACTTATTTAGAGTACAAAACAAACTAATCCAGTAATCAATGCAATACTATCTAAGGTAGACCACTGTAGCCATGAAATTAGATTTCCATGATATGTGTCTAGGCCACATAACGCTTTTAATTCAAAAAACATTTGCCGAGCACTGCTTATATACATTCAAATGGAATCTTTACAAAGCCATATGCAGGGGGACACACATTTGCATGCAGTATATTCCACCAATGGTGTTCAAGGAAGGCTCCTTTAGAGTACAGAATAAATCTCATAAAGTGCTCAATATGCTGCATTCTAAGACTAGGGCAATAAAGCAGCAAGTGACGCAGAGTCTCTTTTACATCCCCTATGCAAAATCGGCAACTAGTTGAAACAACATCCGCCCCCACCCCGTGTGGTCATAATTTCTCTAGTGAGCAAAATGTTTAATGTAAAGCGCATACTACTATTGTATCTTTTTGTTGGGAAAACACTTCAAATATGGTTCAATTTCACCCAGAGTTTTTTGAGCTGAGACAATCTGTATGTAGCTGAAAACTCATAACTGTATCATTCTTGTCCGCCCAATCCAAATTCACATTCCCATTTTTTACATTCTCAGGATTGGACACAAGCATCTCCAGACGTGTGCCCATTTTCTTTAGTAGCATTTGACAGTCTAGGAGAAATTCACCCATATAATCTAACAGCAATAGCCGTTCCTCAGACTCCAATCCCTAAGCACTAGACTCAATATCGCATAAAGTGACCCATCCTTACCCTTATTATTTTCTAAGTAGGAACATAACTTGAGCATTCAGGCAAGGTGCTGCTTCAAAGCCTCTTTCACGCCACCCAATTAAAGCTGGTGTTGGGTAAACCTTGGTACATACCTACTCTGCATAATGTAAATTGCCTGCTTATAAAGATACATTCAATACATGATTAGATTTTGGATTCAGACATTGATATCAACTGCGCTGCATAAGTTTACTTCCACTGTACCCTCAGGTTAAGTACCAGAGAGTTATACAATCTTCATAAGGAGCAGTTTTCCTTCGAGTAGTTTTCAATCAATGTCTGCAAGGCCCTCTATTGTCATGTTTCTTTTAAAGCCTATGTTGCTTCCTGGCAGTGTTTTATCACATTAGATGTAGAATATTGGAGCATTCTGATTTATTTTGTTAATTTATTATCTTTTACTTACAAAGAACTCACTTCCCTGAATAATTTCAAGAATTTGTGTTCCAAGTACTTTTATCTTGCCCGCGTTTGATTTTAGATGGGCATTCACAAGGCCTAGTTGCAGTCACCTGATAACATATTTATTCAAATGGAGATTAGTAATTAGTGGCATTTCTTAGACCAGGAATTTCACCCGAAGCTTATAACAGTGTTCAGCACCTTAGCCTATTAGATAACTGTTAATGGCTTCTGTTTTTTTGGTTTCTGCATGCCTCAATGGCCTAGAAAGAACCCTTCCCTTATTTTGGAGCAAATGACAGAACCACTTTTGAGCAGAGGGCTATTCCAAATTATGAGTTAACTCCGCCTGATAATATGAGAGATGTATCTGAAGCCCGCATGAATGACCGAACTCTTAAACTCCTGCAATCCAAGTTCTTATTGAGATGTCATGAAGAAATTGGGCCTCATTACGAGGTGGGCGGTAAGGGTTAACGGGCACCGGTAAGGAGACCGGTGCCGGTAAACCCTTACCGCCCTATTCCGAGGTCCCTTACCGGCTCCCACTATGGACGCCTCCGTAGCGGAAGCCGCTAAGGGACCAGGGAGCTAATAAACGGGCCCGCTATTAGCGGGTATTAGCTCCATCCCCATTCCCATTGAGCCCTATGGGGGCTCGAATGGGAATGAGGAATGGTTCTCGGAATGGGGACTTACCTGGTCCTCCAAGGTTGGAATGACCCGGTAAATCTCTATTTCGAGAACCTGGACCCAGAATGCAGTAAGAGGGTAGCCATGGTGCTAACAGCACCATGGCTACCTCCTACCTCGTAATGAGGCCCATTGTCTGGTAATAGATTTCAACCAGTTTCATGTGTTTTAATTGATGTTGCATCATTACTTGAGAAAAGGCGTGCACTATCTGCTCCAATTTCAAGAATACATTTTTTTTTCTATTTTCCACCTAAATAGCAATGGGTGCATTATTGTATCACAAGATCCAAAAACCTTTTTAGAAATTGTGTAGAAGTCAGGCAATGTCAAGAACTGATGTGAATCACTAGCACTATTACCATCCCAGCAATTATTTAAACTTGGTTTACAGATGATTATTGTGCCTGATTGTAATGCTGCACTGTAATACTAGTCTTTCAGTAGAATAGTACCATTGGGCTCTTCGTGTGATGCCTGTCTGATATAGTTTACTTAATCACATCTTCCTCATATTGGCAAAGGCCTTTTACAGAAAGGATTATTCCCTGATGCCTGGTCCTGATTCTAGCTAAGTGAAAATCTCTTTGGTTCAATTTCTTTTTTTATTTTTTTAATTATTTTTTTTAGTTGTATTACAACTTTTCAAATTTCATTAACATATAGATAACATTAATATACAAAACACAATATTTGTCAATCTTACAAGGCTAAAAGATAACACATTCTTGCAATACCCGTTATCACATAATTAATAACAATTGATTTTATACAACTAATCACACTAATTCATACAATTTACAAAATTCCACTTACATGCTACTTGACTCGACATTTCCTCTTATAACCCACCAGTTACCTGATAGCCTTATAGATAATACATTACCCGTTTCAACCCTCTAACCCAGGGAGCACAATCTGAAAGAATTGCACTATGGGAATCTGGATTTTTGGGCGGGTACTAGAAAACAGCTCATGCCATCTTTCATCACTCTCCATCGGTCTTTGTACTACCTGAGTATGTGCAAAACATCTGGTTCGTACATCACAAAGTGCTACACATTCCAGGAGCAGATGTTGCAGAGTCTCTCTTTGTTCTTTCACAGAACAATATCTACAGTAATTTTGTGCTTGTTCCAACATTTTCCTTTTACAAAGGACATCCCTTATATACCATAGATTTAACCGAAATCTTAAGTATCCCATTCTTACTTTAGGAGAGGGACTTTTTAACAAGTAGTCTGACATCAACCCATATCTTTTTATACCAAATAAAGGGATGTCAAAGTCCTTATCTTGGGAACACCTTGTCACATTTGCTACCCAATCAGCCAGATGTACGTTTTCCTTTGCTCTAACAGGCTTTGATAATAATAACTCTGCCGTGGTATCAGCCTGGGCTAACTCATTAAATACATGCTTCCTCCACTTTGCAGCGAAGGGATTTACATATTTCAGCAGATAATGCGCAATCACTTTCACAATATTATTACTTCCGTTTTCCAGAAGGCATTTGCGTAACAAGGCACACTGTTTCCAGGATACTTGAGCATACATAGATGACAATCCAAGCTCATAACGCAAAATAGCTATCGGTACAGAATTAGGCAGGCATAGAATCTGTTTCCAATAACTTGACTTTAGTTGATCCCAGTAACACTTTTCTCTTGGCAAAAACCCTTCAATGCCATACAGCAATATTGGGAGAACCTTCATTTTATAAAATAAAACAACATGCTTCATGGAAAACTTCCCATACTTCCCGATCAACAATCGGGATTGTGAAACAAGCTGTTGCATTTTATGGTTTCTTACTAGGTCTTCCGTTTGTTTGCATATTACATTGTTGATGTAGATATTTATACTGGGTTGTAGTGTGTACGCTTTCATTTTGAATTCCCCACGAGAAGATATTACTCCTAGTGATTTGCTGTTTTCCACACTTGAGGAGTTGGGTCTTTGCGATGTTAATTTCCAACTGATTAGCTTGTACATAGAGGCCCAACTTGGTCAGCATATTTTGAAGGCCTTGTGGTGTTTGTGACAGTAATACAAGATCATCGGCATATAGCAAATAGTCAATTTTTTGGCCTCCTAGTTTTGGCGGGTCACCAGTACAATTACTGAATTCGAGCCCTAGATCTAAAATGAAAAAATTGAATAGAAAGGCTGCGAAGGAACACCCTTGCTTTAAACCTCGCTCTGTTTTAATTACAGGAGTTAATTTGCCATCAAGAGAAATCCTAACTCTCACTGACGTATTTGAGTGAAGTAAAATTATCAATGAGAGTAGGGAGTCTTGGCAATCATGTTTCTTCAATTTTTCATACAGCAAATGTCTATCCACTGAATCAAATGTGGCTTGGAAATCTATAAACCCCAGATATAGTGGATTATTTTGGTTTATTTGTTGGGCTTGAATCATATTCATCGAAATAATATTCTTAATAATATTCTTTAAAAAATGTTTTTTTTTTTTTTTTAACGAAAGAAGCACTCACACTCTGGTTACCATCGAACTGCTGACCAACTGCTCAAATTCCATTATTGTTGAAGAGGGCAGACAGAGGCTGAGCAATTCCAGTGGGTTGTAGAATTGTCTTGCTTTGTAGCCCAAAATGGGTGCATGACTGCCTGCTTTTTTGTTCATTTAAAATATGTAAAGTAATTTCTGTCTTCAGACTTTTTATGTAAAAATGTATGACTACTTCAATTTGTGTTGAATATTCAAATCTAATCAGAAATTAATATAGCCAAAGAAGGAGTAAACACATAACGAGAAACAATATATGTGTGCAAGTGAAAATCTTGGATACTCTTGTTCTGTCAGTCCTATGGGGATACTAGTTTAGCATCCAGCTTTGTACTTTCACAGAGCTCCTGTTGAGGCATAGACTGTCACCTTGCTGCTTCTATCCAGAACTAATGTAGACTCCTTCCCCAATTGCTGCATCCACATGAGTGTTGATACATGTTCTTCTTCTCCACATTTAAATGTGAAGCCTATTTCACTAAAAGTAATGGATGACCTTTGTTGGGGTGTGGATGGTGGTGCTGTCACAGCTTTGATAGTGTTAGAAGTATTTGCTGCATACGAAAATGACCATCAGATTTTTTGCTGAAATTCAAGCACAACCTTGATTACATTATAATACACAAGTTCCTGGTTGTATTATCCTCTTGATTTGTTTCCATGCCACTATCAGCCTTTGACCTTTGAAGTTCCTCACCGCTGTGGGTGGTTCATTATGAAAACTTCATCAGGAACAGGTAGTATGTGAACAAGTTGTCATCAAAAAGTTGTTTTCAAAATGTAGTCATTCAATACATCCAATGCAAACTGTGAAAATGACACCAGTGATAAAGTCATGAAAAAAAGGTATTTTTAAACAGACAAATGTACACAGCTGTAACCCTAATGTCCCAACCCCCCTAATAAAACGAGACCATCACTAGCCCTCCACAATCACCCTAACTCCCTTCCTAACCCATTCCCTAGGTTTTTATCAAATAGGTAGACAATGAACAATGACCTTGGCTCTAACCCCATCACTAGCTCTCTTCAAAATTCATAACCCTTTCCCTCACCTAAACGCTTGCTCTAATCCTAAACATTTGTAAACCCTAACCGCAAGTCTTACACATACTGTAGTGCTTATTCTACACTAACCCCTAGATTTATCCAAACCCCTATACTTAGCTAACAGCCCCAGCCCTACCCCACCTCCCAAAGTGCTGTTCTTAAGACTTAACCAAATCCTAACGCTATTAGCCTTAGCCTTACAATGACCCATACTCTAGCGCTTGCCCTGGCTTTTTTAAATCTACCTTAACCCCTAATCAAGCCCCAACACCACCGGCCCTCCAAAACCAACGTGACACTATCCCTTACCTTAATTCTAACCAAATACCTTAGTTCTAACCCCTAGCCTTACTTTAACTCCTATGCTACCCACAAAGCAGGCAATCAGAATCCCACCAAACCTCCCTTAACCCTAAAGCCGCCCTTGCAGAAGTGCATTTTTGGATACCTTTACCTGCTGCATTTTCTGGCAAATGTTTTGCTTGTGAGGTATTTTCAACGCCATTTTCACAGGATAACTTTTTCATCAATGTATATTTGGCCCACTTATTGGACTGGCTGAGACTTATAACATGGGCATGCTTCCTGCATGCTGGTTAAACCCAATCCTTTTACAAATGGATGGTAATCCAGGTGTGGCAACTCGCCACTTTTAAGTTCCATTTGACTTGTGTTGTTAGGAGCGACAGTCTTTCTTACCACATCTGACTAGCACAATATATCTGGATTCGAACCAGTATGATAAGTGGAAAGCAAATACAATATCCTTCGAAATATCTGTGTACGAACCAACATTAAAATATTGAAACATGAGCTTAAAAATGCCTTTGCTACTAGATTGTGTTACCTGGTGTCTTGGTACAGATAGTAACAGAGCCTTTCATGCACCACAAGCACATAGTAGCAATGGAAGACATTTAATGTATAGTGACATTGTGAAACAGCAAAAAGGCAAGCGGAAGAGGAAACAATGGGGGATTCCAGTGACGCGCTCGCCGATGTTCCTGTCAGCTGGCCAGCTAGGCGTTTAGCGGAGGCGTTGCTTATAAAGTGGGTCATTTTATTTTACATAACACGGACCCAGCACTAACAATTAACCCCTCACAAGCACTTCTACACAATACTTAAAGGTATAAGACTGTTTCTTCTTTTTTGCTTTCCTTTTTATGGAAGATAAAGGAAAGTACTGCAAGAAAGAACCATCACACATGTACTGGCAATGTTCAAATGTATACTGGCCTATAGCTATTAAAAGTGGATAAAAGGTTTTCTGAAACTATTAATTTTCACATTGCATACATATTGTGGCAACCCCAGTAGCGATTTTACAACACCATTTTATGAAATGTAGTAATAGCTGCTACCGCAGAGTAAACGAGACTGCTTAATCATACAACCATGTTAGCTCTCTAAAGTCAAAACAGGGACTAATTCCTATAGAGCAATTTACTATTGTCCTCTGAAGCTATTCTGAGTCTTAAAACCAATATTAGCCAATTTGCTAGTGTCCTCTGAAACTATTCTGAGTCTTAAAACCAATATTAGCCACTTTACTAATACATATAGCAGCACATTTAAGTGGGTTTGCGCCACAAGTGTGTGAACAAATTCACAATACATCCTGGCATAGGTGTCGTATCAAGGTGCGCTGAAAAGACAGTCCTTACTCAATAAAAATAGAGCATAGCACTTGCTTTTTTCAACATGGCATCTAAGAAAAACCAAGTTAAAGAAGTGCCCATTCATGTGTCTAACAAAAGACCAAAAAATTACTTGCTGATGCCAAACCAAGATATACAAAAGGACACCATGCTAGCTATACTTATGGAAACAAAAGCTTTAAAGCCCTTCATGGAAGCAACTAATACTAAGCTACAACAAATGGATGACAAATGGTCTGCTATTGAAGCTAGAATTTCAGAAGTCGATCAAAGAATTAGTACAGTGAAGATATTGAAGGAAGAGTTCAAGTCCTTGAGAATACAGTCAAAACTCTCCAAAAACATATCGAAAATTTAGAAAATCGTAGTAGGAGAAACAACCTATGCATGGTTGTACTTGTGGAAGGTGTTGAAGGAGTTGAAGGAAATGATCCAATTTAGGGGGTAATTCATGGATTATGTGCGCCAAAAAAAGGGATTTATGCGCCATTCTGCCCGCAAATCCCCATTTGTTAAACAGGGGTTTGCGGGCAGAATGGCACACAAATCCCATTTTATTTGCGCAAATAATCCATGAATTACCGCCTTAATGTGAAGCTCCTGGAACTGCCATCATCAATCAAGTTAAATATCCAAAGGGCACATCGTATTGTCTCATATACCTCAGCACAACCCTCTAATAATGCCCATTAACAACTCCTCCAGGACAATGATACTAGCCTTATTAGACGATGTGGGATGTTTTAACCCACTTCTGCTCTGCTATGCTGTAGCACTGTGCTGTGATGGTTCCAGAAATAGCCAAATGGCAGCAAAACCCTTGTGCGCGCCAAAACCTCTGAAAATCAAGCTTTGTAAAACATAAAAAGATGGTTGCCGAATCTGCCACGCATGTTGTCAGTGGTGGAACAAAGATCTCACTCCTGGAATATGTCAGTGGGCTCCACAACAATTGAAAATGGAGTACCGAAGGAAAAGGCAGTGTTTTGCTAATGAAACCCCAAAATCCTGCTTTAAATCCCGTTTTCTTTGTTGCTGAAACTGCAGAATGCCATTGCAGAACACCCTCAAACATCCAAAATTCTTGCTGGGTACTACAATTCACTTAGTGTAAGAAATCATTGTGAACTTGCAAGGTCCTGAAAATCTGAAAGCATACAGGGATTTCCACAGCAAAAGTGGCCTGTCTCTGGATGTCAAAAATCTCTGTGCAGCAGTGGACTGCTGTGATGACAGCTGTCAGGAGCCTGCCTGATTAAATTTTAACCATGTTTAAACTGAAAGCAAATGTTTGCAATCTAATAGGCCTGTACTGATGGTAACCTATGTTGAAATTGCTTTGATCTCATGGTTTAAAATCTTGAATCAGAATTCTAGCTGCTAGTTGAAATCACAAGTTTGTTTTAAGCTAAGGAAAAATGCAACAGAATTAACAATTAAATCAAGCCTGGCTAAAGCTACCACACTGGAATATCAGGTTCATCACAGAAGGAAGGCCTTTCCTTCCAGCAGGAAATCACACCAAAGCAATAATTATAGGGATTGGAAAGAACCTAGTCTACAGAGGCAAAAGGGAACAATAAACAATTGCTGCTAAGGAAATGCGAGGTGTGAGGACAGTCGTAAATGGCCTCTGCCAAGAGCAAACAGGGAGGAGACTGCTTCTGGACTGCAGGGAGACAAAAAGAGGTGGAGATAAACAGCCATCTGTGGCTGAACATTAACAAAGAACATTTTGTTTAAAGACTTATAAGTTGCCAGTGAAAATTGTGAAAAATATAAAAGCAACACATTTGTGAATCTAAATTTTGGCTGCACGTTTCAAGAGGTGGAACAATTGTAGGACATGTTCTGGAACGAAAGGGCAAGAAATGTGATTTACACAAAATGTATTTCAGCTAGAAGTATGAAACTTTATACACTTATGCCCATGTTAAACATGCACACTTGTAGAAATTTGCTTAGACATTGGACATTGTGTTCCTGATGAAAAAGGCAAATTTTGGTGAAAAGCAGAGACAAGATCCCACAGCTATGAGGTTTGGAGTGATAGCTGCTATATAAATATGTAATCTGTATATGTGATTGTTATAGAGGTTGCCCATGTGTAAATAGGTATGGTGCCAAATGTAGATTTTGTGTTCAAGGGGCTAGGGGTGGATTCTCAGCCTCATAAAATCACACCAAAAAGGTGACACACTGTTTCTCTCCTCCTATCAAGTCAGAGAGGAGACTCTGACCCAATCACCTCTCAAAGGGGCGATCTTAGGATAAAGCAGCAAACACACCCCTTTATCATAGGATAAATAGAGACAGCTCACCAGTCAAAAAGAAAGACAGATTCACTCACTATCCTGATACTGGCGGAGCACCCTGCTGCTGAACTTTACATCTTCCTTGCTCCAGACTCCAGAACTTGACAAAGCAGAACTCATTGCACAGCTGAACCATTTTCAGCTAGGCCTCAAATTCCAGAAACAGAACCCCAAAAACCTAAGGCGAAGCATCAAAATACAGCCGGGCTGCGCTGTACTGCTTGCCTGCTGAAATAATTATCATCAGAACCAAGAAGGGTAGATCCAATCCAGTCCTGTGCCGTGCTGTGACTAGAGCGCCTTGCTGATTGCAGATCCAATCTGATGTGCCCAGCCGTCTGCCCTAAAACCAGATCAAATTCCTTGACCAGAATCTTGACGGACCAGAATCCTGACGGTTCCGTTTAAAAACATATCTAGTGATTATCTATAGAAATAACTGTGTCACTAGCATATGTAACCTGCTTAGTTAATCCCTACATTAAACCCATCCTATCTTGTATTCAGAACCTGTATTGTTTGGAGCATTTTTGAATTCTCTGAACTCGCTATCCCAACCATCCTATCCTCCTCCTGTTCTAGTATTGCTAAAACTATCTTTGCGCTGATCTTTTCTCATCTGAAGGAGGCGAGCTCCTCTGCAGGCAGTCATTCTGTTCAAGTGGCTGTGTTCCTGTGGGGTATTCATTTTGTTCATAGTCATCCTCTAGGGTAAGAAACCCATTTGTCATTTTAAAAGTGCATTCCTGTTTAACATTCTTGCGCCTGTCTCAAAAAACGACCTCCACTAAAATGTCCATATTTCAACTTCTGCTCGTATCTAACATCCGCAGCTTTAAATCACATCTAAAACTGCATCCTAAAGTTTGCCGCGAACTTCGTTTTTGGGAAATTCTGACACGTGTAAAATAGCTTTTTATGGCTTCAGACTTGAATTTTAAGATTTCAAATAGTTTCTTGGTATTAAATCATTGTGTGTGTTTGTGTGCAACTATCCAAAACAACTCCCATAAGAATGTATAACAATTTCAGCAATTTAGATCATATTTAGTGTTTTTGCCCAATCCATTCTCAAGATAACTTCAAAAGCCATTCAGACAGCTTGACAGTCCATTCTGTTTTCTCTTGTGTTCGCTGGGGGAAAGCGGGATTGATCTTCTGTTTGAATTCTGCCATTCCTGAATACCTGCTCTCTCCTCCTATCTCTTTACATTGGCTATTGGGGGGCTGAGGGACATACAGGGGGAACCTTTAACCACAGTGCTATCCGATCTAAATACACACACAAAAGTATTATTTTTGTGCTGAATTGTTTTGCTCACTATTACTCCTTGTGTATTAAAGAGATTATTCAGTGTTACATCACCCCATTGGTGATTATTCTGTACCCATTAAAACATACTGGCCCTCATTACGACCCTGGCGGAAAGTGACTGACCGGACCGCCACAGCGTAAATAGCGGTTCCGCCATTGCACGATGGAGCAAAGTGCGGCCCATTCCGACCTATCGGGCACAAGCACCACGGCATGGCGGAAGTGCAAAGTCCGCGATGGCGGAAATGACCCCAAAACGGCCCACACCGCCGCCGTACGGCGCCCTAGGTGCAATACCGCCACCCATGTTAGCGGACACCGCAGTGAGCGCCAACCGGAAAGTACGGTGACCGTTAATATACGGAAACGGAAGTAAAAACATGGGCCCGGAACGGGAAACAACACGCCGTACACCTATAAAACCACAAAATCCACACAACCACTAAAAACACTACCCTGAGACACATCCCAACCCGTCATCCACCCTAGTGAAACCAAGAAAAATGGGAAAAGTAGCGAAGAAAGCGTGCGACCGCAAGCGGCAGGTCCACTTCTCCCGTGAGGAACTCACCGTGCTTACAGAGACCCTCCAGGAGAATGCCGCCGCCGTCTTCTCCACGCAAATGACCAGGATGGCACTTGCGAACAAGAAGGCCATATGGGTCCTGGTGGCACAGCGGGTAAGTGCGGTGGGGACCGCACCCCGCAACCCACAGCAATGCAGAAAGCGATGGGACGACCTGCGGATACGCGTCCGTAGCATACTTTCTGCCAACCGCAACATTGCCACAGCCACCGGGGGAGGATCGGAATCACCCATCAAGTTGACCCCCTGGGAAGAAATCTGTGCCTCACCATTGGAATGGAGAGCATAGAGGGAGTCGGAGGGATGGAGAAAGGAGTGCAGACATCCGGAGAATCCGGTAGGTGGCCCAAATAAAACCATGCCAAATCCACAATGTCCAATCATGTGAATCACATGTGTCCACATAGCGCAACAGCAACACATGGCCAGGAGAACGTCCACACACATTGGCCTGATAGCGCACTTTAAAACTCACAATAAATACATAAATAATTAAAAAACCCAAAAACACCCACTACACGTGCAGCAGGCACACCCTAACTGCAGGCTGCCAAACAACTGCACCCTCACTCCACACACAAATGAAAGCACCTCCAAGGCCCCGACCCAAATCACCCTCAGGTACCACCCCAATGCATGTGATACATTGCCATTCCAATTCCCACAGACCCATTAATAACGCTCGCCCTCCTTTACTCCACCACAGGGTCCGATCCAAACGACGAGCTTCAGGACACCCCTACCAGCACACCTGCAAAGAGGGCCAAGACCAACGGCCAAAGACCCTCCACCTCAGCTGCACGCATCAAGACACGGCAGCAGCACAAATCAAGTGGCAGCACAGAGGAGGGAACATCAACAGGCACCCCAGCAGCAAGCATGCCCTCAACAGCAGCACCACAGGTCCCCCCAATGGATGCCACAGAAGGCACTGCCTCTGGTGGCAGCAGCACCATAGGTGACACCCCATTAATGGCAGCATGCTCCGACACAGAAGACGGGGATGTCGAAGTCAGATCCATCCATGACCTGTCCCAATACCCCTGTCTGTTCCATCCCGTACACCATGAGGATACCACGCAGGGGCACCCACAAGACGACGACTGGCCATCCCCCACATGCCCTGTGGCAGGGCAACATGAGGCGAACAGCCACTCTGTGACACCACCGCAAATGGCCATGGCCCAGCAGAGGCAACAGTCCCTCGACCAGTTAATCGTGCAACAGCAGCAACTGGCAACGCTCCTCAAGGACCATGCCGATGAATGTGGGGGCACTAAGGCAGACATAGAAACATCAACTGAGACACTTAGGGCAGAAATGGAGAGAAGTACAGAGACACTAAGGGCACAAATGGAGAGTAGCACCGAGTACCTGAGAGTACAAATGGAGAGTAGCACCGAGAGCCTGAGAGTCCAAATGGAGAGAAGCACCGAGAGCCTGAGGGGGGAACTGCATGCGACGTCCAAAGACGTATGTGCCGAACTTGCCGCAGTGCGCCGTGTGCTCACTCAGCTCTCACAAACCCTTAGGGACATGCATGGACGTGAGCAGGCAGAGACATCATCCGTTGCAAGTTCCGTCCAGGGCAGCCCCCAACGTAGATCTGGGAGGAACCTGCGCTCCACAGGCAGGGGTGCCCCTGATACCCACAGAGGGGGCTTGCAATAGCGACTGCCCACTGACAATGAGCATCTTTGGACACTGGTGTTCGGGGGGGAGGTAGGAGGGTGGAGGGGGTGTGTTGGGCTCACTTGGGTGGCGGGTCGATAGGGTGTTCAACATGATATCACATATGCCATAAACAATGCACGATCAACCAATGAGATGTGTGGACAATGATCTTTGTGTACTAGGCCATCATAGGCGTACAGTCCATATTGTGCATGTACCAGACACACACAGTGCCACGAGTCCCGTGTCCATGTATCAGCCACCAGGCGTGAGTGCTAGAAGCATGCATCAATGAGATGCTGACGAATGTCACGGCCCTCCTGTGCCTCGCGGACTCCTTGAGGTGCTGCCACATCCCCACCCTCATCATGACCATCTTCAGGTGCTTGCAGTTCTGCGTCAGGGGGCATGGGCACATTTCTACGTACGCACATGTTGTGTAGCATGACACATGCCATCACCATCTTTGCAACCTTCTCATGGCGGTACAGGAGTGCCCCGCCAGACCTGCTGAGGCACCGGAAACGAGTCTTCAGTAGGCCGAATGCCTGTTCAATGACTACACGGGTACGTGAGTGGGCATGGTTGTAGTCCTCCTCATGCTGGTCCCGTGGGTTCCGGACTGGTGTGAGGAGCCATCTCTTCAGTGGATATCCGGCATCACCTGTATGTGGATGATAAACGAATTATGTGGAATGCCATTGCTACGTACGCACCCCCCCCTTCCTGCCAGGTCATTGCCGCATCACATACCCCACATCATCATGCATGAAATGAGACTCACCGAGTAGCCAGGATCTGTACCCTGCGTGTCGCTCCATGTAGCGTGGTATTGTTGAGTTCCTCAAGACCATAGAATCATGGGTTGATCCGGGGAATCGGGCACAACAATGTGTAATGATCCTGTTGGAGTCACACACCATTTGTACATTCAGAGAATGAAATTGTTTTCGGTTGCGGTACTGGGCCTCCATGGCATGTGGGACGACCAATTCCACATGGGTGCAGTCGATGGCACCAAGGCAACCCGGTATGCCGCCAAGTGCATGGAATCCCACTTTTGTGTTGGTAATTTCCTGCTCCGAGCGTGGTAGAGAGATGTAGTCATCTGCGTGCTGCAGGAGGGCATCGAGCACTTGCAATAGTGTCTGTGAGAACAGTGGCTGAGAAATGCCATGCAACTGTCCGACTGTGTGCTGGTAGGTGCCTGTGGCCAGGAAGTGGAGTACAGACACCACCTTCAGTAGGGGTGGGATGGCGGTTGGGCTATCTATCATGCTGACAAGGTCAGCCTGTGTCATGTCCACAATGGCGGCTATGGTGTCCCGGTCCAAACGGTAGAGGGTGTGGATCTGCTCATCAGTGAGGTTGAACGGATGTGCTCGGAGGCGTGGGATTGCGGGCTGCCTGCGTGGTGGTAGTGGCTGTGCTAGCGGCCCTTGCTGGCCCTGCCTTGCCCTCCTCCTCCTCCTGCGTCTCCTCCGTGCGGCCGGTTGTAGTTGGTGTTCGTCTTCTTCTTGGAGTTGGAGTACTTGCAGTGCTATCAGGTCCCCCAGGGCCAACATCGCGAGTCCTGCCGGTAGCATTTCGGAGTGGGTGTGGTTGTGGGAGGAGACTGGGTGTGCAATTTATGTGTTTTCAGGCTGTATGGCCTCCACCTGTGGTGATTCATTCCACCTGTGCAAGCTGCTCTCCCCTTTGGCCGAGCACGTCCCGCACACAACGCTGCAATTCGAAGAATGGCATCTTGCTATTACAATCATGTATTTGTACCCGATGGCCGTGTAACATTGGTTGATATGTTCATTCGGCTATGGTCCCATTGTTTCACATACAATCTTTGCAGTCGCGAACAGACTTGTGAAGGGTCAGTGGAACGTAGTACTCGAGTAACGGTGGACCCTCATGCATCACTGTACCGAGTTGCAACGACGGGCGGGGCGTCCCATTTGTGAGTGAAGGCAGTTGCCATTTTCACACACAGCCGCACTAGATGGATTAATTTGTGATTTCAAGCGGCCACAGATGCCTTTTCGACGTGATGTTGCAAATGAGGAATTCGAAGGGCGGCGCTTTCGGTTATCAGCTAGCGGCGAGGAGATGCCCACAGGTCTGACTGCAAATATAACGTTCTATTGTTCAATGTCCTTGGGACAGGGGCCATGGCGAGGATGCAATGATTGATATGAATAGTTTGGGATGCGCAATAGCGAAGTGGACGATGAGGCCGGACGTTCCCAAATACATGTTACTTCACAACACTGGAATTACGGGCTGGGGCACAGTGGATTTTGCAGGCTGCATAACGCACAGACTCAATGGAATTCTCACATGTTATGTGAGTATGGAAACACGCGTTATCATTACGGGATGAGGGAATGATGAATGGATGCATGGACAGATGATTTGATACAGTGTTTGCCATGTACAGGGCTTCTTGGAATCTGTCCGCCTCCCCTGCGCTATGTGATGCAGGGCTGCCATAGTGGGACCATCGTCTATCTGGCCTTGTTGAGCCCTCCCTGTCTCGACGCGCCTTCAGACACTTGTGTCCATGCACGTTACCAATCCCATCTGATGGATTCTGTTTTCACAGACGCATGCACAGGTACACTCGTTTGTGATGGTGTTTTCACCTCGATATAGATAGTTATGAGTCGCAAGTGGTTTTGGGGTGGTGATGATCCTTTGGAGTGGGCTAGCATGCATATGGCTGTGGATTTAGTGTGATCATTGAAGTGAGTTGTTCGAATGTAGTTCTGATGGCCATTCTATTCTTTTTCTATTCTTTTGGTTGACAGGTATCTCCTCCCCTTTTGCCACTGCCATCTGTATGCCACTCCTGCAGATGGCTTTTACTCCCGACACCTGCTGCTTCGTGTTAATCAGTGGAGCAGCATTACGATCTTATGGGACGATCGCCAATGGGCCACATGCCCTTACGCAGTACTAGTGGCTCGGAGCAACATTTCGGCCTTTCAACTGGACTAGTGCCTCCCCATTGGGACAGCCCTGCGGTTCTGTGCGCTTCCATGTTGCCTTTTCGTACGAGAATGTGGCCCTGTGTACCATGAAGGAACAGGGCGTCACACAAGAAGTAGCTGGTCATTTCTTGCGGATGCAGCCCACAATGGTGAAATGTGTTTTGGAGTTCATGGCCTAATGGCTGTATGGGCTTGGTGAATTTGTTGTGCATTAAATTTCTATTCTGATATGGGCCGTGTAGCGTTCTTCTTTGCAAGTGATGTGGCATATTCCTATTTGGGGAGCGATGTATTGTGAGGAGATCTGCATTGGGTTCCAGCTTCGGAGTATAGTTGCGTGGTACTGTGCTGGGCGCGTTTGCCTACGAAGCCCAGTGAGGTCAGGGATGAGGGCTGCCAATATGACTGTTTGAATGATGTCATGCTCAGGGGCGGGGGATTAGGTTTTGTGTAACAGATGCCGGTCAGCCAGGTGGACTGGTGGAATGATGTGATTTTCGGAATATTGCTGGTCACAGGTGCCTGTGTTTGCGTGCGTTTCTTGGTGGGGGACTGAGGTCATGTCCATTGGAATGGCTTCTGTATTCGTGCCATCTGTGCCCTGCAGCTCCCATTGGCCCCTCTTGAGATTCTTTTGTTCGTTGGCATGCATGGGTGACTTGTACATTTCACTGGTTGCATTGTGACTTCATTGCACCTACGGGGAGTTGTACTATGTGGCCAGGGAGCGGTGTACAGGCACTCAGTGGGGCCGTTTACGGTTGATTCGCGATGCCGTACTTCTCACCATGGCGGAATGGTACTTTCCGCCGTGCTTGATGGCGTTAGGTACATGTCCGCTAGGGTCGGAATTCGCGTACCCTTGCGCCATGGTGGTATTTACGGTTTGGCATGGCGCGCGCGCGCGTACTTGGTGCAGTTAGCGTTGGCGTTCACTACGGTGTCGCTAATGGCATCGTACTTTGCGGTGACGGGTCATAGTCGCACCGAGCGCTATTCGATGGCGGTATTGCATTTCCGCCATCGTTTTTCGATTTCCGCCAGGGTCGTAATGAGGGCCACTGTGTTTAAATTGTAAATACATAAATAAATATTTTAACGTTACAAACCAGCCTTGTTCCTGGTTCAGTGTGACCGGGGGAGTTCCAGGAGAGGGGCGTGATATGAGTCGTATATCGTTCAGAATAAAGAACTTTTAGACAAAAATAAATAAGCATTTCAGTTGTGCATTACATGCTAGGCGTTGACTTGGATGTGTGCCGGATTGAAATCACTTACAGCTATACGCATGTGCTTATGATTTTGGAGAAAGACAAATTGACTAAATATCTTACATGTCGCGGCA
Organism: Ambystoma mexicanum; assembly: GCF_040938575.1. Classification (NCBI taxonomy): domain Eukaryota; kingdom Metazoa; phylum Chordata; class Amphibia; order Caudata; family Ambystomatidae; genus Ambystoma; species Ambystoma mexicanum. Next base: position 401,138,931 of record NC_090931.1, read on the forward strand.
GAACATTTTATATCACCCAAGATATATCTAATGTAACAGCAGCCAGAAGAAAATAACTCCTCGCACTCTGACCTGCTCTTAAGCAGCTCAATGCATTATATGGAATCATACACCCGCCCATTCTCAAAGTGACCATTAACGGTCACACATCTTCCATTCAAGACCTGATTGCTGTAAGACATTTTATCCAAAACCAAAGGAAAGATGATATGGACACGTCAAAAGCACCTACCTGAAATGCACATATCAAGCATTGTGTACCCACTAATGATCTAAGCTATATCTCCTTGTCTCTCTTTTATATTCTTTGGATTGTTGTGTGAGGTTAAAGGCTCTTCCTCCCCCTAGTTTTATATTTTTTCTTATTTTCTCTTACCCAGCATCGATGGAAGTGGCTGTTTCTTGTTAGCGACTTCTATTATCCAAGTTCTTTTTTTCTCTAGTTTGCTGTTATCCATGCTGCACATGTTACCCTATTCCCACTGTGTCTAATCCCCTATGTGTCTATGTTGAGTACAGGCATAGGAATGACTATTATTTTGAAAATGACATGCAACTTTGGCTTAACCTAATACTTGAAAGTTCTGGTTCGTTTCTCACATTATGCTTACCTATAGGCTCTATTTCATATTTGAATATACTACTTTAATACCTTGAATTCAATGTAACAACAAGGAATGTCAAAAGGGTTACATAACCCTATTAAAAGACAGGAAATCCTTTCTCACCTCAACAGAACAAAACCCTCCATTGTTTGTATTCAAGAGACACATCTCTCCAATGCAGAAGCAGCTAAACTCAAGCACCATTGGGCAGGTTAAGTTTTCTCTAGTGCTGCCAATGGGACGAAAAATTGTGTCATTACTTTGATTAGTAAAATATTGAAATGCCATGTATTAGCAAATTAATCTGATGACATAGGCAGATGGGTAAGGGTGACCCACATCGTCAGATCCTTCCTTTCGGGTTCAACTTAAAAATCATATTTTTCTCTTTAATCCCAGCAACTTGATTGTATGTGGTGATTGCAATGAAATCATGTGCCCTTATCTAGATAGGAAATCTGACGTATGCTACAAACCCACAAAATCCCATATCCAATTTGCTAAATTTATCTCTGAATTTGGTTTCAGAGATACTTGGCGAATCATTCACCCATCCAATGCGGATTTTACCTTCTTCTCCAGCCCCCATAAAACCCTCTCTACGTTAAATTACATTTTTATTTCTAAATTCCTAGGTAACTCTATCATCAATGTCAAAATTGATTGTATAACATTATCAGATCATGCCCCTGTTCATTTGCAACTATCCTTCCCGCAAAAGTCCTGGACCCAACTCAGCCTTGTTTAAAGATGAGACTTTCATTTCCTTTATATCTCTACAACACAAACTTTATTTTTCAGAGTACTTAAGCCAAGTTACTTCAGTCTCCAATAACTGGGACTGCTATACAGCAGTCATCTGAGGACATATTATATCCTTTGTGGCCAATAAAACGAAAGAGCTGAAGTTACAGTCAGAAACCATCCTAAAAAAATGTAAATATCTTGAATCCCATTTTGCTCGTACTAACTCTTTAACACTTCTCAATTCCATTGTTAAACTTAGAGGTCAATATTAATGAAATAATCACCCAATAAACATGTGATAATCTTCTGAAATGTAAAGCAAAAATGTACCAACTATGCAATAGAGCAAGTAAATTCTTAGCTTCCTATCTAAAAATTAAAAAAGAGAAAGCTAGAATTGCTGTTGGTAAAGATACCATGGGTAGTAGACCATTTTCTCATAAAGATATTGTTAAATTCTTCCTCGATTTTTACAAAAATGTGTGTACATCAGAAAAATCTCTTAATCGTCAAACCATCAAAGAATTTCTAGACACCACCCCTTGTGTTATGTATCCATTGGTCAAACACCAACCGCTTAATGCCCCTATTTCTTCCAGTGAAATTCATAAAGCCATCAATGACCTTAAAAAAGGTAAAGTGCCCGGACCAGATGGATACACGAGTGACGTTTTTACATCCTTTAAAGATATTTTAATACTCAAACTCAAAGAATTATTTATTTATTTTACTCAAGATGGCAATGCTTGAGGATCCTTTTTAGAAGCTATGCTTATTATATTTCCCAAACCTGGCAAAGATCCCAAGCTTCCTCAAAGTTACAGGCCTAGCTCCCTTATTAACACAGATAGCTAAATGTTTGCAAACATTTTAGCCAATAGACTTTTACTGGTAATGTCCAAATTAGTTAAACATGATCAAATAGGCTACACTAAAGGTAGAATATCCTCTTCGAATATAAGATTGATTTTGAACTCCATAGATAATATCAATAAATCTAATGACCCATTTGCAGCAGTCGCACTTGATGCTGAAAAAGCATTTGAATGGGCTAAATGTAATTTTATGTTTGAAGCCCTTAAATGGCATGGCCTTGAAACACCCTTTCTGACAATGATCAAAGTGCTGTACTCCAATCCAGTAACCTCCATTTTTATTGATGGTCACATAGCCCCATTCTTCCCCCTTTCCAGAGGTACTCATCAAGGTTGTCCTCTTTCACCATTTTTTTTTTATTTTAGCCCGTGATTCTTTTTTTGGAAAAGATAAGACAAAACACAGGAATTAAAGGCATAATATGTGGTAAGATACACATCAAACTAGCAGCATATGCGGACAATATCCTATTACTACTTAAAGATCCTAACTCGTCCCTACCATATATCTTAGATTTGATCTCACAGTTCTCAGCTGTATCGGGATATAAATTAAATACTGATACGTCAGAAATTCTACCCCTCAATGTTCACTGTATGAAACATCACATATCAACCTCAGGTATGAAGTGATGTCCTGAGGGTTTTAAATACCTCGGTATTAATATCTCAGTTTCTAGCAAAAGCATCATTAAACTCAACACTACTTCTCTCTTGTCAAAAATGGAAGAAATGATTAGCATCTGGTCCCCTCTTTATCTTTCATGGTGGGGCAAATTGGAATCCATTAAGATGATGCTCTCTCCAATTATCTTATATCTACTGCATATGTTACAAGTTCCTCTTCCCCCTCTCTCTTTTTTTAAATCTGTTGACTCTAAGATAGCCAAATTCTTTTGGGGTAAAATGAAACACAGGCTTTCCCCAAATAAACTCAAATGATCATGGGAGGAGGGTGGAGTTGGGTTCCCTAACTTCAGGAATTATCATATTGCTTTGTTCTAAAGCAAGACCGACTTTGGTTTACCCATGAATATTCTAAGGATGTACCCCGATGGATGTGTCTGGAGAGAGCTATGGCATCCCCCTAAGTCTAACGCATTGCTTTCTAATTAAATCCAAAACAAGAATTATTAAATGTCTGACCACTATTTTATCTTCGCTCTATCTAACAAGATATTTGTTCCCCTCCGGTACTAAATCATACCAATATGTTTTTTCATATACATGGTTCAATCTATTAATTAAGTACAGGGGAAGATCACTTTTCTGGATTCCATGGCTTTCTCTAGGCATACAGTATCTTGAACAGTTCATAGTTTCTGGTATTCCAACTGATTTTGATAGGTTTATTGATAAATGCAATGGACCCATCTAATTTCAACAGCAATGTACATTGATTATTAATGCTATTGTAGACAATTATGATTCTCTTATAAATAGAATCACCCCTCCAAATGCTGGAAGGTTAAAATCTCTCTACAAGTCAACAATATCAGCTGCCATATATCATAAATTTCTTCACCAGAATTCCTCACATAACATATTGTGTGACAGCATCTCAGCATGTCAACAATATTTTATCATATCGGATAATCATACACGTTGGCTTAAAGTTTGGAATCACATATCAAGACTCACACACGCTGCAAATATAATACAGACAATGTGTTTCTTTCACCACAGAATTTGTATTACACCTCTACATCTTTTCAAATGTGGTCTTCTATCAAATGACAATTGTTGGAGTTGTCTTCAATTCCCAGGATTCTTCAAGCATATGTTCCTTCACTGGAAATTTGTTTCACTCTTTCTAGGAAGTGCTACTATTCAAAATATTACCTGTAAGTATGAGACATTTTTATTTGATCTGCTCATTATGTTAGCCATTAAGACAATCTCATCCAAATGGAAACATTTACACAAACTTCATTACACACTCTTGTGGAATTGTATATGTAATACACATAGAATGGAAAGTTGTAATATCTCTACAGAAACCTTATTATATGAGCATGAACTTAAGTGGAAGCTCTTTATAAACTACCTTGCTCAACCTTAACGTGATGCAATTGTTAATTTATCCAGGTTTCATTATGTACTCTCCCTAAATTCAACCCCCCTTATGTGTATGTCTAGTTTACGTTTTGTCACGTCTTTGCCCATAAATGTATGCTTGTTTATATATCTCCCACCCTCTTATTTAAAAGTTATTATACCAGTTTTACCAACAGTTCTGTGTTCTTACAAAGCTTCCTTGTTTTGATCATGAGGTAAATATGACAATATACTTTACTATATTGCATACTGATATGATATGTCAAATGCCGCCTTTTACTCTTTGTACTGCTATGTAAGATATGACTCAAATAAAACCTTTGAAGTAAAAAAAAGAAAGAGGAAACAATACGTTTTCAGTACTTTGCCTTCAATACATGAATTACCTTTCCAAAACAAACAGCACAGAGTCAACCATTTAATGTGAAGCAATTATATGTCTAAAACAGCATAATATTTGACAATTAACATAATCTATAAGAGAGGGACAACACACTATTTTATGATGCAAAGGTAAACTGAATAGGAAATGTGTTCCTGAGTCAGTCTTTAGACCTTCTGTGGTTGCAAGCAAATTTTGGCTCCAACATTATTCCTGTTGCAAACTTGTCAAAGTTGCATGTCCTCCTTTGCCTAACATTGCCATTCACAAAGGACTGCCAAAGATCTTGCATAGGATATTTTGTGTCATAGTGTGTAATGACTTGTATGTGTTCCGAAATATGATGTTTTAGTTGTCTAATTGTGTTTCCCATAGAGATCTTTTAGAAATGCAGACTAGTGCATACACTATATAAGTGCTCTTTCAAGTATAAACTCTTATATTTTCTAACATTGGGGAATCTAACTTTGAAGTCCAATGTTTTGTTGAATGTAGGCTGTGACATTGTAGACATGCTGCATTTATAACATCCTTTTAGGGAAGATCCAAGATATATTTCTCTTTCAATTTGTAGTTTTGGTAGATGGCTGCAGCTTACAATATTTCAAAGTGTATTGGTTTTAGTGTAGGTTGTAGTGGATCAGTCTGATACATCTTGTTCAGATCTTGAACAAGCAACAAAATGTGTCATTGTCTGGACCTATTAGTTTAACATTGTTTAACTTAGTGTTATATTCTGTGATCATTTTTTTAATGGAAGAATCTTTCCATGAATGTCCCAGTACTGTATTCAACATGGAACACTCTAGCGCAGTCCTTTAAATTTAAGAATCATCTAGAATGCATGATTTTAGCAGCCTTCATTCGTATTGAATGTTCCTTTACATTTCTGTCTTCCCATTCACCGCTGGCTGCAACATCCGATGAAGTGTGATGAAGAGGAAGCTCATTGACACTTTTGGAATCTAACAATGTTTTCCATCAACAGATATTATTGTGGCAACAAGCCCCGAGACGGTGAGCCATTACAACCTAAGGTAATGCCCCTGCGGCCCATGCAAGGGCCTTAACGAAGGCCCGGGGGGCATTACCATAGGCGGTAATGGCCCACTGTTGAGGGGCTTATTGCCATTAGTACCCTGGCCTGTTAGAGCGGGGTACTAATGTATTTTTTTCCCGGCTGCGAGACACGTTGTGTTTCGTAGCCTGAAAAAAAGTTTCAAAAAGTTAACAAAATGGCTGCCGCTGATAGAAAACATAGTCCATTTTCACTTTCTGTGGCGGCCCGGGTAAACAAAGAAAATGGCCACCATGGAAGGGAGAAGGGACTGCGAGTAGTCCCTTCTCACTTTCCATGGCGGCCATTGAAGTAAGTATAAAGAAAGTACCAAAAAAATGCCCACCATGGAACAGGGAGAAGGGACTACATTTAGTCCCTTCTCCCTTTCCACGGCGGCCATTCCAGAACGAAAATGCCATCAGAGATGGGAGCGAGCTGCACGCATTTGCGTGATCGGGATTACCACTAGGTAAGGCTCGGAATCTAGCCAAGCGCAGATAAGTATTCAATTAGTCCAATACAATATATCAAAACTCAAAATGTTGTGATATTCTTTAAACTGGTTTAACATGATGGCACATTTCCAATTGCCTTTTTACATTTTGATGAGTTATCTCTTGGGAACGTTTTTGATAGTTGTACATTTGTGATTGCGTAGTGTGGTTGTTTTTCGATTACATTTTGTTTCAGGCTTTAATGTATATAACACATTTCCACATCCAAGAAGTCCCAATGTATTATATCATGTTGTGCAAGAACCCCACTACAGGCATAATACCCTTTATGTTACCCATACCATAAAGACACCTACCTTAAATTGGTACTAACGGTTGAATGATGATCATAGGAACTGATTATAAGCTCCCATTGTGAGGATATTGCTTACCAGTGCTGCATACATATTGTAAAATTGTTGTGGATTATGAAACTATTTCATTTTTACATATAAATGAATTGTTCATTTACTTTGAAAATCAGGGGACAAGTAGTAAGAGCAGAGTCCTTACCTTTATATGTGCCCATTCTACTTTCGGGTAAGAGGGAATATGCCATAATGTTGCTTTTACTACCTAAAATGACTTCTTTCCTTTTCTTGATATCCGTTTTTGAAACTATTCCTGCTTACTGCATCCTTCCCTCAGAATGGGGATTTATACGTATGTCCCTCTGAGACATAGCCACACATCCTTTTTCTCCTTCTCTATGTGTCCATCTCATTTTCCTTACGCATAGTCCAGTGTAGGCTCTGTCATTTATGTCAGTCAACTGGCCAGTCCCAAATGTGTTGTAGTACCTTCAAATTGACAAACACGCCTCTATGCTTCACGGGTACAGAGGAGCACATCTAAAGCACATCACACAACCACTTACTCATTTCAGTCCTTCCCAGCAGGGCTGGACTGCCCCAACTAGACACTGGGACATCCACGGTAGGCCTCGGGTCAAAGGGCCTCTTTTCACAGAACTCGGAAGGATACATATAAAGATTGAATAACAAGATCTGACAGGGTCGTTCGCATGGAACTGGCTGCTGGTGCTGCGCATGTCTTTTCTTCAGCCCCCTCAGGGCTGACGAGCCAGACTACGTCTGTGCATGAGGCCAGGAACTGCACGTGCCCTGCCCTGCAGCCTGTTTCTGCACAGTGCACACATGCGCAGCAGCCAGGCAAGTGCCAGGGGCAGGCTGCATGCAGCGAGTGATCTGGCTAGCTGCCCTGCCACGATGAGCGAGCTGGGCAGGCCATGCTGGGGAGGATTGCTGAACTGCAAGGGAGGTATGCTGGTGGATGTGAACATGGCGTATGTGCAGGGAGGTCAGTGGCTGCTCTGAGCAGGGCTTTGCCAGCAAGGGGCACTGAATTCACCCTTTTCTCTCCTCTGTCCCTGGTGCTAATAACATCACCCTCTCACTTTCTTGCTCCCTTCCGTGCTTCCATGCATCCTCCTTTCCTTTCTTCCTCCTTCCTTGCTTCCTTGTGTCCTCCTTTCCTTGTTCCCTTCCTTGCTTCCTTCCTTGCTTCCTTCCCCCTTCCTTGCTTCCTTGCTCCCTTTTGTGCTTCCTTGCTTCCTTTCTCCTTTCCTAGCTTCCTTCCCTGCTTCCTTGTGCCCTCCTTTCCTTGCTTCCTTCTTCCTTGCTCCTTTCCTTGCTTCCTCCTTCCTTGCTTCCTCCTTGCTCCTTCCTTCCTTCCTTCCTTCCTTCCTTCCGTGCTTCCGTGCTTCCTTGCTCTTTTCCTTGTTTCCTTCCTTCCCTGTTTCCTTGCTTCCTCCTTTCCTTCCTTCCTTCCTTCCTTCCTTCCTTCCTTCCTCCCTCCCTCTTTCCTCCCTTCTCTCATTCCTGAAGTGAATTTCTCCCCTCCTTTTAGTCCTTCTATAGTCCTTTGTTTGCTTGTTTTTTCTTTCTTAATTGATTTCTTTTTATTTCTAAAACTTCCTCTTTCTGCCTTTTCTTCTTCTCCCTTCCTCCTTTCTTTCTTGTTTCTCTCTTTCTCTCTTTTGTCTCTTTTTTCTTCCTTCCCTTCTTTCTAAATATTGGTAGGAATCCATGTGTTACTGTGTTTCTTGCACGGCATGCACTTTATATTTTACACATGTGTTTCAAATAAAAGTGAATGTCATTTTTATTCAAAGTAGTATTAATCTTTGCAGACAGTGTGTACTCCTCTGGGTGCCATTATATATCTCAGCTTGACAATTAATTGGGGTTCAGGAATGGGGTGGAGGGCCCCTCACAATAAACCTGAGCAAACCCACCAGCTACTCTAAGTGTTGGGGGGCTAGGAGGAGGTGGGCCTGGTCTTGACCTGGAACTCAAGCGCAATAGATTCTGGAATCCTGGAGTTTTGACATAGTGACATAATGACATTGCTGTGCAGAGCGCATTGCGTGGAAGCGTGGCCTAATGTCCACATGTACACCATGTACTGCATTGCAAGTATCTGTGGCCCACGTGGCCGGAGCAAGGTGTGGCTCTGCGCGTCAGTGAAACTGGAATATTTTTGCACATCCACAGATTGCGCTGATTGCAGAATACGGAGCAAGTTCAGTGTACGCCGATGCCACACACGCGAGCAACCTTAGCACAGACAAGCGGAAAATGCGGGTACGTGGTTGCCCATATAACACATAGGTATTGCAAGTGCAACATGCGTTTAACATATGCACATAATGAGTGCGCAAAAAACACGACTGTAAATACGCATGCTAGGTAGGAAACAAAAACAACTCTTATTGGCAGAGCCAACAGTTTGGGCTTTTTAGGTTGAATCTGTTTCTTGTGCCCAGGGCTGGACTGGCCTATAGGTAACTCTGGAGATTTTCTGGTAGGCATCTGCACCCTGTGTCTCTTTTGTCTGGTATTTCCAAATGTTCCTATAGGAAAAGGGTTGGGCTCGCTGAACATGTGTAATATGGGGCCACTTTGAAAATAATTTCCAGGCCCTCTTATGATTACCAGTCCACCCCTGCTTCCTAGTAAGTACTAGAAACGACCCACATGAGTATGCAGGTGTTTGTAGGACCAATACACATGTGCCCTTAACAGCAATTTAATGTGATCATTCTACACTGACTCTTCAGGCATGCAAACTATCACAAACACTGTTCCTATGCATCATTCCCTTTCTTGACTGTACTAGCCTTCTAAGTGCATATAGGATTTTTACCTCCCCTCCTACCTGCTGTCATTTTCTATTCTCTTGCAGACCTAGATCTGGATGCTTCTGGTGGAGGCATAATACACAATGTCCAGCAAAGCTTTGTGGATGTTGGGCCACTATAGCAGTGACTGGCATGGCATGAAGAACTGGTTATATAGCATTGAAACTTAAAATTCATAGTGATTTGCACTATGACTTTGACATTTTCATGTGACTAAAAACCCTGTTGGTAGAGGCATGCCTGCTCTTAGTTATGAACTATTATAAATATGTTCGATGAGCTATGTAAACATGTGTTTAACCTGATGGCTTTTGGGGTGCAATCCTGGTTAATATGTAGAGTTTCACAGATTCCCCCAGAGCCGATACTCTGTAAATAAAAAAATAAAAAAACACATTTTCTGATGTAAATAGAGTGGTGGTAGACAGCAGAAATGAAAGATGTAAAAAAGTGGATCAGACGGAAGAGGGTGAGAAATACATAGGTGGATAAAGAGATAAAGAGAATACAGAAACAGAGAGAGGTAAAGGGAAGAGGAGGAAAAAGACAATGAAAGAAGGAATGGGAGGAGAGACAAAATTGATGATTATGTCTATCCCACCTGACTGTGGTTATCCGAGACAATCCTGACTTGTGACCAAAATTAGTAGTGTATTGTTATGTATGTGAAATTGCATTCTTGTCAATGAGTTTCAATTTCCCTTTACACAAAGCTCGATAGTGCACTGACTCCGAACAGAGCCTAACATTGCTGCTGAATCTCTTTTTTTTTAAAGAAGAGAGCACACTGCTCGTGTTCTCCTTTGTTCCAAAATAAGATGCGTCATTACTATACACCCCCAGAGATATGAAATCAGTGTTACATGCAAAGATCGGCCCACACCTTCAATAAAAAAAGATACATGGGCAAAAGCTGTATGCTCAGTGTGCTCCAGATCATGGAGGAAGTTGAGTGAAGCTGACATTTCAGAACAAGTCATGTGAGAGACTTGGTGCCCGACTTATTGTTGCACACCATGCTTACTGAGACTTGGAAGCAATAACCTCTACTATAAATGACACGTTTGGCAGCCATTCTACTTCATTACCAATACTATCACTCGGTCCAGAATAATTACTACTGGAATATAAGTGGAGGCTCAGGGATGTTAGTTCCCATTCATGAAGTCCATAAGACTCCATGGGGCATTTGAAGAAACTACCACAGGTTCCACTTCTACTCAATGGTAATTCATACAGTTTCTGTCAACGGGAAGGATTTACCTGCAGCACTTAAATGAAGACAAATCCTCCACTCATAGTTTGGCGCTACAGTACAACTGGCGTTAACGCTTTTACCACCATAAAAGTGGTGATAACAGAATTACCACCAGATGTTCACACACACCACCAAGCTTGGAGGAACACCCATGTCTACCCATTTTCTAGCTGGAGCAACTTTCATCCTTTACCTCTTCCCACACCATAGACCTCCAATTAGGACGTGGAATACTGCATGCGCCAAGCAGTGAACGTTCCCCCTTGACTTTATAATCCATGTCATTGATCTTTGCTTTTATGTCCTTTCTGTATTCACTCTTCCCGCACTGACACTGTTGCCTAGCAGCATGCCATGCCTTGTAAATACAAAAATGCTGATGTCGGAATCTTTCCCTTTCAAGATGTAAAGGGCATGGTTCACAAAAGTTTGCACTGCTGCAAATCAAAGATGCCTTGAGCATGTCAGATGTGCACCGTATGCCTGATTCACGAAGCCTAAAACTGAAGAAAATCGGTAGATGCTTGGAGCCTAGCGGAGATGCCCTTGGGTAACTCTTCACAAATCACACTTGCAAGTGCGCTTCTAAGAGATGCTTCAGGCATCTCAAGATTGTCTTCAGTTTTAGGATTTGTGTATCAAGTATAAGGAAGCAGGGGAACATTTGGTTTGCTCTAAGGCATCTTTAGATATGTTTGTAAGGATTTCGATCATCCTCACGGGCTAGGGCGCTTACCTGGGCTTTTCGGATTTTTTTAATAATGAAAATGAATGATAGCCGCCTCCAAGAAATGTATGAGGCCATTCCACGCCCATTTCGCTTGCTTCATGCACAAAACACATAGTCATGTGTACTCTAGGGAGACACAGCCTACAGGCACTGTCTTCCCCTGCCATATACAGCTGGAATGTTACAGCCCCGGGTACACCAAAACATCTCAAGAAGGGGGAAAGGCACACCTTCCTCCAGCGATGGGCAGCCTCATTTAAATATCAAAGGCTCCATGGATCTGCATTTCTTTTGTCTAATCTGGCTGGTGGCAGTGCATACTAACGAAATATTTGAAGCAAGCCTACTGAGGGGGCTTAGTTGCCAGAAAGACAAAAGGAAAGGCAGGGAACACCCCTTTGGTATGAAATGTGTCAACTTGAAGGTAGTTCGCACCTCCCTGTATGAAAGGCAGAGAATGGCCTGTCTGGGTCCAGCAGTTACTGCAGGTGTCCCTGCAGAGCAGACCCCTTTCAGAGGGACAAAGGGTGTGATTTGGGAGAGACAGGAATTTTGCTCCCATCACAAACCTCAAGGGAGACTTGCACTTTAATCAAGAGTCACAGAGGGTTCAGTTAAACAGAGAGACACTTTGATCTACAACAGCCAGGAAGATGGGTGGGACTTTGGTATATGTTGTCACCCCTTGTCTGTCCTGTTGAAGAGCACTGTGGTCCTGACCTCATGCATAACAGAAGATTGTTGGTGGGGACCCAGGATTGGCCATTAAGGTAGGCTGGATTTGGATTTTAGAGAGGGCTGAAGCCCTCACTCGACAGATCATCTGACAACTTCAAAAAGAAGCAAGAAGAAGGACTCATTTGGACCTGGGCGGATGGTACAGTCTACCTTATATCTTCCGCCAGTGAAGGATGGCCGGGTGTTCCAAGAGGGAAGCAAGGTCCCCCCCTAAACATCTCCCAGGGAACAGAGAGAGATACCAGACTCAGAAGACCCATCCAGCAGCTCCAGAACTGGTACCCCGCTAGCACACAGCGTGCCCTGCTAAGTTCTGCCAGCAAGCTTCCTAGGTGGGAAGTGCAGGAGAGTATCGGAACAAAGGACAAGGTTGTTGCCTGCAATCACTCTCCTGAGGTCTGGCCCATCCGCCTTGAAAGGACATGAGCCCTGTGAAGAAGCTAGGAGGAGTGCCACATTAGCATCATCCTGCGTCCATCTTTTAAGGACATTTTCGAGACAGTCGAGTCCTCGAACCACACCTGGCTGCACCGCTGACTGTTATCACACCGCAGTCACCAGAGCCGTCCGAGACGCCTCGACCACCATTCCAGATCCGCCAACCAGCACAGAGACGATGATTCTTGGCCCCAAGCAGCCTTGCCGGATTGCCTGCAGACATCCGTCCAGCCTTGGTTGCCAAACTGCCTGGTACCCGCAGCTATCTCCTGCCACTACCTCTATCTCAAGGGATGTGAGGTTCCCTGGAACTGCCTTGAAGCTGTTGAGCATCAAGAAATTCTTCGGCACCAGGTACAATGTGGTTCTGCCCCACAGGTCCTTCTCCGAAGGCCCCTAGAGACAGTTACGAACCTTTGCCCCCTTGCTGCTTAAAACAAATAACCTTGATCAGTAAGACTGATTACTTTACTAACTACCCTCCTGTCAGTATCCAGAGTACATCCCTTTCCTTTGTGAAACTGTCTGTCCTCTGTGTTCCTTTACAGGGTGGTCATAATTGTAGTGTGCTAGAACTGTCTGTTGTAGTAATAATACAACCTTGACTGGACTGTCCCTTTCATCATTGGGTAATAATTGTATTTTCGCTGTGTTGCAACTAACCAATGATCCACGACCTTGCAGAGATAAGCCTGCCGTACCGTCCATGTTACCAAAATTTGAAAAGGAGGTCTTATAATTCACTTGTATTCCAATCTATTCAGATCCATTCTGGTGTACTAGACGTGTGGGGTTGATTGCTGGTTTACAAATCGATATTCATCCCGGGACCACTGGTGCCCCAGAAGTTGATTTGTCACAGTGTTACTGTGGAAATCTTTCTGAACCAGGAAAAACATATCCGTTTATCCTTTTTTTACCGTGGTAGGTTTGGGAAATAAAATGGAAGATGTATTCAGAAAGAAAGTGGGTGAGATCAATGAAAGTGTAGCATACGCATGGAGCAAAAAGGTGAGATGGAAGCAAAGAGAGCAAGAACCCGATCTTAGAGGCAGAAAGTGAAAAAGGTGGGGAGATGTTAAAGCTGTGTATATCTGAATAGGTTCAATGTGTTTGCTTTAATAGCCAAGCATTTGGTGCACAGTAACGTTTGTGCATGCTTTCTGGTGAGAGTAACTTTGGCAGGCATAGTACATATCACACTGCTTTCTGAGCAGCGTAACTAAATGTCATATCTGTGGTTTAGGATTTGCTAAATACTTTGTGGTACAAAGATCCCAATGAATACATGTTGTGTCCTCTAATGTCTGATGGACACAATACTTTCAATTGTCATTATTTTACCAATATCTGATAATATGTTATTTCTACATTAATGTAAGTGATGTCCAGTATTTGTGCAGTGACTTTATTTTTCAGACATACATATTCTCTCATGTTACAGAGGTTAAATACCATTTGATCTCCCAGCAGCCTTTGTTACTCTACACATGAATCGCTGAAACTAAGCCCATTGTTTATATTGAAGAGTCAATTCTCAGGTTTTTTGTTTTCACCAACTAATTTGTCTTCCCAACATATTATAGGGACAGTAAACATATCTAAAGAGCTCTGTTGCTAGTTAATGAGGGGAACATGATGGATAGTGGGGAAAGCACATAATTTCACAAATGAAGTACTTTACCATCAATGTAATTTCTTGATACCCTTAAGACATTCAGTCCCATAACATCCTTCCCTTCCTGACTATTCTCGTCTTGAGTAATACTATGCTATGTTGTCCTCATTGTACAGTGTAACCTATGTAATGTTGTGCCTTTCCCATTATTCCTAAGCCAGCTCCCCAAATCTTAGATATTATTGCCTTATGTACCCAACAACACAATTGGGTTGACCTATTGGGTGCTGGTCAGAATAACCATCCACCACATTGCAAAATATCATCACATTGTGCCCCTTACACAATTTCTCATTCAGTGATACTGGATTCTCGTACCTCTGCCTCTCTTATTGGGCAGAATGGTTTGCTTTTTACGAGGTAACAAAGTTGACACATCAATGGGCATGTTTAATCTGATTACATGTCAGTGTATGCTTAAGCAATGCTAGAAGGTGTTACACCAGCATCTGGTGGACAAGACTATCACAGACCTTTGTTGCAAAGGCTTCAGATCGGTTTGTGGCAACTCATGTTAAGAAAAAGGCTGTCGTTGGAGCATCCAAACCAGCATGGGTGTCGAGGCACATAAACTAAAAGAGGGTAAGGGCAAAGCGTTGCATCTCTCGGTCCAAGAAAGGGTCCCAAAGGTCTGAGAGGAGAACCCTGTCATCCTCATCGTCAACTTGGGCAGAAAGGAGAAGTGAGGGCAACCACTAGCACTGGAGCATCCTCACTCATAGCCCCTCAAGGCTGCTTAATCTGTGGAGACCAGAAAAATAGGAAGGGAGATTCTGCCTGTAAGGCTTGACCCAAGTCGGCCGTAGTTATAGCTACGCTCATGGAGAGGAAGAAGAAGAGGAAACAGTCAAAGTTGGTATTTTAGATGATGAATTCCTACTGAACTTAGGGTTGGGCGAATACACCCTGGTATCCCTGAGCAGAAAAGGTACTGGGTCTTCCAAGAAGGCCCTGTTTGCCACTAACACAATGATCATTTTGGACCACATGTTCACTAACAGGAGCAAAGTCCCAGCTCTTTGTGATACTGCTGCAAGTATCTCCGCTGTTCGATGACAGAGAGGTGCAAGAGGACCAGATCATCCCTGGTTCTCCCAGATTAGTCAGGGGATTCAATGGTTTCAGCCGCTGCACACTGGATATCATAGAGTTTAGTTGGAGGGGGATACCTCTCAGCTCTGTGTACCTGTGTACCTACACTAACACAATGATCATTTTGGACCACATGTTCACTAACAGGAGCAAAGTCCCAGCTCTTTGTGATACTGCTGCAAGTATCTCCGCTGTTCGATGACAGAGAGGTGCAAGAGGACCAGATCATCCCTGGTTCTCCCAGATTAGTCAGGGGATTCAATGGTTTCAGCCGCTGCACACTGGATATCATAGAGTTTAGTTGGAGGGGGATACCTCTCAGCTCTGTGTACCTGTAAAAGCTGTCATTCAGGTAGATTGTCTGTTAGGAAACAATAGACCTGAGGCTGAAATGATCGCAGCAGTCACATGATCGAGAGCCTGGTAGCAGCCCTGGCCACTATGGGTCCAGAGGGCTTTCCTGATGATGATGATGCATAAGACCCACAGAGATGCCTCCACCCGCCAGAGAGGGTCTATTGGCAACTGAAGTGCCCGCTGCAGCAACACTCGACTCAGTGACCTCAGGGTTGGACACTTGCGATGGACCTAAACCTGAGGTGGAGGACACAGAAGCTTCAAACCTCACGGGTCTTCCTGAACTAAGTGACTTGTCCTTAGCTGGGTCCCGGGCCAGGCTGACTTTTGCCAGACACAGCATGACCGTCCAATTTTGGCAGATTTGCCTGAGCAGCCCGAGAACAAGCCCAGGATTAAGCCTCCTCGAGATGACAAAAAACACCATTTCTACTTGCCCCAGATGGTGTCAAAGATAGAATCATTTGTCTTGCCACACTAGACATGCATCCCGCAATGGTGGGCAGAGCCACCAAAGTCCCCCTAAATCCACTACCGTTGTTGGGAAGCCTTTGGTGAGAATAGGCATGGACATTGTGAGTCATTTGGATTCTAAAAACTCCTCATATTGGTATATCTTGATTGTGGTTGATTATGCCGACCGGTATACTGAGGCTGTCCCCCTGAGGAGCAGCAAGGCCCATATGGTCTCCAAGGCTATCATTGGGATATTCTTTTGTGTGGGATTCCCTAACAAAGTTATTTCTGACAGAGGTTCCAACTTCATATCCGCAGATATGAAGGCAATATGGGATGAGTTTGAAGTTACCCATATGTTCTCCGCAGCTTTTCACCCACAAACCAAAGGTCTTGTTGGGCAGTTCAACAAAACCCTCAAGGGCATGATAGGTGGCTCGGAGAGCCACTGAAGAGAAAATGGGATTTTTTCCTGTCATGCCTCATATTCACCTACTTCTGGGTTCAGTCCCTTTGAGCTTCTGTTTGGCCATCCTGTTAGGGGTCCACTAAGCCTGGTGGGGCAAGGATGGGAGGACAATCCTCAATGTCTCAAGAGGATAGCTTAGGGGCAAAGCGCTCGGGTTGGAAGCAAGACTACGTGTAGCAACACAGGTTCGATCCCCGGGTCCGCGTGTGTGCTTAGAAACCCCTGGGTATTAAGGGTGTTATACATAACCTATATATATATATATATAAATATTCAGTAAAAAAACTTTGTTAAAGGGACATTATGGTTAAGTTGCGCTACTAAAAACCTATGAAATTCAGTGAAAACACTTTGTTAAAGGGACGTTATGGTTCAAAGTAAAACCGAAAAACCCCTGAAATTCAGCAGTTATGGTAAGATAAGCAACCATAACTCGCGCCGCCACCGTGCACTGCTAACACTAACACCCAGGACATCAAAGATGACATCACAAATGTAATTGATGACATCACATGTGCATTTACCTTTCATGAAAAGTCTGTACAAGGGATTCTTAGTGTAATGTTAATAAAAAAAGTGTCAAAGATTATTGGAATAAATATCAAGTGCTAATCAGTGCATTAAGCTATGCATTGATATACATAGCATTCTATTATTAACTTCAATCCAGTATACTAAGGTACTCATGTAGAAACATAGGCATTGTGTGCAGCATACATGATGGAGGTGCAATATTCATAAGCTTGCCATGTTGAATATTGAAATGATAACTGTTTTCATATTAGAGTTTTGCGTACAGTGAAACTTGTGATAAGTAGGTAATAAAACCCACTTACTACATAATTGCATTATTATACACAAATCACAAAGAGACAACACCACATACAAATATGAATATATACAAGGGAATTGAAGTAGGAAAAAGAAACAGCAATAGTAGCAGAAAGTGTTCATAACCTAACTGATTACCTTTATGGAGTGAAATGATTGCTCTGTTTCAAAGCTGTTACTTACCCTATCTATATATATCACATGATGTGTCTGGACCCTAAGGAAAATAGTGTGAGTACAACATATAAAAATATGAGCATATACAGGGAAAGTACAGTAATAAAAAAAACATCAAAAGTATCAGAAAGTGCTGATAAATCTACTGATAATTTTAATGCACGAAAAGGATTGCTGTCTTTCAAGGTTGTGACTTCTCCTATGTATATGTTTCATATGATATGACTGGACCATAAGGGAATTATTCTAAGAACATACTTGAAGGATGAGTCTACGAATATAGTAATTTACAATTTTTAGTTCCTGACTGTTACTGAAGAAAATCATGTGGCCTAGATATGTCAGGAAAGGAAAAAAAGGGAGAGCCAGCCACGTGATGTCATCAGTGATGTCATCAATGACATTTGTGATGTCATCTTTGATGTCCTGGGTGTTAGTGTTAGCAGTGCACGGTGGCGGCGCGAGTTATGGTTGCTTATCTTACCATAACTGCCGAATTTCAGGGGTTTTTCGGTTTTACTTTGAACCATAACGTCCCTTTAACAAAGTGTTTTCACTGAATTTCATAGGTTTCTAGTAGCACAACTTAACCATAATATCCCTGACTTCATATACATGTAACATAGAACATACTAACCCCCTCGTAGTGATTTTCATGTCCGCGGACTACCGCCATGTCCGCGGACATATCAAAAATCTGAGCGTGGTGAATGTAAATTTAAATATTGTGCCCCATTTCCCCTTTGAAGTTGGCTCTGAAAAGAGACTTTTTTTATTTTTTAACAGATGCTTGACAGACAACTGTTATTTTGTATTTTTTTTCTTGTTTTTTTTTTCTTACTTTACTCCTAAAATCTTTACATAACCTTCTCCAAAGCAACCCTTACATTCCAAAATAGAAAGGCATTTCCCGTAAAAGATAAAGAAATGCCATCTTCTTTAAAATTAACAGCATTACTGGCATCAATATTCTTATTGTTACAAAAGAACATACCAGCTCTAAGCATGAAGGCACACATGCCTCGGTTGATGACACACCTAGCAATGTTTTGCTGAGGACAAAAAACTGAACTATTGTCCCATATTGCCCTAGGTAGTAATCCAGAAAAAATTACGTTCGCATTTGGAAGGATCTTCATTACGGCTTGAACCAAGCGTTCCAAATCAGCCAACAAAGTAGGGGCACTGACGTTGCCCAAATGGAAAGCACCATAGTGCAAAACTACCACATGCGGACTGTTCATCGTGGCCATATCCTCACAAACCTGTACAATTACCTGTACATTGCAATCAGGCACAGTGCTCCACACCACCTCCACTCCTTTCACATCAAAGTTCTTTGCAACATGCCTGCATTCAGCGTACTGCTGTAAACCATGCACAAACATATCTCCGAGCACCAACACCCTGACTTTCTCCACTTCTGCCATCTTCACCACACACAGTCTCTTTCAACACAAATCCACAACCTCGACATCTGATTGGCTGATCCGTACAGTCTTCTTTCCATGTTGGATTTCCTGGAAAAACCTGGATGTAGCACGCCCTGTCCACGAACAGCCGCGGTGTCCGCAGACAGCGTCCACTTTAATCTCTGTGCCATTCCCTCATCGCATACAGCTAAGCAATCACACAATACGAATAACGTCCTCAGAACACCCCCATTTTGTGAATTTTCGAACATTTCAGGACAATTATCATTTCATTATTCAACATATTAACATTACAAATATTATACTTTCATCTTGTACTCTGCACACAATGCTATGTTTCTCCATTAGTAGCTCAGTATACTAGATAGAATCCCATAATACAATGCTATTTATATCAATGCATCGTTCAAAGCACTAATAACGGTATGATATTTATTGCAATATCCTTGACACTTTTTTCGCAACATTATAATAAAAATCCCTAGTACACACATTCCATGAAAAGTACATACACATGTGATGTTATCAGTGATTTCATCAATGACATTTGCAATGTCATCTTTGATGTCCTGGGTGTTAGTCTTAGCAATGCACAGTGGTGGCGCGAATTATTTTTCATAGCTTACCATAACTTGCGATTTTCAGTGGTCTTTCGGCTGTACTTAGAACCATAACGTCCCTTAAACAAACTTTTTTTAATATCACGCAAACAATATACAAACATGGCGTGCAAAAACCAAATTCTCACAGATGGCTTTACACAGAATGTTGCAAAGTAAGAATTTATGCTCGTTCACAGTGAAGGTCAGCTGCTTCCATTTTTTTCTCTGGCCCCGGAGAGGCTCACGAAGCGGACTATAAGGTTGTATTGTGTTTTGACCTTGACAGACAGAGATTGTGATGAAAGACTTCTCTTGAAGGAGTGTTGCTAAAACGTAAGAGAAGATAAGGATGAAATTTATGAAACAAAACCACTTTTATATATTATATCACTATGCGAAAGATCGTTGGCACACGCAGAGTCGTATTTTGGGACTGCACCACTCGTAGACAATGGAAATTGCAATTGTACTGTAAGTAACCCTTTAGATTATTTTATACCAAATATAATTACAATAGCATAGCATTAAAGACCGCTCAAGTTGAACTTGTTCGTTGAAAGTAGCATAATGTTTTCTACCGCGCACTATCACCGCCGAATTGATCCCCTGTTGTTTAGAGGGCTCTGAAAAAGGCAGACGACACAGGGTGGGTTCATAGAAATAATTTAACCGGTCTATAGGCGGTCAAGCGCTCTACTCGCTGTACCACTTCACTGTAGCCTGTCAAATGGCACAGCGAGTACAACGCTTGCTTTGACATCCATGCACAGCTTGCTAACGCAAGTTCGAATCCCGGCAAGGCCAAACTCAGCCTTTCATCCTTCCGTGGTCGATAAATGAGCACCACACACCGTGGTTAATAATAAGCACCGCTTAGATACCTCACGGTTCTTAGCGCTATATGAATGGGAAAATATTATTATTTTATTATTAACATACTCTGTTGCACTATCTTCGATAGCAAATAGTTTCACACCCTAATAAATAAAATGATGATTTTTAATGAAGATCGCTGGTAAGACTAATTTATGTTTTTTAAAACAGGTATGTGGCCCCATTTTGCCTATGTCACGATTTACAGACTCCAGCGGATGGGGTATTCAACTGCCAGGTGCAGGTCCAAATATGCAACTTCATGACCCTCACCATTTTATGGGACAATCGCCAAGGACCAATATGCCCTTACGCAGTACTAGCGGCTACAAACAACATACCAACCAATAGGGTGGTCTAATGGCTCGTTTATGGAGCAACCTTCCGATTATCAGAGCGACCATTTACTGCTTTTATCATAAACCAACAGCCTATCTACCGCAAAGGAACAACGCGTGGCTCCAAATAAACTTTTGCTGATCGACAGCAGAGACAATAGCAAATCACTGAATATTCACTAAACATTTCATGTGAAATAAATGTACTTTAACAAATGTACAATCCTGCTGTTTACTTTTAAACCACAGTTTCATATTCCGAATTGTGGCGCACTGAGTTGTAAGCTGATCTAACACCCTCTGTACCACAAAGGAACATCGCGTGCCTCAACATGAACTTTTGCGGATCGACAACAAAGACAAATGCAAATTGCTGAATATTCTCTAAACATTTGATATCAAATAAATGTACTTTACAAAATGTACAATCTTGCTATTTGCTTTTAAATCACTGTTTCATATTCCGAATTGTGGCGCGCTGTGTTGTGACATAATATGTGTTGTCTTCCGGGTTCTGTGTAAAGTCACTTATGACTGGAGAGGACTGGGCGCGTTGTAAGGGGATTCAATTCAACACTACAGCTAAGTCAACGCCTAGTCTATAATACTGAATGAAAACCCTTATTGATATATCTTTAGGTCCAGTTCATGCGTTCTGGATGACTACCCCTATATAACACCCCTCTCTTGGAATCCCCCTGACCCCACTGAGCCAAGAAGTAGTTCTGTTTTGCAAGTTTAAAAGGTTTATTTGATAATTTAAACAATAGATATATATCACCCTTTATAGTAAATTAATAATTGAATATCACACTTAATCTGATATGATAAATATTAACAACGGAGAATCTGGCACTAGCACGCTTCTTTATAATCACTAATGAGTTGAGATGAAATGGATAAGATAGCACACAGGTGAATAGGAACAAAAGAAGAAGGTGGTACAGAATGCTTTATGTAAGCTCAGGTGGATGCAATATTCAATGAATGCAGTACAGAAAATACTCAATATGATTTCAACCAAACAATGTAATCACTTTTCTCTGGCAATCCCCTCCCCCCCTTGATGCAAGGCAAGGAAATGGAAGGAAAACACACAGTTCTCAGAAATGCAATCAAATGTGATTCAGTTCACCCCAGCAAGCTTAGACTACAGAAGTTTGAAAACACAGGCCCAAATTGCTTTGATATGTGCTGGCAATGAATTAAAAAATATGCTAAAATGCTTTTAATTCCCTTTTCAGAGGTTCAGGGTGAGTGGTATCTAGTTAATATTAGTCCAGGCTCACACTAGCAATGATGCAGGGATCGTTAGCAGGTTAAACGAATTTCTGGCAATGGAAGGCAAGCAGCAGCAGCTTTTTACACGTGAAGAAATTTGCAAATCGCGGCAAAATTCGCGGATGCGCCGAGCGCTATTACAGAGGAACCACAAGGAGTATCTCTATCGTTTTGGGGTCCTAGGAAAGCCTAGGATCTCAGCTTCCAAATAAAAGTTACTGCAAGTCTCTAGCACAAACGGTTGCGGAGATATGAGCGATTGAATAAAGGTCGTTTTTCAGATTTGAAATTTTAAACGCACACTTTTTCAGCTTTAAAAATGATGGCAGGATAACACAATTGCTAAGCTGCAGTTCTACTTAGGTTACAAATGGATTGAATTATATTATTTTAACTAGGAGATTGGTTCTGCACAGTTTTCTAGGTACTCACACTATATTCTTGAGTGAAATGGGCCTCATCACGGATCTGGTCAGGGTTTTAAATTCGCCTCTGGTCTCTGCACTTCACAGTGATCTGGGTCAGCTCTCTCTGGTTCTCTGGTCTGGGTCTCTAGTTCTGGATAGATTGAAGTCTCTAGTTTGGCTCTCTGGAGGTTTGATGGAGGTAAAGTATGGATTTTTCCGGCAGAGCGTCCCGCTGCAGATGGAATTTGAAGGTCCCTATCTGTCCTGTCTGTCTGCTTTTATGTGTTTAGAATGTGGGTGTGTTCTAGCATCACTGACCCTACCTCTCTCTCAGCTTCTAATTGGTCAAACTTCCATTTATCATTTGATTGGGGGAGCTAGGTTGGGTCAGAGTGATGTCATTTTACAGCCTGCAGAAAGTCCACTCCTCCTGTCAACTTACACACAAATCTAGATTTGAAACAAATACATATTTGCAGAGGTACATATTGTTTTAAAATCATATGCACCCATCATGCATTACAGGAGGTATCCCCTGTTCAAACTCTCCTCTTCCTGGGAGCTTGCATTCAGAAATGGCACATATTTCCCTTTTTAACTGATTTTGCAATTTCTGACATTGACCCAACTTTACATACATGTGCGCAGGGAGTACGGACATTAACTGATGAAGTTTCAGATTTTTAACATGCATACATTTAGAGTTATCCCCACTTTTCCGCTGACACCCCCCTGAACATACCACCGGTTCTAAAAACCTCTTAAACTGTGGGCAGAAAAATCACAAGAATTATGGTATCATTTATAAAATTTTCACATGTCCGCTCTATGAGTTATTCATCTTTTTAAAGTTATGTTCTGGCTCCAAAGGGGTGTGGTTTACCCTCAGCACAAGGTTGAAATACTGGTTAATCCAGTTCTGCCAAGCCAGCTTGCTCTCACAGGCAGTGCCCCTCCCAGCTCCTGCCAAGAGGAAGCTACATTTTACGACTGCGTAATAAAACCTTTGCCTGAGTGAAGAGGGCTTTGTTCACTCTCCTGCAGAGCACAGGGAATTCAATTATCAGATAGATGGCATATCCTTAGTGTGGGCAGCAAAAGGAAGGTTGGCCTGGGAACACAGTGGTGACTCAAGTTTCACTCCTGATGGGGGTAGCTGCCAAGCAAAATCAAGTTCCTTAAGCCAGACCTTCAGCTAGCTGGCAGGTTTTTTGTTGCTTTTTAACTTAACTTGCAATTTTACACATGCAGCTAGGATGCTGATTCTAAGTGCAAAACTATGACATTTCAACAGTTACAAAGGCATGTGATACCAAACATAGGTCACTCATTTAATCTAACATTTTCGATTTTAGTGTCTTTAAATCCAGTGCAACTTAAACTGCTGACTCCATAGCTCAGCCAGTTTTGTTATAAGCATTGTTCTGGGCTCTTCATTTCCCAGATTTTGTAGGCACACAAAATTCCATTCTGCCAAATGTCTGCTGGTGTTCAGTAAATATTTTGCACATATTGCAATGTTTGAAATAGGCACTTTGGCTTGCCTTCAGAGAAACACAGGGTGGTTTTAAACTGCCGGCTTTTGGATAGTGGTGAGTACTGGTACTGCACCCATTTTTGGGATTTAAGAAAATGAATTCCCAACAATTCTAGGTTGCATTTGGCAATCAGCATTGCCATTCCCAATGGTTTCAGACTACTGTGCGGGTAGTCCAATGGTGATTTTAAAGCGCTTTGAAGCTAACCGGCGCTACTGTTTTTCCTTTGGCAACCCATTTCCCTCATGGCAACCCGGCCTTTCATTCTCGCACTGGTGGGTGGCAAGTGAGGCAACCATTTTGGTGGGCGCACAAACTGCGCAGCTTTCCTGGATTTCGGCGCACATGTGGGTTTTCCGCCATCTTGAATTTTCTAAGCCCACAGCACCAAATGTTGTGGCATGATAGCTTAAACGTGGGTCAGGACACCCAACAGCGTTTGATGACGCACCTTGTAACTTCACGGAGAGAGGTGGGGAATATGAATGCTTTGATAATATCAGGCTTAGGGGCGGGAGATATGATTTAGTGTCGCAAAAGCCAGTCAGCCAGGTCATTAGCGCCAGTCATAGGATTATCACATAATGTCGGCGCCCACCAGCCGGATTTATCGTTTCTTTAGGGGACAAAAAGTCGGTTGACGCCCATGGGAAATTGTACTATTAGCGGACAAAAGGAGTGGTCTTAAAACACTTTCACCCTGACAACGAACAATACAAACAACGTTCTCAGAACACCCCCATTTTGTGTAATTGTAACCATTTCGGAACATCGCGAGTGTTCTTAGAACACATTCAACTAGACAGATTACAATACGGACAGCGTCCCGAGGACACCCCCCGTTTGTGTATTTACGACCAATTAAGTACACCGCGAGTTTTCATAGCTAATTTTTACCTTCCTTGCGAACAAAAATGACACATACTCCGTCCTCTAAACACCCCACCATTTAGTTTATTTACAAAATGTTCTCCGTGGACAAATCGAACGCAACAAAAATGTATAGCACATAAAAAAACAAAACATTGAACCTATCTCATACTCCCCCACCCTCCCCAAACACTCTTACACACCAACACAGGGCACAAGGATTCGTCCAGGGGGAGCGAAGTTATAATCCGCCCAAAAAGAGCTCTTCCTATGGAAACACCAACTTAACCATAACTACATGGCCACTACTGTGGCCATGTAATATATTTCCATAGGAAGAGCACTTTTTGGGCGGCTTATAACTTCGCTCCCCCTGGACGAATCCTCACCAAACTTTGCAAAAAAAGTATATGGCCCACTCTGAATTTATTGCAAAGTTTGGTGAGGATTCGTCCAGGGGGGGAAAAGTTATAGGGGGGGTCCCAAAGCTTTTTTTTTCCCATAGACTGAATGGGAAAAAACTTTGCGCACGGCTACAGCCCGAACCGCTGGACGGATTTACACCAAATTTGCAAAAGCACGCTTTCGGGACCAGGCGGCCGCTCCTGCCGCAAG